>NW_024412391.1:12086553-12133850 GCF_014898765.1 Herpailurus yagouaroundi | reverse complement strand
GAAAGGAAAGGAAAGGAAAGGAAAGGAAAGGAAAGGAAAGGAAAGGAGGAAGGAAGGAAGGAAGGAAGGAAGGAAGGAAGGAAGGAAGGAAGGTGGAAGGGGGAATGGAAGAAAGAAATGAAATGAATATTTGACTAGTGCTCAGTAAATGATACTTGTTGTTACTGTATTTTGGGCTGGCTAGAAGACATGGTAAGGAAGAAGCTATCAGGAAAGCCCTTTCCGGGTCAGGTCCCCAAGAATCACTGAATATATGCACAGCCCCCATGTCTTCAGACAGTTTGGTCTAATCTCGACTATTTCAAATCTGTTTTAGCAGCCTGCCTTGACAGTGATAGGAGAAGTATGGATATGATGTCTCCATGCTGAAAAGAAAATCTGCCTTCTTATTTCTAAGAGTCATTTTCCCTACTGGTCTTTATCTCAATCAGTTATATATCTAATATTCAATTACTCATATATTTTACATAGTTTTCTTTTGCCTTGTGGAATTATCATTTCTTTTTTTCATATTACATAATTATGGTTTCTGTACCACTAACACAGTAATCAAAAGCCTCTCAACCATATATATAAATACTGTACCAATAATATAAAGAAATGGGTACTCATTTTTCACAAAATAATTTTTCATCATTTTATTCTAAATTCATGATTTTTATTATGAAATAGCTGATACATGCAAAATGATACTATTAAGGCATACAGAAGTTGTAAATCATTGTAATGCATATATCATAAAGTTATCATTGAGCTTTAAGATCTAGAAAATTTCCAATACCATTGAAATTTTAAACTGACCTCTCCAGTCCCACCCCCTCACCTCTCCAACAGAAGTAACTAGTATCCTGAATAATTCATTTATTTTTAAATAAAATTCTAAATAAGATAACATGAATTAGGTGATAGTTTTTCCAGACCTGTGATCCAGGGAATTCTAAAGATTCTCTCCAAACTCTGTTGATAATGTTAATGAGAGTCCATTATTGCCTGAGAGTGCCTTTCTAAACACACAGGTCCGAAGGAGTCCTTCTGCTGTCTAAGGCTGGGAACCTTGGAGGAGAATTACAAACCAAGAATTCTCTACAAACAAAGAATTTTCATCAAAATCAAATAAAAATGTAACAAAGGCCATCAAATATGTATGTTGAATCTATAGATTCTGCCCATTAGTTTTTCTCACTGACCAGCCAGATGTAAGAGATCTACATTTGTAGCCTTCATTTGGCCGGGTGGAGTGATGGACAGGAATCCTTACAGACTATTCCTAATTCTTAGTCAAGGGAAATCTATTGCTTTGAAGTCTTCAAGGGAAGTTCTTGACCTTTATTATCCCCAAAGTCTTTAGCAGTATTATAAGAAAGTACCACTGCAATGGAAACATGAGCATGTTGGAATGATGTCATAGTGGCTGTCTGTATAAGTGGATTCTCATTCATCATGAATGACGTTAAAGAGGAATAATGAGCATGTTTTGTAAATAGAATCAGTTCTTTTCACTAGTGTGCTACCTAGTAAGCAGTGTTCATCAGCAGTTTTGTAAGAATGTAATTTTTTAAGAACTTTGGAAACATTCACTTACTTTTAAAAGCTTAATTTGCTAATTATAAATCATCTTTATGTATACAATTGTTAAACAAGTTTCTGATGTTTTCTTGGCCTGGCAGAAGTGGCCAGTTTTGAACATACTTTCAAAACTAAATTTCTTTTAAAATATCCCATAATTTGGGGCGCCTGGGTGGCTCAGTCGGTTGGGCTTCCGACTTTGGCTCAGGTCATGATCTCATGGTCCATGGGTTTGAGCCCTGCATTGGGCTCTATGCTGACAGCTCGGAGCCTGGAGCCTGCTTCGGATTCTGTGTCTCCCTCTCTCTGACCCTCCCCCATTCATGCTCTGTCTCTCTCTCTGTCTCAAAAATAAATAAATGTTAAAAAAAAATTTTTTTTTTAAATAAAATATCCCATAATTTGTATTGGCCTCTCTTCCAGTTAGTCTAGATTGGTGAGATCTGACATTGCATTTGAGACTAGTACCAATTGACCAAGTTAAAATGTGAGAGTTTATTTTCCATTTTAATAACTCCCTACATCGCATACAGTTCCTTTGCTGGAATAAAAATTTTGGTAAAGTACACATCAACCACTATAAATAGCAGCCATAAGCTGTACATTCAGGAGAGTCTCCAGAGAGTGTATTTTAAACTGCACATTGTTTAGAATAGGAAATTCTTCCAATGTTCATATTTTCCATTGTGGGTGACATGGACTATCCCATATCACATCTTCACTAGCTTCCATTTTCCTGTACCATTTAGGAATCCAGCTGATAAGTTGCCAGAAGATTACTCAATATGTGCTTTTTATTTGCCTAAGGCTAACCTGGGTCTTATTGTCCGGTGGGAATTTTGCATAACAAGGGGCTCTGCAAATGAAAGCTTGATAACTCTCTGCACCGGCACCAGCAACTAGATAATGAAAGGGTCCTTTCTTTCTGGAGCTAGTCCCTGGACTCTACCTACTCAGAATAACAGCAGTCACCCATTTTTTATTCCCACGGAAAACCTTGCACTGTTGGCAGGTCTAGTCAAGAGACTAGCAGGGAAAATAAATGGGCAGGAAGTGAATAGACGAGCGAGCAGGATGAGATGATGGGTTATTGTGCTGGTTCAAAGACATGAAGCCTCAGCAGGTACGATTACACTGCATCTTCCCCAAGGCACTGTTGGCAACTCTAGTAGATGTAGACCTCTGCCCACTCCTTCCTTGAACAGTCCTTCTGTTTCTCTAATCAACTGTTGTGTAAATCTTGATTTTTCAGTGGGGCCCATTTGAGGGACCTAATATTCACCCACCATTTCTTCTCCCTTGATGAACAAGATGAGAAACTACCATTGAGGAGCCTTGGTATATAGCAGGAGTTGATATCTGATGCCCTTCCTTCCTGTTACTCCCCTTTTAAGAGCCTATAACTCTTCCTACCCAACCATGAAAGCCAAAAATCTGTCTGTTTTCTGAGCCAGCACCCTCAGAGTATATCCTGGCTACCCAGGGAGTATCATTGCTACAGAAGTTCCGTGGGTTACAAACTGAACAGAATGAAATTTTGTAAAACTCGGGACTGAGTCAGGATGGAAATTCCTAATGCTTTCATCTCTAAGTGCATCACATCACAGGAACATGATTATAAGTTCTGTCTCATTGTGGCATTTGTCAGAGCTGTGACAGCTGAACCAAGGCTCGGGGGGCGGTGGCGGGGGGGAGGGGAGTGTCCCCTGCAGAAAGGAGCTGGTTTTCCATGAGAACTCTGCCTGAGTGCAGAAGTACTGCTAAGAGACATATTCTGGTATCCCATTGGGTTATATGGTCAGAAATTAAGACTCTCTCTCCTACATTCTCTGAAAAGAGTTTGAAAAGCCAAATCATTGAACCCTGTCTTGCTAACATTTCCAGGAGCCCACAGTCCGTGGCTAGGTCAAATCTGGAAACTATGTCATTTATTACAATTCTGGTGCTTTTTCTTCTGCATTTTGCTGTGCCCAGCCCATATAACTGCCTCTGACTACAAAAATACCTTTTAGATCAAGGATAAAAGAGGACACACTGGTTAAAAGTTGAGCAGATCTGGACCTCCTCATCTGTCAAATAGAACTAACACTCCTCAGGGTGGCTGAGAAAATTAAATGAGATATTATCAGATACCACATGCAAAGAAAGGGTGATTCACATGACATGTTTATTATGTAGAGGTGCCTGCATGATTAATTAAGTCAATTCACTTCTGTTTTACTTTATGTGGGGTTGCAAGTTTCATGCTGGTCACACACTGGGTTCCAAAGGAATTTTCATACTCCGTACGCAGCTATCTTACGTGATCTGACAGGCCCTCAGGCTTTCTAGGCTTCCAAAAAATCAGGCACAGAGAAAATGCTGTAAAAGGTTACCTGTCACTTTCCCTAGAGCCTTTCCCCCTTGGAGACGGCTTATGGCCTCAACTGCAGTTTAGAAAAAAAAAAAAAAGCAAAGCCATTTTATCTTCCTTTCCCTGAGTATGTGAATTAAGGAGACAATTCCAAAGATTTAAAATGATGGCTTTATCCCAATCAAAATAAAACCGTGCTGTCAGTCACTTACTTGGGTGGTTTTGCATGTAAGTTAGCAAAGATCTTCAGACTCAGCGGGATTCTGTCATCTTCCACACCAGTATCCTCTCCCCAACCTCTCGTAACTGGTGAACTCTTACGCAGCTAGAAGGCCCAGCTCAACTCTCATCCTCTGGAAAACATCTTCCAAGAGGCCCCCTGTCAAAGTGACCTCCCACCTTGAGTTTCCCATGGCTCTTTCAATGTATGTGAATTATTATATTACTATTCATATTAATTAGTTGTATTAATTATTACCATTTTATATGCTATTTATATTACTATTTGTATTTATTATTACCATTTTATGTTACTATTTTATTTTATTTGTTCATGTGTCTGCTTAACCCACCAAATTAAGAGCAACTCTAGATTAAAAACTACACCTTACCTACTTTTATTTCCCCAAAGACCAGTACACAATGTTGAATAAACGAATAATGAATAAACAGCTACTTCAATTCATATGTATGTACCAAGGTAGATTTTGCTCAGTTCGCTAAGATATTTATAGGGAGGCGGAAATGTTAGTGACCTTCATGGTGTTCTCCAAATACTGACACCACCCATATCTTCCTTGGGCCTCCCTCACTACCTTGCTGAGCCCCTGGACTTTTGACTCCCTATCTTTTTCCCTAGAGATACAAAAAAAAAAAAAAAAAAAAAAAAAACTCATGTATTTCTCTAGTTATTAAGGATACTTGTACTTCTACCTCCTATAATTTTGATCATTATGCTTAAGTTGTATCATGGAGCCAAATGACAATATGCTAAGAATCAAGTCCCTTTATGGTGTCTTTAATACTCAAACTCCTAATAATGCTTGCAACTAACATTTGCATTGTAAGACCTGGTAATTATCAAATTACTGGGTTTATACCAAACCCTAAAGAGTGCAGCAGTGAACAAACTATATGATCAAAAACTTCTCTTATGAAAGACCAAGTCTGTTGTCCAGAGGAGTGAACTTCTTCAGTTAATCCAGGAGAATAGGCAGAAGTAGGTGAGGGGTAGAGCCAACCTCAGGCTAGCATTTGTCAACACTCCTTTTGAAATAAAGAGTGTTATACAAGGTGAGTCTCAAGTTTAGATTCTAAATAGTGGATTGTTTTCTAGTATTGGGAGGTAGTGATGAACCAAGAAAAAAAGAAGAAGACATATATTAGAATCCATTTAACCAAGATATGTGGGGTTAGTTTTATTTTCAGTGAAGTGGGGCCTTTTTTATGTTTTTATAAATACATACACCTTAAAAAGTATGATTTTAGAAGGAGGAGGAGGAGGACTTATAAATAACCATTAGTAAAAACTCTAGATTAAGATTCAGATTAATTCAATAAACATTGACTATGATACAACACATTCTACAGTAGGCATCAAGTTTCTTGATTATAAAAGTAGGCCCTTTGGTTAATTCGTTCACATAAAATTTGTAATTAATAAAATCAATGAACTGGAATACCGGAAGTACTGGAAGTACTGTAGAATAGCCTCAAAATTGTAACTTTTAATTTTTTTAATGTTTATTTATATTTGAGAGAGAGACAGAGACAGAGTGCGAGCTGGGGAGGGGCAGAGAGAGAGAGGGAGACACAGAATCCAAAGCAGGCTCCAGGCTCTGAGCTGTCAGCATAGAGCCTGACAGGGGGTTCCAACTCATGAACCATGAGATCATGACCTGAGCCAAAGTCGGACGCTTAACTGACTGAGCCACCCACGGACCCCATGTATCTTTTAATTTTTAATTTAATTTCTAATTCTTACATCCACTGAGAAAGAGTCAGAAGGCAAGTTAGTTTAAAGTTATCCTAAAAAGACACTGAATTCTAAAATACGTCGGAGAATCTCAGATTACATCAGCACTCTACCCTCCAATGTGTTTTAGAAAGCTGGATGCAGGGGCGCCTGAGTGGCTCAGTCAGTTAAGTGTCCCTTGATTTCAGCTCAGGTCATGATTTCACAGGTTTGTGAGATCAAGTCCTGCATCGGGCTCTGCACTGACAGCACAGAGCCTGCTTGGAATCCTCTCTCTCCCTCTCTCTCTGCCCCTCCTCCACTCATGAATATGAGTGTACACACACTCCCTCTCAAAATAAATAAATGAAACATTTTTAAAAAGCTGGATGCATATTCCAGATCATTGGATCTCAAATTTAAAACGTCCACTATTTTTTGTATAACAGTATTATCTATTTTCTTTGTTGTCTTCATGAGGTCTTAAGATTAAAAAGCTTTCCAGACGGATCTTGGCTTTTAAATGAGAAAAATGGATATGATTTTTTTTTAATTAAAGGTTTTCACTGAAACACTTGCCTGCTTCTAGTCTATAAATTAATGAATTTAAAAAAAAAAAAGAGCTCTATTTGCTTTTCCTGCCTTGATCCTAATGATAGCTTGATTTCATTTTTTCAATAACTTCAAAGCAAAGTAACATGTTAAAGCTGAAAAGCTTGCACTTAGTCTATTTCTAATCTCCTGTGTCAAGCTGCCACCATAAAGGCATCCAAAAATTCTACAAAAGAACATTTATAATAAATTCAATGAATTCAACACTCATAAGTGTTTAATTACGTTAGGTCTCCCAGGTGCAAGCAAGTGTAGCAACTGTAATCTATTGTCTTGGTCATTCGGGGCTGCTCTAACAGAACACCATAGACCGGATGGCTTAAACCAGCAAACATTCATTTCTTGCAGTTCTGGAGGCTGGGAAGTCCAAATACCAAGGTGCTGGCAGATCCAGTATCTAGTGAGGGCTCGCTTCCTAATTTGCAGTTGGCCATTTTCTTGTTGTATCCTCACTTATTGAAGAGAGAGATAGAAAAAGCAATCTCTCTTGTGTCTCTTCTTATAAAGGCACTAACCCCACTCATGAAGACTTCACCTCCATGACCTTCAATTGCCTCCCCAAAGCCCCACCTCCTAATACCATCACATTGGGGGTTAGGATTTCAACAAATGAATTTTTCAGGGACACGAATATTCACTCCAACTCATCTATGTATCCAAATGAGGACTTTGAATCTCAGGGTTCATTCAGTCTTGTGACATGAAAAGCATTCTCTCCACTGAGGGAGGTGTTTCTCAGGTCCTCTCTTGGCTTGGGTAAAGTACTCCTCATGACGATTTCACCTCCCTTTGCTCTGATTTCGTTACCCATGAAGCAGTCTCTGGTAACTGGGAGGCTTCCTGACATCATGGCTTGGGGAATGGTGGGAATTTGAGAGCTCTCCGGGCACTGAAGAGGGAGGTCATCCGTTCTCTTAATTAACTGGCATTAATTAGCATTCTGATGTCCATGTGAGTGTCTTGTGAGTCTGGAAGCCCTCAGTCTTCCTGAGACCTGTCAACTTGAAGAACTCCCAAAACCCAGTTGCTGGTGCAGCAAAGCTTCTAGATCCTGTACTGCACTGAATATCTCAAAAAAAAAAGACCACTCTGGAGAAGCCTCTAGTAGGACCAGCCCACAGGACTTATTGATGTAGCATCTCTATTCCATTGTTGTCCCTCTCTAACCCAGAGAGAGAAAAGCAAGTACTTGTTGAGTATCTGCTGTATGTTTGAGGCTGTATCAGGTGCCAGCAAGGTATTATGAAATATCCCTGCCCACAAAAAGATTATAATTTATTTGGTGAGAAAAGATCCCTGCCCACAAAAGATTATTTGGTGAACAGTGAATAAATAAGCCTCTGTGTGTACATCCATCTATTTCTATCTATAGATCGGTATCATAATCATGTACTGGTTCGTGTGATCTGTTAATTACAAAATAGGACAGTACCTAACAAAGTGTCCTTCATATGATGTACATAGTAAACACTATACCCAGAGTATCCAAAACGCATGATGAACTATTTCTCTAGCAATAAGAACAAGTACATGCTTTACTCCAGGCCTAAACCACCACCCCCCGGCCCCTGCAAAAAAATCTGGATTTGATTCCAGCTGTAAAAGCCACGTGTAAATTTAATATCCAGATGCAGAAAGTGGACACCAGCAAATAAATTTATGGTTGTGGAAATATTTGGATACTTTGAACAAGAGTGATACACACAGAATTATGTGGCTTATGAACTAACATGCTTCCTTTGAAGATTTGACCTTTTCTCTTAAACTAGAATCCTTAGAGTCCTCATGATAGTTTCTTAATTTCCTTCCAGTTCAGTTGTATCTATGGACAACAAATTCTACATTCTAAAGCATATCACTATGGCCTAGATTCAATTTCCTTTGGGTAGAAATCATATCCTTCCTATACATACTTCTTTCCTAGAATTATAGGGGTATATGTAACTATTTTCACTGAGACCAGAACCAGGGTTTTATAGACGTGTACCAGCAACCATTCAGTCAAGCAATTGTTGTTAGAACCGTATTTCCAAGCACTATTTCATTGTTTTTAAAGATGTGTTTCAACTTAACAGAAACCCATGGGGGAGGGGAAGGGGAAAAAAAAAAAGGTTAGAGTGGGAGAGAGCCAAAACATAAGAGACTCTTAAAAACTGAGAACAAACTGAGGGTTGATGGGGGTGGGAGGGAGGGGAGGGTGGGTGATGGGCATTGAGGAGGGCACCTTTTGGGATGAGCACTGGGTGTTGTATGGAAACCAATTTGACAATAAATTTCATATATTGGAAAAAAAATAAAGTAAAGATGTGTTTCAAGCTGGAGGGCAGAGGGGGAGTTGGAGGCATGATCCCCTTAAGATAGAAACTTTTCTCTCCTGGGGCGCCTGGGTGGCGCAGTCGGTTAAGCGTCCGACTTCAGCCAGGTCATGATCTCGCGGTCCGTGAGTTCGAGCCCCGCGTCGGGCTCTGGGCTGATGGCTCGGAGCCTGGAGCCTGTTTCCGATTCTGTGTCTCCCTCTCTCTCTCTGCCCCACCCCCGTTCATGCTCTGTCTCTCTCTGTCCCAAAAATAAATAAAAAACGTTGAAAAAAAAAAAAAAAGAAACTTTTCTCTCCAGGAAAAAAGAATAGAATAGTCTAGCTGGTTAAAAAACCCAGACTTTAAAAAAAAAAGAAAAAGAGCTTAGAGAGCAGATCTAAATAATTGTTGCAAAAGAGTTTAAACAGAAATAGGGAGCCTCACAACAGGTTAGCCAGAGGGGCTGACTCATACATGACAACATAATTCTCTCAAATGCATGCAAACAAGAGTAGGCTCAAATAGTCTCCTCTTTCCTCCTGAGATGGCAAAGTACAAAGAAAGAAAGTCACGTGCAGGAAGACTTTATAGAGGTGGGGCTAGACACTGGTTCTTAAAGAATCACTAGAATTCAGGGAAGCAGAGGGAATTTTAAAAGACATTCTAGGCAAAAGAGAAGGAAGAGCTTTGTTGGGTAAAAGCAGAAAACTTCAGGAAATATCAGGCAAATGGTGGCAAATGCTAATCATCTTTTCACGGAACAAAAGTTCCCTTTATGATAAATGTTAAGGTGCATTGCACTGATTGGAGGTGTATGTGAAGTTGCCAGTGGGGATACAACCAGGGGTCAGGATATGCTTAAGGGAAAGAGTCAGCAATGGAATGCTGGGACTCAAGGACTGGCCTTGGGAAGGAGAGAATTTCCTCCTTTTAACTGAGTTGTAGTATCATGCCCTCCTTTTAACTGAGTCGTGGTTTAGACACAGATTCCAGAAAGTAGCTACTTCTAGGTGGAAAGGGAGAATGCTATTCTCAAAAAGCACTCAGGGGTGCTAAGTTACTTTGAAGATTTTATTTCTAAGGGGGATGGTGAGCACATAGAATTTTCCTTATTCCTTTCAGTTTGTCGAAAAGATTTCAGAATAAAACATAATTTTAAAAAGGTACAGAGCGCTTATAGCTGTTACCCATGTATCTTCAATCGTAATCTGCCTATGGGTGTCAGTAGTATCACATTACTAATGATAAAATTTTTTTTAATTTTTTTAAAGTTTTTACTTATTTTGAGAGAGAGAGAGAGAGCATGAGCAGGAGAGGGGCAGAGAGGGAGAGAGAGAATCCCAAGCCGGCTCTGTGCCATCAGTGCAGAGCCCATGTGGGGCTCGAACCCATGGATTGTGAGATCATAACCTGAGCCAAAATCAAGAGTCAGATGCTTAATCGACTGAGCCACCCAGGCACCCCACTAATGATATAATTCTTAATGCTACCTGCTTGTGCAGGATGACCACTCCACCACCAATTAAAAAAAAAAAAAAAAGTCCTCTCTGATTGTTTCTGGACATCTGTCTCACATAAGCTCACGAATGGTATACTCATCCACCCTGTGCAACCTCCCATGACTCCTTGCTGGCAGGCCCCTGTCTCAGTGAGGCCCTGGACCCCACTCTGCATGAAGGCATTTGCAGAGGACCCTCCACTGCCACTGCCCTGGGGCCCGCCCTGAGACCCGGGCCTCTGTGTCAAAGGCACCGTCTGGTGTCCTTATGCTCCAAACTTCAAGGTACCAAAGTGGCCTTGTATTCCTTTCAGTCCTCCAGAATTCTAGAACCATGCTGTGCTCTGGACAGAAGTAGGGATGCTGGCCCTATCCTCTGCTCTGTTACCCTTTGTCACTCAGGCACCAAAGCTTGGCCTAGACTCAGCAAACACCTTGTGGAAACAGTTTCAGCTTCCCTGCAGTCCACCTTTCCTCAGGGCACAGACCTGGGGCAATAGGGTTGGGTTCAGGCATGTGATAGCAAACAACTCCCCAGACCCCCCTGCGATTCTCCCCCACCCAGACCCTCTTTACCACTCAGTCATACCCAGATGCATCTCAATTCCAGTGGTGGGCACCATGAAACTTAAGGCCAGGCCACCATTCACATCACTTATCCTTCCATCTTGACTCAACTACAGAAAAAAAAAAAATCCACTTGGTCAAAGTAGTTATTTGCTCATTATGAAGCCACGTGCACGAATTCATTTATGCGGCACATATTACAGAAGCCCTGCTCTCTGCCAAGCACTGTGATAACTGGAACAAGGGGAGAGTCAAAAAGATGGTTGGGCACAGTACTTCTCAAGGAGCTCACAGCCTAGCAAGGGGAGAAAGAAATCTAGAAACCCACCGTTAGTGCAATCTAGAACCTTGAACTTCATGTTGCCTCAAATAGATAGACTTCCCAGGTACTGAAATTCAGGGAGGTGCTCTTTGAAAGATCTTTTTCTCCCTTCTTGAAATCAGGTTATGTGTTCCTCATTTACTAAGACCTTCAACAAGAAAAATACAATACAGGATGTCCTGAAATAGTTGAAAAATGGGCCTCTGAAAACAGTATGAAGCTTTCTATGTTAAGGTCAAATAATAACAACAAAACTAGCTTTACAATAAATGCTGGATATAGACTGACAAAGCAACAGATCTGGAGAGGAAGAAAAACAATCCTGGATTTAGCACAGAAATGAATGAATGATCTGTGTAAGAGATGCTATTATCAATGTGAAAACGATGTTCAAGACGTGTTAACAGGAACGTGGCAGGCAGCACTGGGCCTTCATCCAGGCACATTCAGACTTGGTCAAGCCTTTATTATGTCCAATTTTGGTTTCCCGCTTGAAGAGTTGTTATGTTTCAGGCTGATATTAAAAGAATGGAAAATAGGCACTGGCACGTGGCCTAGAAAAGATGAGGCTAAAGCATGATTTAGTACCTGTGGCCCTGATAGAGATAAGTGGGTTTCTATTTTGGCAACAGGAAGTACAGTTCAGTAACAGAATAAATTGAGCATAAGTGTGATTAAATACTGGGGCCTTGATCACAGGATGCCATCTTTGAAGCATAGTACTTTAGCCCCACTGCCTTCAGAGTGTCGTTCACTTTCTATCTTGTATCACAGTGTTTGTATACATACCTTACCTCCCTCTGAGTCTGACCTCCTCATCTTTGGATCCCCCACAGCATTTCCCTGGGTGACTGGCTTGTAGTAAAAATTGAAATAGTGTTAAGTGAGAAGGGGCGAGGCAGGAACATGTTGGGACAAAACTACATGGCTGCCATGGTGAGAGATAAGAGAATGTAACACACACGATACTGTACAAGCCTACGGACAGATCACACCAAGAATAGTTCAGAGAATTGTGTCAGCAAAGGCCACAAGGATACCAGTTAAGGACAGTGAGTTGCACGGGAAGGGTAGGGTGAGGGTAAAGGATGACTTTCCAGAACAGTCCATTCATTCCTCCACCCCCACCCAGCCCACCATGGATCCCTAGAGGAAAACACAGCAGGAACTAGGAAGACATTAGCAAAGATGCAGTAAGACAGGAGAATCAAGGAAAAGGCATTACTGGAAGGTAGAAAGAAGAATAAAGAGAGAAGAGGAGTCTGTAATTTCTGTGATGGGACATGGATAAAGGGAGGAGTATTTCATGGGAAGTTTTCTTAGGAGGACCCATTAAAATGCAAGATCACAGGACAATGCAAAGCAATACCGTTCAAGTGAACATGTTCGATGCCATGAGGGTAGTGAGATGCCATCAGCCGTGGAGGGAAGAATACAAGGGGCCCATGGAAAGAAGGAAATAGGATCTGCCTGCTGATATGTAGTTAACCCCTTCACTTCCATTCCTATCCAACATACCCCACCCCATTTTTCTTTTTTGAGACAGTGAGAGAGAGGGAAAGGGGCAGAGAGTGAGAATCTCAAACAGCCTGTCAGCTGTCAGCACAGAGCCCAACACAGGCCTTGAACTCATGAACCCATGAGATCATGACCTGAGCCGAAATCAAGAGTTGGATGCTTAATCAACTGCACAACCCAGGAACCCCATTCCTATCAACCCCTTGATAAGCAGCCATCTAGGCAAGATATTTTGCCTCATTCTAAGAGTATGGAGTCTAGGAATTTCTTTATAAGAGAGTATTTTTCAAGAGGCTTTTTAAAAATCCCTTTTAAATTATTGAACTGTTGTCTCTTAAGGGAGTAGATTTCTTTGGGGTTTGAGTTTCTGTAGGAAATAAGTGGCTGTGTGTGTGTGTGTGTGTGTGTGTGTGTGTGTGTGTCTGTGTGTCTGTGTCTGTGTGTGTGTGTCTAAAGTGCATTAGGGCAGGACACAGGCACTTCCCACATACCTCACTTTTCCCTAGGGAATTGTTCCAAGGTAGAAGCTGTTCTCAAACAACCATTGCAGACTGTAAAGTCTGGAACAGATCATGTGGTCCAGTCTCCTACCTCCATGAAGTTAAGTTATTTTTTTAAATCATATTTTATTAATAAAGGACCACCCTGTGGTAGGAGCTATTCCTTTCTATTGCACTGACCTCCCTCAAACCTTTGATAAAAAATTAAATAAAGTATCCAGAAAAGGAGGATGCTATGAGTAATTTGAGACTAGCCCAGACTTCCATTTTCCTTAGTAACATAGCCCTGAAATGTCACATGTGTGACACCCACTGTCTTGCTGACATATGCATGACTGCCTCCATCCTTTGTGGTGCCGGTGAATGATCATTAATCCAGTTCTCAGAGACCAGTTCTGGAAGCAGGGCTCTCAGTACCCATGTCTGTGCTACACAGTGAGAGCACATTAGCCTTTGGTGTGTTCTTCCTAATTCCTCTCATCTTGCCTCTGCAGCCCCAGCTAGCCAGACCCCCAGAGGGCTGCCTGGAAATTGTTGTCTACTCCAGCCTTGCCCTCAGCTCACGATTCACTTCTCTCCCTGCCTGTCAAATGCATCCAGACTCCCTTTCGTTGGCCCTTGTGCTGTTCCTATTTCCCACCGGTATCTGACCCAGGTCCAAAACTCCCTTCTCTCTTCACTATTGCTGTGTCGGTACACTAATAAGTAGCACAAGTTGGGACACCTGCTAGTTGTACTATCACAGGCTAAAGACAGACAGCTACTCCCAAATACATTTCATTAGTAACAAGGTGCCAACAAAGAGTGTGAATGATTTACCTATTATCTTTAGGGCTAGGAAAAGAGCTTGGTGGATATCCTTTATACAGCTCACCACTAGCATACTTTTAGTACATGAATGTCAGCGTGTTAGTGGAAGATTACCAAATTCTTGCTCTCCCCCATGGAAGGTAAGGTGCGCGTGCGCGCGCCTCTGTGTGTGTGTGTGTGTGTGTGTGTGTGTGTGTGTGTGTGTGTGTGAGATGAAAGAGATAAAGAGAGAGAGATAAGACTGATCTGGAAAAATAACAGAATTTTTTCCAAGCTACTCCATTTTATGAGCTCGTTCCAAATAAAGCCAAACTATGCTTGCCACCTTAAGATTGGAGTGTATTGGGAGGAAGGGGAAATCAGGAGCTGAAATGAATTCCCAAGGTCAAATGAGGCCCATAAGCAAATGTATTTATTAATTATCTATCACTGCTGTAACAAATAACGACAAGCTCAGTGACTTCAAATAGCACACGCTGATTATCTACCATGCTAAAGCTTCCAAGTCCCAACACACGTTCAAGGGGCCAAAATCGGTGCGGGCGGGGCGTCATCCTTCTGGAGGCTCTAGGGGAGAACCCATTTCCTTGCCTTGCTGGCTTCTAGAGGCCGCCCTCAATCTTGGCCTCTTGGCCCCCTTCCTCCCATCCTCAGTGCCAGCAATGTCACATCTCTCTGGCCATTCCACTGTAGTCACCTCTCTCTCTGACCACAGCCAGAGAGGGCTCTCCAACTTTAAAGACCCATACAATTAGATTGAACACACATCTGGAGAATCCAGGATCATCTCCCTATATCAATGCCTGTAACTTAATTACAGCCACAAAGTTCCTTTTGCATATTGCACATATTCATAAATTATAGAGATTAGGACATGGATATCTTTGGGAGGAGTATCATTCTGCCCGCCACAGCAGAACACTGAGCTTGGTGAAGGGAAAAAAAAATCAATGTGCAAAATTTGGTAGAAAGGAGCATAGCAAAATGCCCTGATACATGTTTCTATCTCAGCTCTGGAGCCATAAACTCAAGCCAGGTCAGTGAGAATTCTGTTGAGGCAGACATAGCTCTATTTTTATGAGTGTCATGAATTTTATATAGTCAGCATATGTTGAGTGACAATATATATAATCAGAGAGATGTTTAAATGTGTATATGTCATGATATATGGAGATAGTTAACTTTGAAATTCATTAAACTGCATTTACTCTATAAACTCTGACTTTGATGACAGCATAGTATTTAAGCAGGAAAACAACCAGAATTTTCTAGTTGCTTGAAATGACAAGAGCATTTAACCTATCTGAATGAAACTTCTCTAAGTTGAGTACAAAGGTCAATGATGTGGCTCTGCTCCCTGACACTGGCGAACTGCTCAAACGCTCTGTGCTTCTGCGCCCTTGTTTGTGACACAAAGCTGTAGCTCTCAAAAGATGTTTTTCGTTCTGTGAAGGGGGCTTTCAGTGTGTGGAGTTGATGGCTTCTCCTGCTATTTACCAAAAGACTCATCTCAACCTTCTGTTGTGAGAACTGAGTTGTTCTACTCATTTGACAGAAAGTCCTATGCATCCGCGTTCCGCAGCACCAATCTGATCTTTGCCTGTTAGAGATGAAGAAACGTATTCATAACTCAAGCCCAGAGGGAATGTCGTCTCCAGATAGAATCAACAACCACCCCCTCCTCAGGGACTGGAATTTGGTTGCTTCCCAAGCTGTTGCTGACCAGGCTCCCTTGCCTGGTTTGGCTGATGAGATCACCACACCAGAGTGCGATGGGTGCAGACCAGGCAGACTGTTGCAACATGTTCCTAGGCAGGCTGTTGCCCTCATTTTACCGAGGGGCGTGAGCGCCAAACACCCCGTATAACCCAGCAGATCACTGATAGAGTCGTCTCTCTTCCCTTTGCCTTTGGTTTGCATTTTTATATCATGCATCCATCTTTCCCTGGATAAAAGGGCTAAGAGGAGTTTCTCAGATTTGATTTCTCAGTGGGAACTGTTTGCTTTGGAAAGCACCTACACCAATGCTAATTGAGAACAGAGCTCAGAATGAGGGCCTGAGAACTGCACCCATGTGAACTTTTTGGTGGGCTGATTTCTGTTGATCTCTTCAGAGTGAGATTCGGCACGCAAGTGATCCCATGATCAACTGTTTTCCAAAAGGCTGAGCACGTGGATCACTGTCTTTTCCTTTGACTAGTTCTCTACCTTGGAATAATTGTAATTAATCATATAAAGTCTTCATGAAAGCTACTGAGAATCCTGGCCTCTAGTACCCACTAATAACAGTCTG
Source organism: Herpailurus yagouaroundi (assembly GCF_014898765.1). NCBI lineage: Eukaryota > Metazoa > Chordata > Mammalia > Carnivora > Felidae > Herpailurus > Herpailurus yagouaroundi. The sequence continues at coordinate 12,117,560 of NW_024412391.1, read as the reverse complement.
GAAATCTCGAAGCAATCTTCACCCTTTACAGTCTAAACAGGATGGGCCTCTATTAGAGAGATTACAGTAAAAAATAACAATCAGCTCTCTGATGATCCTATGCGGAGGGAAAGGGTGGGGAGGAGTAGATTTGGCTGAGGACAAGCCCAGACTTTCGTCACAGGGACAGACCAAAGTGTTAACACAAAGGGAGAACACCGGAGCATCCTGCACACTGCATTTCAGCCACAGAAAACATGGCACCTCCGGGGGCCCGGCCCACGCCCTGACTGCCAGTAGAGTCTCAGCACCTCCAGCAACCCGCCACCCCTTCCAGCTACAGACATGCTCGGGGGATCCGGATTGCAGGGAAGACGCAGCCTGGCCGCGCTCTCCCAGTGAGTGCTCACTTTGCCTCTTCGCTTTAAATTTTTCTTTTTTCTTTCTTTTTACAAAGGAATTGTTCTTATAAAAGAGAGAAGAGAAAAGAAAAAAAAATTAATTGTGGGAGAGGGAGGGGAGAGGAGAAATCAGGAGGCAAAGGGAGGCAGGCAGTGTGTAAATTTCAGACCTGTATGAAACTTTCTGGTCTAAACTTTGTGGTTGTTCGATTGGTTTTCCTCGTTTCCATTTCTATGGTGGTTTGTAGACCATTTGTAAGGGTTTTACCTAGGCACAGGGTTTCTCTACTGCAAATACTGATGCACAAAGTATTGTGTTTCTGAAGATCTGCTGTTAATTTAGACCTGAGCCCTTTGCTCAGAATGATCCATTTGCAGGAATCAGAGATCTTGGCTAAAGCACACATTGCCCAATCCTTAAAGTCAACAGCCCAAAGCCCTTAATATACTGACCATCTGACTGTGACCGAACAAGATTGAGAGCACATGCAATTGATCAGGGAATTGTTCAGATAACAGGCTCCAAGGTTTAAAATCATGAAACTGTGGAATGTTAAAGCTAGAAGGGGCCTCTAGGATTGTTTGCTGTGATGTTCTCATTCTATAGACAAGGAGACGAAACCCAGAGGGGTAACTCAACTTACCCAAAGCCAGACAACAGTCAGTAACGAAGCCAGTGCCTTTGTACTGCAGGCAAGAGCTCTTTTCACGCTGGTGTTTATGAGGTTTGGAAAACTTATTGGGTCTTGGGAAAAGGTACCACACAAGAGTAAGAATACCAAATGGCCTTTCAGTAAATCTTTCCCATTTTTGAGAGTTTTGGCACCGATTCAGCATGACAATTGTTGTTCCAGTTGTTCCAGCGTTTGTGCAACAGTTAATCAAATAAACAGAGGAACTCAATGGGGTCCCGAAAATGAGACCTACCTCCAGTACATTAGCAGATATCTTGGATCACCCCTTTCGATAAGTGCGATGTCTCAAGTGTGAGAGCTCAGAGGGGTTTTAGAGGTTATCTCCACAGGCCAGTGGTTATCAAACGAGTTGTTTTAGGTTTTTGTTTTGTTTTTGTTTTTGTTTTAAGCAAATTTAACGCTACAAGGAATTCTGTTAGGTACAAGAGATGTTCTGGTTGAATAGGTAGTTTAGGACCTAGACCCCTCCCCTACTGCACTCCCAAATCACGCCCCATTGCTTACCTCCACTCCACTCCCTATCTCTTCTCCACCCCACACCACTCTGCCCACTCCACCAAAACTTCCTTGGAATCCTAGATCTCCATGGAACAGTTCAGAAGCCACTGGTCTTTTTTAATGCCGTTATTTCAGAGGAAGACACTGAGGCACATAATAGTGAAGGGTCTGCCCAGTGTTACACAGCTGGTCAACAGGGCCTGGAATGCTGGAAAAAAGCCCAATCTGTGTGCATGCACACACACCAGTGTCCTGTGTCTCTCTCTCAACTCTCAGTTCTGAGTTGTCCGAGTTTTCCTGCTCTATCATGCCTATGGTTCTATCAATTTACTTCTCCATGTCTCTCTCACTCTTCACTCACTCTATCATTTCCTGAACTTCAACAGTTATTGCCTCTCACCTGGATAATTATAACTGCCTCCTATCTGGTCCCGGCCTCAGTCTCTCTCCCCTTTTCTCATCCTGTCCCTCCCCCCACCACCTTTGAGAAGGGGACCCACTCTCCTTAATGTGGCATTCAAAATTCTCTGTAATCTGCCTTCAGTATTCCTTTCCATTTCGACCTGTCCCTGCTGCAGCTGAATTGGATCACGCACTGTTCCCCAAATTCATCATGCGCAGGCCACCTCCATGCCTTGGCTCACTCTGTCCCCTACACAGGAACACCCGCATGTACCTCGGTCACCTCATCTGGAATAAAGGCATTAAACAAGATCAATGGCTCCTGAACTATTCCATGGAAACCTGGGATTCCAGAGAAGTTTTGGAGTGGGTCGGCTGGGGTAGGGTGGAGAAGGGATGGTAGTGGGGCGGGAGGAAGGCGGCCTACCACGTCTGCTTCGGACTTCCCTCCTGTCCTTCAAGGCCCCAGTCAAATTTTACCTTCCTCCGCAAACCTTCCTCAGTCCCTGTCTCTCTCTGCACTAATAAATTTTGTCCAGCCCTATGTTATTAGCCTCGTACTCAAGTTAGTAGTGGGCATGCCTGTGCTGTCTACAAGAGATGGCAATTCACATGCAGGCCAGAACTATTTTGAATCTTTGAATCTTCAGTTTCCAGCTTGGTGCTGATGCCAAAAAAAAAAAAAAAAAAAAAAAAAAAAGTTCTTTGAATTTCTTATTATTAGATAAACCGAACTCAGTTCATCCAGGTTCACACTTTTCACTGGAGTCATTTGAACATATGAAATTTCAGCACTTTTTGCTTTGGAAGAAGTATTAGGTTAAATGTCAAAACAGATGCCCAACAAAATGATTTCTAAATTCCTCCGCATTTGCATCAGATAATTTATCTGAGTTTCATTGCCTACAAAGCAAGATTGGCAGAATTTTTTTCTATGGGACACATTAAAATTCCTGAATGCCAGACCCTACACACAGCCATGTTATCTCCAGGCCAGGTGTGAATGGCCTTTCAGGTCTTTAGATTTCAAGGTGCTGTGTAATTTGTTTCTGGTAAGATTATTGAGAGATTCTGTCACTTGCAATCTGATATTTTCACCACTACTTTTCTCATCTCCCCAAAGCCCTCACTCGTGAAGTCTCTTCCTTTAGTCAAAATTTCATGTTTCTTGTAAATATTCATGCTTTTAGTCCATTAAGAGTCATGTTTCTCATAAAGAAGTATGCTTTTATGTATCCTGACGATGAGAAAGTTTTGTTCTTGTGCCACATTCTGTAGCAAATGTGGAAGGGTACACAAAGTTTAAAACCGTGGAATCAAAGAAACATAGGGCATTATATAGGAAATGAGCTCTCACACTGTGCTGCCTCTCGCCTCCCTCCCAACCCATCAGAAATGGCTTCGCAGAGGCCAGTCCAGCTGCAGCAAGAGGAATGGGGTCAGGGGAGGTGCTTCTCTGCCATCTGGAGGCTAATTTGCTTCCTGGCATTCCTAACTGGAATGATGTGGATGCGTTTTTCCCATGGAAACGCAGCTTTGCTTCTCAGTATTAGCTTCAGATACATCTCAGGCTTAAAAAGGTGGTTGTGGGCTGGCCTGGGATCCCAACTGCCATGTATAATGATGTTTGAAGTTCCAAAAACCAATTTGCAAATTAAGGTTTTGGAAACAAGCTTTTCATAAATGTAGACTGCTTGGATTCATTTCCAAGCCTAATTGAATTTTTAAGAGGAGCCTTTAAAAATCTGTAAACCTTACTCATTTCCATGCATTCATTCAACAAATATTCATTCAGGGTTTCCTATGCCAGTTAGTGCTGCCGGACTAAGCACTAAGAACGTAAAAAAGGACCAAACACAGGTTCTGGCTTCAAGATTATCTCGTCTTTTAACCTCCCGCCCACTTCAGGACAGCAGGGATCTTTTTTCCAGCCCCCCTGCCCCTCACAACACCCACATTCCCAGGTCCATCCCGGGCTCCAGCTGCCAGCGGAGCAGTCCAGCCGCCTGATCAGCTTAGCTGCATTCATGTTTTCCCTCGTTCCTTTTTTCCTCTGATCGTCTGAAAGAAATACAAGTTTCTTTTAAGTTACCCTTAAAATAAGTATAATACACTTAAGTTTGTGACTCAGTATCATACATTTATACCCACACATAAATGTATTTGAAACAAGTATTTTACAAAACAGTGCCCACTCTTACTATGTACAGTGCCCTTGGATATTTCTCTTTTCTTTTCTTTTCTTTTCTTTTTCTAATATTTATTTTTGAGAGAGAGACAGAGTGTGAGCAGGGGAGGGGCAGAGAGAGAGGGAGGCACAGAATCCGAAGCAGGATCCAGACTCTGAGCTCAAACTCGGGAACTGCGAGATCATGACCTGAGCCTAAGTCGGACACTTAACCAACTGAGCCACCCAGGCGCCCCTAATATTTCTCTTTTTTTAAAGTTGTACTACAGACTTCTCTTTTTTTTCAGCTTTATTGAGATATAATTGACAAATACAATTGTAATGTATTTAAAGTGTACAGTGTGATGATTTGATATACATATATATGTACATGTACATATACATATACATATACATATACATATACATATACATATACATTGTGAAAGATCCCCCCCACCATCAAGTGAATTAATATGTACATCACCTCCCATATTTACCTTTTTCTTTCTTTCTTTCTTTCTTTCTTTCTTTCTTTCTTTCTTTCTTTCTTTCTTTCTTTTGTGAGGACACTCAAGTTCTACTCTCTCAGCAAATTTCAGTTATATAATACAGTATTATTCACTACAGTCACCATGTTATGCATTAGATCCTCAGACTTCATTCATCTTATAACTGAAAGTTTGTACCCTTTTACCAGCCTCTCCCTGTCTTCTCCAGCCCCCAACCCCTGGCAACCACCATTTTATTTTGACCTTTTGTTTTTCTTTTTAATTCTACATATAAGTGATTCCATAGCATATTTGTTTTCCCCTGTCTGGTTTATTTCACTTAGCATAATGCCTTCCAGGTTCATCCATGTTGTTGCAAAGGGCAGGATTTCCTTCCTTTTTAAGGCCAAATAATATTCATTCATCTATCTATCTATCTATCTCACACTTTTCTTTATCTGTTCATCCATCAACAGACACCTAGGTTGTTTCCATCCCTTGGCTATTGTGAATAATACTTCAGGGAACAATGGGAGTGCAGATACCTTTTCTCTCTTTTTTTTTTTAAATATGAAATTTATTGTCAAATTGGTTTCCATACAACACCCAGTGCTCATCCCAATAGGTGCCCTCCTCAATACCCATCACCCACCCTCCCCTCCCTCCCACCCCCCATCAACCCTCAGTTTATTCTCAGTTTTTAAGAGTCTCTTATGGTTTGACTCCCTCCCTCTCTAACTTTTTTTTTCCCCTTCCCCTCCCCCATGGTCTTCTGTTAAGTTTCTCAGGATCCACATAAAAGTGAAAACATATGGTATCTGTCTTTCTCTGTAGGACTTATTTCACTTAGCATAACACTCTCCAGTTCCATCCACGTTGCTACAAAAGGCCATATTTCATTCTTTCTCATTGCCAAGTAGTATTCCATTGTGTGTATAAACCACAATTTCTTTATCCATTCATCAGTCAATGGACATTTAGGCTCTTTCCATAATTTGGCTATTGTTGAAAGTGCTGCTATAAACATTGGGGTACAAGTGTCCCTGTGCATCAGCACTCCTGTATCCCTTGGGTAAATTCCTAGCAGTGCTATTGCTGCGTCATTGAGTAAATCTATTTTTAATTTTTTGAGGAACCTCCACACTGTTTTCCAGAGTGGCTACACCAGTTTGCATTCCCACCAACAGTGCGAGAGTCCTTTTCAAGATAGTGATTTAGATTTCTGCCCTCTAATAGTTTCTCTACTTTTTAATTTCATTTAAAAATGCTGGTCATGACCCACTAAGTAGATTTCAGAAGCTGCAAATTGAGTCCCAAACTGAAGCTCGAAACCCACCAAACATATCACATGATCTTGATTCACCTGGCTGCCTTCAGAGCAGCTTGGGAAGCTCGGCTAGCCTAGTGACCACACCGGCCGGCCGCTGCAGGAGTCAGCCTGGAGGCTCAAGGAAAGGCTTTTTCAGATGGGAATCAGAGGGTCTAGGTTCTGGTCTAGCTCCTTCAGTGATCAGCACCATGATGTCAAGGAAGCCACGTCAGCTTGCTGCCACACGGCCATAAAATGGAGATGGTCAGGCTTGCTCTGTGTAACTTGCAAGGCCATCCGTTATAATGATGTGCGTTAAAGTGTACGGAAACTATTGAGTACAAAACAAGTGCCAGTTATTGTTGAATAGTCTTATTTTTCCCAATTAAAATTTAATATCAGAGAAACAACTTGGAGGGACCATTTGTTCTTTATAGAGTCAGAAAAAAGATCTTTGCATGGGCTATAATATTATGCAACTTCATAAGTGAAAATCTCAGAGTGGCATTTGTTTGTGATGTTGTAACCAGGTTTGTATTTGGGAGCTCAGCTGGGTCATCCTCACTCCTCTGCCGTTAAATACTTTTTCTGGTTACAATAGCAAGGAAGCAGCTAGGTGGTCAGTAGGCTTTTAACTCATGAGCTTGTTTGTGCAGGAGTATGCTTTGCCTGATAGTATCGGCTCTAGCCTGCTGGATTTATAAACACTAATTTCTGCTGTTTTAAAGACTTTTTATTAAAAACAACAGACATTCAGGGCACCTGGGTGGCTCAGTCGGTTAAACTTCTGACTTCAGCTCAGGTCATGATCTCACAGTCCGTGAGTTCAAGCCCCACATCAGGCTCTGTGCTGACAGCTCAGAGCCTGGAGCCTGCTTCAAATTCTGTGTTTCCCTCTCTGCCTGCTCCTCCCCCACTCATGCTCTGTCTCTCTATCTCTCTCTTTTCTCTCTCTCAAAAATAAATAAACATTAAAAATTAAAAAAAATAAAAACAACAGACATTAAACAAATATTAACATGTTTAAAAATTATTAAGAAAGTTTAAAACAATAAACTTCTAGAGAAAATGTGGTATTTTTCTCATTGATCTTTCACTTTTTCTTTGTAACTTTCTTGTAAACTTCATCTCACACAGGCATTGATTAGAATGCATCTGTTAAGTCCTGATTTCCTGTTTAGAGGCTGGTACTCTAGTCTGATATTTTCTATGCTGGTGAATTCCTATTGAGTGCCTACACATTTGCCTCTTACAGGCTAGCTTGGCCTGCTGCATTTGCTCTCTGTATCTTTTCTTTACCTTTCTGTGACTACTTTCTGATCCTTACAAGGAATGTCTACACTCACCTTTTCTAGAATTCAGTTCTCCAAAATACCCTACCTTTCACTCTGTAACAGAGGGAAAATAAAATAGTAATATAATAAGGACTGTATTTACTCCAAAGAAAAGGAAATAAATTTGACACTTTACTCTGTAAAGAGTGAAGACATTCTTTATACAGATCAGCAATACCCACACACCAACAGCCACAGCTCATAACTACCCTGTATTTTCCAAAGAAAAAATGCATAAAGTGCACAAAATTTAAGCAACTTTTTAAAGCTAGCTTTAAGCTGGTATCATGACATTTGTAGCTTATGGGTAGATAATTTCCACAGCTATTTAATAAGTTTGAGTGATATGTTTAAGACTTGAATTGAAAAAGACTGTTCAGGGGCACCTGGGTGGCCCAGTCAGTTTAGTGTCCTACTCTTGATTTCAGCTCAAGTCATAATCCCAGGGTTGTGAGATCAAGCTCAGGCTTTGCACTGAGCAAGGAGTCTGCTTAAGATTCTCTCTCGGGGTGCCGGAGTGGCTCAGTCATTTAAGTGTCCAACTTTGGCTCAGGTCATGATCTCATGCTTTGCGAATTTGAGCCCCATGTCGGGCTCTGTGCTGACAGCTGGGAGCCTAGAGACAGCTTCAGATTCTTTGTCTCCCTCTCTGTCTCTCTGCCCCTCCCCATTCACGCTCAGTCTGTCTCTCTCTCTCTCTCTTAAAAATTAAACATAAAAAAAAAAAATTCTCCCTCTCTCTCTCTCTCTTCACCCCCCCCCTTCTCACCCACTCATGCTCTCTCTCTAAAAAATAAATTAAATTAAATTAACTTTAGAAAAAAAAGAAATAAGACTTTTCACACAATATTCTAATGAATAAGTGAGGCCTGGGGGTGCTGAGACATACTGAGCCTTGGGAGAAGAAAGGATGGCTGTAAAGAGGGACTGTTCTTACCTCTGCCCTCTCACTGATGACTTTTCTGGAGTGAAACAGCACCGCTAGTTCAGGAAAGGGTCTCAGTTCTCCTTCTATTGGCCAGACCCAGCTTTCACAAGCACAAAATGGGCACATTCTTGACAGATGAGAAATTAGAGCCAGATATCCTGACTCCCACATCTGTGTTTAAAATTTTTTTAATGTTTATTTATTTTTGAGAGAGAGAGAGAGAGAGGGAGAGAACAAGCGGGGGCAGGGAGGGGGGCAGGCGTGGGGCAGAGAGAGAGGGAGACACACAGTCTGAAGCAGGCTCCAGGCTCTGAGCTTTCAGCACAGAGCCCAACATGGGGCTCGAACCCATGAACCGTGAGATCATGACCTGAGCCGAAATCAGAGGCTTAACCGACTGAGCCCCCCTGGCGCCCCCCACATCTGTGTTTAGACCTTACTTGTTATGAAATGTGTGACCTTGAGAAGGTCACTTAGTTTCACTAGGTCTGAATTTATTCACCTGTAAAAAAAAAAAAAAGTAGAAAGGGAGAAGAGAAGAGAAAAGAAAATCTGCCCTGCAGGCTTAATGAAGAGTGGAACTAGCTATGCAAACATGTAAACCACAGCGGGTGCTTAATCTGTATCACATTTCCTATCTTTCCCTTCCCTCTGAGCACCCCCTTTCCTAAAAACCCCAGAGGAGGGGTAGCTTGCTATCTTATGCCAACAGAAAGCAACTACTGCTAGGGCAAAAGGCAGCCGAACTTGGTTTGTGATTGACATGTCACATCCATCCATGAGGCATCCATCTAACCCAGAAAAATCAGAGGAATGCTTCATCTCAGTTTTGAGTTGTTCCATTTACTAACTACTTAAAAATGGTAACCCATACTGCTGTACTTTGGATAACTCTGAAGTTAAAGGAAACTTGCTGAAAGTGGACTTTGGGGGCAAAATATAGAATTACTGCTTCTCCTACTTGGCCTAAACCAGACACGTCATAAAGGAGGACGTAGTAAGAAGAGGGGATTTGTTTGCCAGGGATTTGGAAGACACCAGCCCTTGAGTGATCTTCACAAGTGAGGAGAGTATGAATGAGGAACATTGACTTCACAATCCAGAAAACTTGGATTCAGCTTCTCGTTGCATCGTCTTATTAACTGTGTGCCCTTGAGCAAATTACTTAATCTTGCTGAGTTTTTCAGCTTCTTCATGTATGAGAAGAGGAAACCACATGTGAAATGGTTAGCATGGTGCCTGGCACTTAGTAAGTGCTCAAAAAGTTGTGGGGAGGTGGGCAGGGAGGGTGGTTGACAGTGATAATTATTGGCATGAGTGGGTGCCACAGCGATGAATCTGAGGTAGCTTCTGGGTAATCACAAAAGCATGTGATGAGTTGTATTAGCTTCCTAAGGCTGCCATAACAAAGTGCCACAAACTGGGTGGCTTAGCACTACAGAAACTAATTGTCTCACAGTTCTAGAGGCTAGAAGTCTGAGGTTCAGGTGTCTGCAGGGCCTCTGAATCCTGTATGAAAAGAATCCTTGCCTCTTCCAGATTCTGGTAGCCCCAGATGTTCCCTGTTTGGTAGCAGCATAGAACCGATGCTTCCATTACTGCACATGACATTCTCCCTATTTCTCTTCACATCGTCTTCCCTCTGTGTCTGTCTCTGTGTCCAAATTCCTCCCTTTTTATAAGAATGCCAGACAGGGGCGCCTGGGTGGCTCAGTTGGTTGAGCGTCTGACTTCGGCTCAGGTCATGATCTCACAGCTCATGGGGTCGGGTTCTGTGCTGACAGCTCAGAGTTTGGAACCTGCTGCAGATTCTGTGTCTCCCTCTCTTTCTGCGCCTGCCCTGCTCACGCTCTGTCTCTCTTTCAAAAATAAATAAACATTTAAAAAATTCTTTAATAAATACATAACGAAAAATAAAAGAATGCCAGACATATTAGATTAGGGCTCACCCTAATGATCTCACCTTAACTTGATATGACTGTAAAAGTATTGTTTCCAAGTAAGATCGTAGCCTGAGGGTGTACTGGGAGTTAGGACTTCAACATATTTTTGGAGGGGACACAATTCAACATATAGTATGAGTATACAGACTTCCCAAAAGTGAATGTAACAAACCTGACCATTACTTCTGCATTTTAAAGTTTGCTGTGGTCTCTAAAAGTTGGGCAAATTATGTGCTTCCTAGAGAGGCCTGATAATACCTATTCTGGTATTAGTTAGCTGAGTAGTGAACACTTCCTGCTCACAAAGGGGCCAAAGCACCTCAGACTGAAGCCTAGTGGGGAGCCCTCATTTTAAACTCATTGGGTGAAGGGCAGCCAGGAAGATGTACAACCTCTAGGTTTCACCCCAAGGGAAATAGCCTTGAAGTCATAGATTGAACCATGTGTTCCAGGCCCATAAGGAGTTAGTGTCATGGGAAAGAGTTATTTTCCACTTTCTCTCCCTCCCCTGTATACAGTTTTAATTTTCTGACCTTACTTCAACATTAGTTTGGGGCCAGGGAAGTATTATGAGTCTGCCTCTCCTGGATCTGAAGATGTAGGGGCTGGGAGAGAATCCTGTAAAACATTCCCTCTATCCAGGGAGTGGAGGCTCAGCCATCCAGCTGCCCCTGGGAGCCCAGGAAGGCCAGAGTTTCATGATCCTACCTCAGAGCTGCAGGTAAATCCCTAACCAAGATCCCCAGGTATGAGAAGAGCAAAAGGAACACACCAAAAGTGAAAATTGAGCATACGAGAGGTTAGATTTGTAAGTTACAATAAAAGGCATTTTAAGAAATCAGATGGATGGACTGCTGGTCACATGTAATGAACCACTGACCTAAATAAACAGTAGAAAATGCTAGAAATGGTAGGGGGAAAATTGTTAACAAATTAGAACATTCAGGCCTTAAACTGAATACTGTATTAGTTTCTTACGGCTGCTGTAACAAAGTACTACCTACTGGGTGGCTGAACATAACAGACAGGGTTTCCTTCTGAGGGCTGCAATGGAGTTTGTATGCCAGGCCTCTCTCCTGGTGGTTCGCTGGCGATCTTTGGCAGTTCTTAGGGTGTAGATTCATCAATCTAATCTCTGCCTTCACATGACATTCTCTCTTTCTGCACATAGTTTATACCCTCCATGAATATCCTTTTCTGTGTCCAAATTTCCCCCTTTTATAAGGACACCCATCATATTGGGTGAGGGCCACCCTAATGACCTCATCATAACTCAATTACCTCTTAAAGCCCCCATTTCTACATGAGATCACTTTGTGAGGTAGGGGGGAGTTAAGTCGTCAATGTATCATTTTTAAACAACACAGTTCAATCCACAAGGACTGGAAGATTTTAAATAGTTTAACACAATATTCCTTAGTTTAATTCATCAGCGATATGTGGAATCATTTCCCAGTACAGTTAAAATGCCAGCTGGCCAGAGGATATTGGGGCAATCGGGACATCTGGGTCCTCTGCTGACAGGCTGTCGGTCTAAAGCCATTCCAGTGAAAGTCAGAGCCAGCCTCCACACATAGAGCTCTGAACCATCCATTCTTCACTAAGGTTGGGTGTTAAGCCAGCCCCAAAGATGAATAGAGAAGGGGATTATTTTCTTCCAGTAGGACACGTGCGTTTTCTGGCATGGGAAGATAAAGCTGTCTGATGATAAATTTCCATCTACATTTTAATGAGAAGTGACATGGATTATGAGAGTGACGGAGAAAATGAGAGATAAAAGGCATTCCATTTATTGGACATTTTTCACCACAATCCTCCCCCTCCAGCCTCCTCTCCTGAAAATGGAAAGCCAGAGAAAAGGTGGTCAACAGAAGAGGAATAAGGGAATACCAACGGAAGATAAGAACCTTCCCCTGCAGTTCTTCTGCATTTCTGAGCTTTCTCTAGTGTTAATATTTGCGATGAAAAAGAGTTTCAGGCTCTTGAGATAGAAAAGCCTTTCTGCTCAGTTCTCCCATTTGTGCTTGGAAACAGCAGTCTACTTTGGAAAACATATAGGCGCAGAACCTATTTCCCATATGATGAGGAGGACAGTGATAATAATAAGTTAATAAAAATGGTTAACACTCACGTAGTACTTACTATGTGCCAAACACTGCTCTAAGCACTTTAGAAATAGTAGTTCATTTAATCCTTCCACAGTACTACAAATTAAGTAACACTACGTCCATTTTACAGATGAAAATGAGGCCAGAGAGGTTGATTCACTGGCCCAGCCACCTCCTTCCTGCCTGGGTGTGTGTAATGACTGGCCCCTGGCTCCTGGCTCCAGGCTGAGTGGCTTCTGGTGGTTCCCTCGCTCTCTCCAGCTTAACACTTAACGGATGTTACTTGCTGCCTGTGCTCTCACAGCTCCAACCTCTGGTCTGCGTGGGAGAATCTGGCAGCATTTGTAATATGACATCAGTTTCTGCTTGATGAGCAACCTTCTCCTCCTGGCAAAGCAGGGCTGGAGAGGGTGAGAGGAGTGGTCGGCAGAGGGTCGTAGATCGTCCATGACTCTTGATCTTAAATATAACAGCACAGGAGACTAAATACCACTTTGAGTCCCACAACGAGGCAGTGAGTGTGCCTCTTCCCCCAGTGGGAGATCTAGTCTTCCACAAAACTAGCAACTCCTCTCATCTCGTGGTGATTAATATCACATGACTTTCTTATGCCAATTAAAAGCGAATACACTCTTCTAGTGACTTTGAACTTCTCCAAAATCTTAACTTCTAAATCCTATCTTGTCAAGAACTGAGATCTGGAGAGAAGCGGATGTGGTGTAGTATAGTGGTGCAAAGAGCCCAAATTTGGGGCTCAGCCAGAAGGTAGCTAAAATCCTACGTGTGTTCATCTTGGACAAGTAATTTGACTTCTCTGTGTCGGCTTTGCTCATCTAGACTGCAAGATGGGAGTAACCATGTCTACTCAACGTTTTTGTAAGGATTAGATGAGATGTATCTTGTCCTTTGCCTCACATCTAGTAAGTCCGGCACAGATGGGAATTATCACCATTAAATAAGCTTCCTTGTCTTCTTAAACAATTTGTTTGCTTCACTCATTCAAAGTCAAGGTTGGCTGGTCTAGTATATCCCCCTCTTTTTTTTTTTTTTAATCACCAGTGTTACTTTTTTTTTTTTTTTAATAGACAAAGGCCGTTGTGTTTGGCTTTTTAGCCTTAGAGATATTACCTATAACTTTAACAACAATCATATTTACCAGAGTTAGTTGTTAGTGGCAGCCCAGCCCCAGGGATGGGTGACATGATTCCTGGGGCCTCCTACAATCTCCCAGAGGCCTGAACACCCTTTGTGTAGAAGTCCCTGGGGGAACTTGAGGACTTCAATTCTCTCTGGCAAACTTCAGAGCAACTCATCTGAGCAGAACACGATAATACTGTGACATCTTTGAGACAGAAAAACGCAGCAGTCTTGTGGTGCCTGGGTGGCTCAGTCGGTTGAGCGTCCGACTTTGGCTCAGGTCACGATCTCACTGTTCCCAAGTTCGACTCCCACGTCGGGCTCCGTGCTGACAGCTCAGAGCCGGAGTCTGTTTCAGATTCTGTGCCTCCTTCCCTGCCTCTGCCCCTCCCCCGCTTGTGCTCTGTCTCTCTCCCAAAAATAAATAAACGTTAAAAAAAATTTTTTTTAAAAAGCAGCAGTCTGAAAAGCCCCAAATTATAGTGATGTCCTAGCTCCAAATACAAGTCACTTGGCTCCACCGAGCCTGTTTCCTCAACTGTGAGGTGGGAACGATAACAGTGTCTATCTCACCAGTGTTCTAAAGATCCCATTAGTATATGTACATGGTGGAAGCGTTTTGTAAATTATAAAAAGTTAGAATTGTAATCCATTATTGCTTGGATGGATCTGAGTTCGTGAGTTGGCTCTGAAAACAGCTTAGCCACTAAACAGGATGGATTAACAGGACAGCCCTGCTGACACAGATTATAACCCGGCAATGTCTCATTTTGACCGGAAGCCATTCCCAGTTGCACCAATATCATAGAAAGAGCCTGGTTTGAATGGTGGTGCATTGTAAGAAAAGGAAGAGGGTGGTAAGCCAGGATGAGGACACCCCATGAGACAGGAGACAAGCAGAAAGACAAGAAAGACAGGAGGAATAGGGTTTTATTTTGCTCCCAGTAAAAAAAAAAAAAAAAAAAAAGAGGCAAACGACACTTCTAGAATCAGATTTATGCTCTAGAACTGGGACAGCCCTTCTCGAAGGTTAAGACCAGGTACTCACTGATCATACATATTCAACTCCCTGGAAGCATTCAGCTTAAAATTTCCTTGACTGCACTTCTGAGTTTCAAAACCACCCTACCAAAAAAAAAAAAAAAAAAAAAAAAAAAAAAAGGATAAAAAAAAAAAATATTAGGGTTGTGATTTTTTGTTTGGCCTTTAAAAAAAAATTTTTTTTTTTTTAATCCAAAACCATAATTGTGGCCTACCAAGATAGACTCTCCTCCCATACAGCGAGGATTTAATTTTTCCAGTCCCCTCCCTCGGTGCCTCTTATCCTCTTTCTCGTTTTTTGATGAACTGCACATGTTGTAGAAGCCGCTCCTGGGCCTCAGACATGAGCGGCCCGCTCGCCACTGCCAGTGTCCTAATAAGGGAATGAACATGCTCCCGTTGCTGAGGTAAAGAGGAGTCGGGCGGTGGAGGATATTTTTGCTGATTGAGGAGGATAAGGTGTGGTTTGGCAGGTACCTCGTTGGTTTGGCTGGTTCCCGACCGAGTTTTTCTCTCTCTCTCTCTCTCTCTCTCTCTCTCTCTTTTTTTGTTCAGTTCGAATTCCGTAACAGGCTGTAAGAATTGTTTCCTCATGCATCCTTCGCCAAGTTTTAAGAACATCATCCTGACACAGGACGTCCGTGATAGAGAAGGAATAGGAATTTGGGGTTCTGTCATGTTTTCATCAGGGGAGGAGGTGAAATGCTCCCAGCTGCCAGGCCTGCTCTTCTAAGGGCTTGCCCACCAGCCAATGAAGATGGCATAAAACTTGATCGATTTTTTTTTTTAATTTTTTAAATCTTTTATTTATTTTTCAGACAGAGAGAGAGAGAGAGAGAGCACAAGTGGGGGAGGGACAGAGAGAGAGGGAGACAGAGAATCTGAAGCAGAGCTCAGGCTCTGAGCTGTCAGCATAGAGCCCGATGCAGGGCTCAAACTCACGAACTGCAAGTTCATGACCTGAGCCAAAGTCAGACGCTTAACCGACTGAGCCACCCAGGTGCCCCCAGACTCAGTCAAATTTGGTCAATGGAAAGAGGAAAGAATATACCACTCAGGGTATTTAACCCATGTTTAATAAAGTTAAAAAATTTTCTGCACGATATTAAGTTACGTAACACCTAGTCTCTGCTTATAAATATTGACATACCTCAATTTCAAACAAATAAAAGAAACAAAAAGAGCCTGGCGTCTAGCTAGGATCATAAGGACAAGTGACCCCATCTGCTTCCTCTCTGATCTTGAAGTGCTTGTCCGTGGCTTCTCTCTCCACTCTTATTTGCTGAATGATTCTACACTGCCTTATAACTGCAACTGACCCAAATTGTTCCTAAGTCACTCATTATGAATCCGTGTTTCTCAACCTGGTTGTAGACTGGAATCCTTGGAGAGCTTTAATGCCTAGATCATACCCACAGTGGGTCTGATTTAATTGGTCTAGGGCACAGCCTGGGCAGAGGGATTTTTAAAAGCCTCCCCAGGTGATTCTAATGTGCAGCCAAGATTGAGAAGCACTACTCTGAATGCATCCTCTATTGTGTCACACAGCCCCCAGATGGCAGGGCCGGGCTCTTCTTGCTGAGGTTTTGAAACCTTTAAAGAAAATATGAAACCAGTTAGACAGGTTTCTTCTCCGATTGGTAGGTTCAGTTCAGTTGCTTGAAGCCTAACAGTAGGGGATTGTGCCTTCAACCAAAATCAACTTCGAGACACATGGGTGTTGTTTATACTTTATTTCTCATGCATGTAAGACGTGAAATTCTCTGCCGAGTAGTCGAAAACCAGTGTATCCTTTTCAATGTCATAAATAACGAGGTCCTATTTGTAATGTTTTCTCTGTGTTTATGGAAGTTACCCGCCCCTTGGTATTGAATTTAGTTAATAAATGCTACTTTACTTGACTTTTCTTTTAATACTAAGTCAGTTGTACACCCTGAAGTTGCATAATGGCTATCTGTAGCCAGGATAGGATGATATGACTGAGGAATTAAAAAAAATTTTTTTTAAACCATATGTCTTCAAAAATAGAATCCGGGAGTGCAGTATCAGCATGGGGAGAAGTTTTCAATTTTGGAAGAGTCACGAATAATGTAATTTCCAGAATAACTCCTTGCTCTCAATTTTTTTTTTTTTACTGGAAATTTCATTACCAAGGAAGAACAGTGATTTAGAAATTCAGGAGAGCAGCCTGAGCAAGGAATATACATTAGAAAATCATCACCTTAAAATTGACTAACAAGTTATGAGCATCGATGAGATTACCCTGGACAAGTATGGTGAGTAAGAAAAGAACAAAGCTGAGGAGGAAAGCCAATGGAGGACACAAAAGAAACTACAAAATAAGTGGTAGGCAGAGAATTCGTTTCAAAATAGAACTCTAGAGAGCACAAGCCTGTGATACAATGTCATTTTAAGGTCATGGCTACTAATGTCTGAATCAAAAATAATCAAGGGGCACCTGGGTGGCTCAGTCAGTTGAGCATCTGACTGTTTTGTCTCAGGTCATGATCTCACAGTCACGAGACGAGCCCTGAGTCAGGCTCCATGCTGGGCATGGAACCTACTTAAAATTCTCACTCCCTCTCCCACTGCCCCTCCTCTGCTCACATGCAGGCTCGCTCTCTCTCCCTCTCTCAAAAATTAATTAATTTTAAAAAATCAATATAGCATTCTGAGACATTTAATAACCGAACTGAACTGGCCTTTTGGATATTTTATCAAACTAATTTAAAAAGCCTAACTCTGATATTGAATTGTAAAAGTGACAAGACAGTCCCTGATACAGCGGGATCAGCTTTTTTTTTTTTTTTTTTTTTTTGGCTGTCTCAACAATTTAGCCGATGAATTATAGAATCATTGTTGACTAGAGCACTTGGAAATATTTCTAAAGGAATAGCTAAATCAGACTTGCTTTGTTCACCTACTTGTACTGAATTATTTTTGCTTTCCACAGACATTACAAAAGACCAAAACCAACACTAGGCTTGGTAGTGAGAGGAGAGAGAATATAGAGAGATATGAGCAATTTACAAGGGAAGATGATACAAGAGGAGCTATGGGGGGAAACGCATACCCTAGAGCAGGAGGAAAATCCAGAACATGAGCCAAGCCAAGGCCTGTCATCTGACAAGAATAGAGACTGGCTGATGGTAGTGTGCCTGTGCACACACACTCGCGCACAAGCTCTTGAAGCGGGCCAGGGTCCCCAGTCAGACTGGAAAACACCAGTTGACTCAATTTGACTTTAGCCCCTGATTATTGACTAGGTTCAAAAGTCAAGTATCTTTCGTGTCCATAACCATTTGGTTCTTCTTAACTAGGAAAACACATTTTTCAGCTCTATCTTAAGGGGATTTTCCATATGTAGTTGCAACATAATGCCACCTACAGAGAAAGTAGCATACGAATGAGAAACAGATTTATAATAAATGCATTAAAACGTTTGCATTTTGGACCAATGAGCAAAATTCTCTAGATACCTCCTCAGGCAGACGTTGGTGAGAAGGCTTTGACTAGTGGTTGTTTACAACTTCTGGTAGAAAGGAATTAAGAGAAATGTGAAAGGTTGGTGTTCTACTTCCTATTTTTTTTGCTAACCCTTTTCTGTCTCCAAGCATGGCCTTGAGGCTGCCACTATCACTCGTAGGTTGGTTTCATATGGCTCTGTTCCATCACTTCCTAGTATCGAAGCTTAAACCTGAAAGATTATTTCTTCCCTTGTTGAACAATCAGGCTTCAGCTTCTAGAACTCATGGCCAGAGAACAAGCCCCACGGCCCATGCAGCATGGCAGCAGGCATAGCCAGGTTTTCACAAGCCAGTATGGAGCATCTGCCTTCTTAGCAACCCACAAAGCTTATGAATATGCTTGTGGAGAATGGCCCCATTGTTTGTGCTTTCGTTGAAAAAACACGTGCACCTTTGAAACACAGTTTGGGGTAGCCTTCTCCCACTAATAAAGCTTTAATAACTTTAAACATCATTTTTTCAGTAAGTACTCATGAGCCTGGTATAGAATTGTTGGTCTTTCCCTGTTCATGAAACTGAGTCACACTTCATTGACCTGTCCTTTTGGGCACCATTGTTGTTCTGTTTTTGACTCTAGAACTTTTATAAATGACACCGGGTTGGCCTAGTTGTCCTTTCCATGTCTGACTCAGATAAATCCATGTGAACTCAGGCAGTTCACCTCACATTCAAGGAACTGAATTAGCTTTCATCATTGTGAATTAGCCTTCACGATTGCCACTACTCAGTGTCTTATACCATATGCCTTTCTTGAATTCAATTACTAAAAAAAAAAAAAAAAATGCTTTATGCAAGGCACATTGGGGAGGAGGGCTAAAAATGTGTATAGAACCTAATCCTTGCTTTCAACAAGCATGACATGAGAGATAAAATGATACACAAATGACAACAAGGCAATATATGACCAATATCTGAAATGGCAACAGAGATTTCACAGGAGGGCAAGAGTTCCTTCCAGTTGACATCCATCGTGTCTAGTAAGATATCTCAGAAAAGTGTAGCATTTGAGCTGGCCTTGAAAAGTAGAGAAGATTACTCTGGGTAAAGGTGGAGAGGACACAAAAGCATTGTAAGTAGAAGCTTGATCAAAGGAAAGAAAGCAAGAGAGTATAAAATGAAGTTAAAAGAACAGGAAATGAAGCTTGACTAATAATAATAATGCTTTCAGGCACTGGCACCTTCACTCGGTCCATCTTTCCAACCACATATGACTGGTCCTGAGGGAAGAGCAAGAGTTCCACCCCCAGAGGGGAGGACACCCCCTGCCTTTTCACATACTATGACTCCTTCCAGTTTACTTATAACTGGGGAAGTGGATTTACAGATGATCTAGCTTACCTCATTGAAACTACCTTCACAAAATGGACTTGGATTTCTGAACTGAGAAGAATTTCTGCAGAGGCACCTGGCTCAGTCAGTAGAGCATGTGACTCTTGACCTCCAGGTTGTGAGTTAGAGTCCCACACTGGGCACAAAATTTACTTAAAAAAAGAAAAAAAGAATTTCTGCAGAAGCTGCAGATTGAAGGTAATACTAATCCTGCGAGCCCAAGGAGACGACAAGAACGTGCTGGAGCTGTCACTAATGCTGGAGCGTGTATGAGTGCTGGCTTCCTCAGCCACACACATCACGTGTTCCTTTCAGTGAAGGTGAATTTTCAACAGAGAGGGAGATGTAATTGCTTTTCAGAAGAAACTCATGTAGGGGAGAGGTCTTTTGGAATATGACCCCATTGTTTTGTGATTTCGTTGTTGAAAAGATGTGAACATGTAACCTACCAGGAGTATCAGAGCTTCGTACCTCACCTTGGAAACACTTTCTAATCTATTTGAAAAATTTTTTAAATAATTTGAAGAAAATTTGAAAAATTAGATTTGAAGCTGTTTGTTAAAAAGGTAAAACTAAAAACACCTTGGGATTACTCTGAATGAACAACTGGTTGACATCAGGACAGACATAAATTTTCTAGGCAAATTTCATAAAAACAAAACAAAACTGCACGGTTGGTGGGGGAGGTTGAATATATTCATATCATGCTTCAAAATGCCAAGCCAATGATACGTTCTTTCCATGTGAATCTACATATCTTTTTTTTTAACGTTTATTTGTTTTTGAGAGAGAGAGACAGAGACAGAGACAGAGCATGAGCGGGGGAGGGGCAGAGAGAGAGAGAGGGAGACACAGAATCTAAACCAAGCTCCAGGCTCTGAACTGTCAGCACAGAGCCTGACGCAGGGCTCAAACTCACAAACCAAGAGATCATGATCTGAGCCAAAGTTGGACGCTTAACTGACTGAGCCACCCAGGTCCCCCAAATCTATATATCTTTTAAGGGCTGTTTAAAAAATGAAATTTTGACTGTCATTTAAGACCAAGTATCAAAATAAATTGAACTAAAAGCCAGACCTTCAAATTACTGATCACAATTTGTTAAACCAAGAGTTTTCAAAAAGGATTTTATGAACATTAAAAAATTAAACATTACTTATTGGGGTTTTTTGTTTTGTTCTACCCTTTTAAAATTTCTGTTTGTGTTATATAAATCTATAAACACTTAGGAAAGCACTATAAATAAATGAATGTGTGTGTGTGTATGCTTAATTTTTTAACTGATAGGAGTACACGATAAAAATTTTTGAGACTGTTGGCTTAGATCTGGAATCAGTAAACTTTTTTTGTGAAGGGCTAGATAGTATGTTTTCAAATTTGTGGCAAATAAGCCCTCTGTCATAATTACTCAACTCTGGAATTGACGTGTGAAAGCAGCCATAGACAGTATGGGCATGGCTACATTCCAATAAAACCTTACTTACAAAAACAGAATGTGGACTGATAGGTCCTTGGGCCATAGTTTGTCAGGCCCTGGCTTAGATGACTGAAGCTATTTGTTAATCTACAGAAAGCTCATACAGTGTCTTTGGTTAGAAAGAAAACAGTGATGGGAACTAAAAGACCTGCATCTCATCTTGATCTTGTAATTACTTCCATGAATCAGTTCACCTCTTACAGCCTAGGTTTCCACATATATAATGTGGATCTTGGATTGAAAATAACCTCCAAAATCCCTTCTAGTTTGCTTACTTATGCTATGGTCCTAATATCTCACCACCTTGCCACAGTAGTGGATTTTACCTAGGATCTGATTTACAAACAGAATAGGTGAAAATCTGACTTAACTCTGTGGGCAAAGTGAGTACAAGACAGTGGAGAAGGTGGCCAAAATAAGAAAGGACAAAAATGCCATTCTAAAAACTTGAAAGTTCATAGCTTATCGCTCTTGAAGGATCCTTTATAGTGCTACTGTTGTAAATGATTGTCAGATTTGCTGAACAAAGTAGTCTCCTCCTGCAGCTAAGATTTATGGAGCCCTTGATATTGGGTTGCTGGCCCTTTATTTCTTGGGAAAGCTGCAGAGTGAATGAAATACCTGGAGTGGAGACTAAAGCTAGGAAATCCTCCCTGTGTGCTGCCTAGGGTCACTGCCATGGAGGGAGCCTCTCTCCTTAAGCTTTGTAAAATGTTTGGTTTACTCTTTCAGTTATTAGGAGCTGGCCTGTGTATGCCAAGCACAATTGGAGCTTCACTAATGCCCTTCATGCACTCCCAGCCCCGGCCAGACTGAATTGTTTGCTTTTCCATGTCCATATTTCCTGACTCTGCAACCTTGCCATTTGAGCTCTGTGTGCCTGTGGAAAGGGCCTCTTCCATTGCCCCCATCCCCCAGTCCTAAAAGATACCACTTGCCCTGTGAAGCCTTCTCTGATCCCTCAGCTGGAGGTATCTTCTTCTTCCTCTAAACTTGAGATCATTGTACCAGTAAGTGTCCTCTGATATTTACCCCATTTTTCTGCTGTTACATTTCCCTACCAGATTAGAAACTCCTTGCAGGAGTTTAATTCACCTTGGTTTCTACTTTCAGTGGCTTGACCAGAGTAGGTGCTCAGTAAATTCGCTGTTGAATGGACATGCCAATTCTGGCCACCCCAGTGTCAGGTTGCAGTTTCCCACTACCCCCAGTTAAGACTCTACCTTCGTATCTGGCACAGCCCCACCATGTCATCCTCAGAATCTCGGCCCCTCATGCAGCCCCTTTTGCTTCCCAGACTTCCCTACCCTGATGTACCCCCCTGAATTTAACTGGCCTCCCCTCAAAGTTTAGGTTCCACATGGATCACCACTTTGGGGAGAGGGATGTACACGAGATTTGAAACCTATAAGCCAATGCCAGTGCTATAACTTTGTAATTTCTTGTGAGAAAATCTGATATGTGCAGAGTAAAGTCAGTTATCTCCCCTACTGAAGCAGTGCTTCCTGAACCAGGGAACAGTTTTAAGGAACTAGTCAGAAGACAGCATAAGCCTTGTTGGTTGATAATCTATTGTTGGGATAGAAGTCTGCTGGTATGCGACAGATCCCCTTGAGTAATTTAAGTGTTGTACGAGAATGCCTCCAGTGCCCACGTCTCCCTCTCTCAGAGCCCTTGGCTGTCCTATTCTTAAGCTGTTTGTGATTCTGATTCAGTTAACACACACAAATATAGGTGCTTCGTTATTTAATATTCCTCTGTTAAAATATTCTCATTTGTATAGGGGTCTTCTGTGAACTCAAAGGGAGTCTTTAAGTTTGGAAGGTTTTTATTTGGTTTGGTTTGTTCAGGCTGGCTTTTAACCAAGTCAAAACAAATAGGTGTTTGCTTTTTTCCCTCTGCAGTGAGCAGGCCCGGTGTTAGGTAAGGTTTCTGTTGACTTAGGAAGATGATCCCCCAAGTGTAGGGCAAACTCCTTGACTTCTTTTCCCAACAGTAGGGAGGTTGGACCCATTAGCAATGGTTGGCTCCCAAGTCCCCCTGCAAGTATAAATGTTCTTTCCAAAGGGCCAAACATCCAGGATTTGGCCCGTCATTTTCCATTTCCTGTCTCCACTCAAGGTTTGTCTTTCTATTTGCTACCACTTGTAAACAAAACTTTGCAGTTCTAGCACTTGGAGGGGAGCTATGAGCCAGCTGGATGTTAGGTGACTTTGTGCAATGCCTCTGGAGTCAGGGAGGAAGTAATCACCCCCAAAATATGCTTTCTTGTTAAAGTGACGGTCACATATTTCAGCAGAGGTGCTAGAAACAATGCTCCGGTGTCATATTTATCAGTATAGTGGAGCTTTCTCTGGACAAAAGCGGCGGGGGGCTGGGGGGGCAGGGGGTGGTGGTGGAGGAGATGGGAGGCTGTGCCACCGGAACGGAAAGAAATGGATCCAACAGAGAGTGCCGGGAAAGAGGAAATGAACAGTAAATCTTTTTCCAATTAAGAAAAATGAGTGTGGAAGCAGAAAAGCTCCAGAGGGTACTTTTGGGGGAGGAGAGGATCATAAAAGGCCTGTTATGAAAATCCATTACCCATAAATTTTCCTGCAGTAAGCACTGCCTGTCTAGCGAGGATGCTGAGAGTCCTCTCAGCTGACACAGGACATGTGACTCCAGTTAGCAGTATCCACACGCCATGTCCCATTTCCGTCGGCAGGTCTGCAATGCCGCTTTCCCCTGACAGGGATTCCCTTTAATTAGTCACAGGTTCATAATCTCCACTTAAGGACATCTTGTTTTTGTTTCTCCAGTAACTTTATTCCTTTTGTCAAATGTTTACCAGTGTGATAGCAGCACCGTACTTTTGAAGCTCCACCACGTGAAATGATGGACCTTTGTACCACGTCACACAAATATTTCGAATTTGGGGGTGAGACTTGAACTTCTAGATCACACTAAATTTAAGACTCCTTGGGGCGCCTGGGTGGTGCAGTCGGTTAAGCGTCCGACTTCAGCCAGGTCACGATCTCGCGGTCCGTGAGTTCGAGCCCCGTGTCAGGCTCTGGGCTGATGGCTCGGAGCCTGGAGCCTGTTTCTGATTCTGTGTCTCCCTCTCTCTCTGCCCCTCCCCCGTTCATGCTCTGTCTCTCTCTGTCCCAAAAATAAACGTTGAAAAAAAAATTAAAAAAAAAAAAAAAAAAGACTCCTCTAAAATGGGTTCCTAGTTTTACATTCACAGATGGAAAGGGGAGTTTCTGCTCCTGGGATGTTAAGTCTTTGACTATGAAGAGAACCTGCTTGGATATGTATCTGTGGTCAGACGCAGTTACTCCAAGTTGGCCAGTGGGAGTGTGGGGGTCTCCCTGCAGCCTGCTCTGAGGCAGTGGTTCAGAACTCCAGCTGTACATCCGGGTCCAGACCTATATGCCAAAGAAAGAACTGGCAAAATGTAGTGTTCCCAGTCATAGACACCCTCCGTCTGAATCGGCTTAACATGTTGTACTTGAAAATAAATTAAGCGCAAGCTTGATTGTCCACATCTACTGTGCGCATTAAAGCAAGATTGTTCTTTAATAGGTACAGCGGTCAGGAAACAGCCCCAAATCAGCTTTTACTTTTGATTGGCAACATTTTAAAAAGCCTACATTTATTAATGACCATATTTATTTAAGGTTCTTATTATGTAGCATTTCTTATTAGGCAAAGAATGCTACGCTGACGATGAAGAAAAGGTGATATTTATGAAAACACAGTAAGTGGGTTTATCTCTGTTAGCCATGTTTTATACCACTTGAATAAGAGTTGAAAGAGAGGAAAGTTTGGTTAGTTTAATTCTCTAACTGACCACTTAAACATTTCTTTTACTCCTTTTCATTCATTTTGACCAAGGTTTAACTTGAATAACCAAGTGAGGAGCAAAACAGATCTTCTCCATCATCAACCCACTTTCCATACCTACACTTTCTAAACATTTATAAAGGAAACAGTTATCTGTTTGTATCTGACCGAGCTTATTGTTTTAACAGAGTGGGACAGCGGGAAGGGTGCAAATGCAGTCCTGTTTGTGACAAAATAAAGAGATTTTAGTTTAACCTCAGGAAGCTGTCATGGAATTATTCCTCCAAAATCTGTACTAAATAGGTTTGACAGATGCTTTCTTCCTTTCAAAATAAAAATAGCAATTCTCTAAGAAAGTAAATCCAGATTCTATTCATTTATTTCTACTGCATATCACTAACCACTTACGGACTTTCAAAAAGAAAATGGTACCAACTGCATGAAGAATTAGATATTAACCCCAGTCTCAAGATATATTTTGGAAACGCTGTGCCTCGTCTATCATTATAAACTACAGCCATTCATAGAAGCCCAGATCAATCTCAGAAACACATAGTTTTATGAAAGAAACCAATCATAGAATGCATATAGGATGGTTATGTAAAGTTGTAAGAAGGCAAAACTAAAAAATAAATTTCTTAGGGATGCATACCTTGGGAGTAAAACTACAAAGCAAAGTAAGAGAATAATTAAAATAATCCAAAATTTGGGTCAGAGGTTATTTGTAGGTATTTAAAAATAGATAGAAGGGTGCCTGGGTGGCTCAGTCAGCTGAGTGTCTGACTTTTGATTTCAGCTCAGGTCATGATCCCAGGGTGGTAGGATCGAGCCTCACCTCGGGCTCCGCACTGAGCGTGGAGTTTACTTCAAACTCACTCTCTCTCTCTCTCAAATAAAAAAATAGAGGTGCCTGGGTGGCTCACTTGGTTAAGCGTCTGAGTTCGATCTCATGGTTCACGAGTTCTAGCCCTGTGTTGGGCTCTGTGCTGACAGCTCAGAGCCTGGAGCCTGCTTCGGATTCTGTGGCTTCCTGTCTCCCTCTGCTCCTCCCCCACTCACACTCTGTCTTTCTCACTCTCTCTCAAAAATAAATAGGCATGAAAAAAAGAATAATAAAATAAAAAAATAAAGTAATCATGTATTATACATAGTAGATACTCGTTTACAGGTACGAGATATGTTATGTTAAACATCTGCTTAATTTAAAATATTGATTCCAAACAATTAGAATCCATATTTTAAAAAAATTCCTGTGACTACCTGCATCGATTTAGAAATGAGTCTCTAAACTTAGGGGTCTGCAGACCATAGGGCAGGACCATTCTGGGAACTGTGTTCCCATAAGCCCT
The DNA here is from genome assembly GCF_014898765.1 of Herpailurus yagouaroundi. Lineage (NCBI taxonomy): Eukaryota > Metazoa > Chordata > Mammalia > Carnivora > Felidae > Herpailurus > Herpailurus yagouaroundi. The sequence continues at coordinate 12,091,617 of NW_024412391.1, read as the reverse complement.
AAGTTAGCCACACAACCCAAGTCAGGATCAGCACTCCCAAGTCTCTTCTAACCATACACGATCAGTCAGACCTGATGTATTTATTCAATAGGACATTGCAATCATAAGGATGCTAAGAATCAGCTAGCTGCAGCAGTGTGCACAGACAAGTGAAGAGGTTTCTCTTTCACTGTCTGAGGTTTTTTTCTCCTGTGCAGCACATGTTTCCCCATCATGGTCTGTGGTTATAAAATGCATGTGATTATGGAATGTCACCGTCGTATAAAGCATATGGAAGGCAGGTGGTGACAGCTTGCATCGAGGACATATATAAGAACACTAAAGGCGGGGGTTCCTGGTTGGCTCAGTCGGTTAAGCATCAGATCCTGGTTTCGGTTCAGGTCATGACCTCACAGTTCCTGAGATCGAGCCCCACATCAGGCTCTGTGCTGTCAGTGCTGAGCCTGCTTGGGATTCTCTCTCTCCCTCTCTTTCTACCCCTCCCCTGCTCGCACGTGCATGCTCTCTATCAAAATAAATAAATAAACTTAAAAAGAAAAAACACTAAGTGATGTGGGCACACAATTTTACTATTGGGATCCAAAACTTCTGGTTGGTATGCAAACTTTAGTAATTCTCAAAAGCTTGGGGGGGGGGGGGTAGAGATGGGGTGGGAGAAGGGAAATAGATGGAATAGAGCATACCTCTCTTCCTGGGTAAATTCCTTCAGAGTAATATACTATTCCCATATATGCCCTCACCCTAGCAAAAGGCATACCACTGATATAGCAATGAATTATACAATGAAATTCAGCTTATTTTTACCTTCTTTCCCTACCAAAAAAGAAATATATATACATATATATGTAATATAAATATATACATACATAAAATAAATAATAAATTAAAATATATAATATATAAATGATAGATTAAAATATTTGTAAATATATATACTCTAAATCAAAGGAACTTTCTTTCATTCTATCATATATTAATTACTAACCGACCAATTGACTATTAGCTATTAATCCATTTCTAAACATATTCTGCCTTGAAAAAATATTTTTATTTTCTTGATTTTTCTTCTCCATTGTCATTTTTAATGCCTTTCTTTAAGGAATTCAAGGGAAAAACATTCAGAATTGGGCTTTATGTGCATTAAGTGAAACCACAACATTTTTTCAGACACCACATACAAACAAAATCATATTTAAGAGCCTGGAATGTTGCTATAAACCTCTTAACTTTCAAACATACAGTAAATCTGCAGGGCAAATATGAGTCATTTCAGTAGCATGGTCTTTCCCTCCTGATCACGGCATTGCCTGAGATTTTGCTAAGAGCTTTTGAGCAGTTCACAGAGCTGACTGGATACGTTTAAAGAATCTGCTTGCATTTCATATTCTGAAAGAAAATCACCAGGGTTTTTGGTACATGAAAAAGAATAATGAAAGTATGTATGAGTCATTTTGTCTCCTAATAGTTGATGAGTACATTTTCAACCCACGTGAGGTTTTAACTCTTTAAGTTGGATCCCATATTAAGACCCAGGTTAACTGGTGGCTCGGAGCCTGGAGCCTGTTTCTGATTCTGTGTCTCCCTCTCTCTCTGCCCCTCCCCCGTTCATGCTCTGTCTCTCTCTGTCCCAAAAATAAATAAAAACGTTGGAAAAAAAAAAAAATTAAAAAAAAAAAAAAAAAAGACCCAGGTTAAGACAATGACCTTAGCAGAACCAAGAACGAGGGAAATCAGAGAAAAGTAATTGACTAAGAAGTTGTTTTTCCTTGGGGTCTTCTCCTGGGTCTGGCCTATGTGGGGAGTGCAGAGCTACAGAAAGCTGGGGATAGGACCATGTTGGGGTTGAGTGTCTCAGTTACAACCTAGAATCGCCCTCTCAACCAAAGCCACCTTCTGTTGAACAGCTCCTTATATGAAAGTGAAAGTCGTGTGGGATGCAGGGAGGGGAGAGCGGATCTGAGGGTTCAGCCAACTATCTACTGGCCTACAAGTTATTGTGAATTTGCAAACAGCCAACTACTGGTAGGATTCCTTCTTTAAGGTGGTAAATTTATTCAGTCTGCTGGAACTTGAGATGCAGCATTCTCTTTTTAAAATATAGGAATGTGGCACAGACAGTTAAGGAAAACACAGAGGCTTGGAAACTGATCTGAATGGGAACTTCTCTAAACCTTTAATAAATAGTGCTCCCTTTTGCAGCACATATACTAAAACTACAGTTATATGGAGAAGACTAGCATGGCCTCGCACAAGGAACATGAAGCGTTCCATATTAAAAACAAGCAAAAAAGTCTGAAATAAATAGGCCTCATCTTAGTGCCTTGAGCCTTTTATTTTCTCTTTAGTTTTCCTCACTTTACCTGTGGGTCTGTGTATGTATCTGCATGTGTGCCTATCAAGCATGAGGAATGTTGAAAAACAAAAAAGGGTTAGGGGCGCCTAGTGACTCGGTTGAGCGTCTGATTTCAGCTCAGGTCATGATCTCACAGTTCATAGGTTCAAGCCCCATGTCAGGTTCTGTGCTAACAGCTAGAAACCTGGAGTCTGCTTCAGATTTTGTGTCTCCTTCTCTCTCCCTCCCTCCCTGACCTCTGAAAAATAAATAAACATTAAAAAATTTTTTTATTAAAAAAAAGTTTGAAGGTGACAATTCAAAGTCTGCTCATTGGTGCTCTTGTAATCTCTTTCTGTACCCCAATGGTTCTCTAGTGGTGAAGTTATTGATAGAGATTCCCAGGGGCACCTGGGTGGCTCAGTCAGTTGAACATCTGACTTCAACTGAATTTTGTGGTTCATGAGTTCTAGACCCACATTGGGCTTGCTGCTGTCAGTGCAGAGCCCGCTTTGGATCCTCTGGTCCTCTGTTCCTCTTATGCTCTCTCAAGAATAAATAAACATGGAAGGAAGGAAGGAAGGAAGGAAGGAAGGAAGGAAGGAAGGAAAGGGAGATAAAGAGATTCCAAGATTCATATCCACACCAAGTATTTTCTGTAGTCTATTGTTTGATAAATAGCTACTTCAGGTATGAAAGACTATTCTTCAGATATATATAAATGCAGTGGTTTATAAGATACAGATTACCTTTTATGTATTAAATTTATAGACACTTTATACAGCATTTTATTAGTAAATAACAAAAATATGAGCAATTGTCGTAATATCTTAATGTTTCTTGATATTTTAAAAGGATCCACATTCTTAAAATGTTAGAAACCACTGCTATACAAGATAGAGAAGATTCAATATTTTCTCTGGCCCTATCAGTTAGCAGTGGACTGTCTTAATGTATGTTGATCTGACTTGGTCATTTGAGGGGAAAGAGCATGGGAACTGTCACTAGGAGCAACTTGGAACTACCGTGAAGACCGATCCCACAGAATCTTTTATTTTTTAAAAAATTTTTTAACGTTTATTTATTTTTGAGAGGGAGAAACAGAGCACAGGCAGGGGAGCAGCAGAGAGAGAGGGAGACACAGAATCTGAAGCAGCTCCAGGCTCTGAGCTGTCAGCACAGAGCCCGATGCAGGGCTCGAACCCGTGAACTGGTAGGTCAAGACCTGAGCCACTCAGGCACCCCAGAATCTTACATTTAAATGAACATATACTATTCCACTTCCCAGTATCTGCCCTATAAAAACACAGGGGTACAACAGTGCTGTATCCAATAGAGAAAAACTAGGAAAAATCCAAATGTAGGGCAATAAGAAATGGTTAAATAAACTGGGATCCTGTGTAGTAGATGACTGAGAATAAGTTATATCTTGGTGAACTGATTTAGAAAATCGTCAAATATATTATTAAATTTTTTTGAATTGCAAAATAATTATATATACCATGTATGTAAAAAAAAAAAATAGAATAGCAAGATTGCACATCCAAACTTGATTAACTGTGTGGCTAACCAGAGTAGTATTGTGACTATCAACATAAAATAAGTAAATTTGTACTCATTATAGACTCACCCATGCTTCTTTTTCATTCTCTCCAGGTCTCTAATCCTAAACATGCAATAAAGTCAACTCCCTCCCCCTCCATAAAAAATGGTTACTGCTTTTTGTTATTTTATTTTTGAACATGATTTCCTGATAAGAGATCTTGTTTTGTTAATAAAATACATTGCCAGCATTTTTACTTGAAAACTTTAAGGATGTGCTGTGGTCTTAACTCAGAAAGTAGCAAAATGGAAGAAAAGACAAAATGAAAGGAGATAGGGGTAAGGCTCTTCAAACTGTGGGGAACACAGGGTAAAAACAAAATGAAACAGCCTATACTGTAGGTGCAATTCTAAGAATTTTGTGTTGTGCAAGTCTGGAGAAATATTTTATGGGGACGAGAGGGTGAGGGGAGCCCAGGGGCGAGATGAAAACTAGTGCCTTGCCCCCGTGTCTTACTATGGAAGCTTCCCCACTTCCTCTTTCTCTCATCTAGTATACACTAAGACCCTGGCCCGTCCAAATGTAGACCCCGATTCTCAGTGATTTCCTTATGTGCCATTCTTCAGTACTTCTCTTTGTTTGCACTTTCTGTCTAAAAGGCACAGCATGTAACATGATTATCTTGTTACTTGGATATACTGAGGCTCTTGAGCTCTAGCGGTAAAAACTTAAAATGTCTTTGGTGCGAAAGCCACAGCATTCCAAGAAAGTTTTCCCACTTCAGAATCCTGTTTTTTCTTTTAACACCAGAGCCTTTAAGCTGGTGGTTCTGGGAATGAAAGAAAAGCCAGCCCTCTCTACTTTTTCCATACCACTGACACAATCAAATAACATCATGTAATTTTTATGGACTTCTGAGATTTTTTAACACTTATTCACACACACACACACACACACACACACACACACACACACACACTCCTTTCCAAATATTTGATGAGCCATTTTGCTACCAGCAGCACTGGCTTTCCTGCAGCAGAGCCGATCATATTTTCACGAGGTGCTTTCCAAGAGATGAGCAAAGGTAGTTAGCAAGAAACAAAGCATAGTACTCCAGAGTAAACCTGCTTCCACCCAGCGTGGAAATCATGTATGCCAATCAGAAATTTTTATTTAATAGAGGTGCCTT
>NW_024412391.1:11963237-12086543 GCF_014898765.1 Herpailurus yagouaroundi | reverse complement strand
GAAATCATGTATGCCAATCAGAAATTTTTATTTAATAGAGGTGCCTTAGCTATCATTTGCGAATTACCAGTATTTTAGAAGAATAGATCGGGGTCGCCTGGGTGGCTCAGTTGGTTAAGCATCCGACTTTGGTTCAGGTCATGGTCTCACAGTCTGTGAGTTCGAGCCCCGTGTCAGGCTGTGTGCTGACAGCTCAGAGCCTGGAGCCTGCTTTGGATTCTGTGTCTCTGTCTCTGTCTCTCTCTCTCTCCCTCTCTCTCTCTCTCTCTCTAAAACAAACATTAAAAAAATTTTTTTAAAGAAGAATGGATTTCAACAAAATGGTTAAATCTCCAGTAAACATAGTTTAATCGTTCTCAGATGATTCAGGGGAATCATGAGTCCCACATTCCCAAGACATCTGGGAACGGTGGTTGTCTCTGCAGAGTGCAGAACACCATTAGACTGGTCAGTGCCGGCATCTGGTGAGGTTTCACAGAAGGAACAAAGGGATTGGTACCCTTTTATTACAATCCAGTGGGCAGTTAGATATGATTCTTACTAGTCAGCAGCATTTCAAATATGTTTAAATCTGGTGTATGGGAAATGAGAAATGTTAACATTTTGTTTTTATCTCAGTATGTAAATCAGGAGCCTCTTAAATTCTGAAATGCTAGCTTCTAAGAATTCTTCCTGGATAAATTGTTGAACAAGTGACAAAGTATATCTAGAATGATGTCCTTTGCAGCCTCATTAATAAGACCATAAAGTTGGAAAAATCTTAACTGTCCATCTGTAGATAATAGGGTATATTATAGTTACATCCATGTAACTACTATGTACATCTATACATAGAGTACTGTGTTGCTATTAAAAATTATATTTGGCTAATGTGTTGAAAACAGTCACAAATAAAGTAAAGAAACCATTTACGAAATGATAGGTATCACACAATCCCACTTCGTTAACAGTAAAGGTATCTGTGTGTGCATAACAAGATGTCTGGTAAAATACATCGGATATCATTGGTGCCCATGTCTGATATGGACATACCAGGTAAGGTGTGATAAGGGAGCTGATTTTCACTTTCTCTTTTATACATCTGCTCTTGTCTGGTTGAAGCAAATAAGAAATGTGTGTTACTTTTAGAATCCGAAAAAAATGAAACAAATTAAGTTGTCCGTTTTGAAAGAAAAGCAATAAACCTGTGGTACTAGTGTGAAGGGTAAGCTGCTGTGAGAGAGGCCTAAAAGCTAAGAAACTATTGAGGCTCATGGAGGGAGTCTCAGAGTTGAGGAGTTTCCACACATACCCAGTCATTGGCACACTTGACTTATAAAGTCAAGTGGTTAGGTGTGCCCGAAGGGCTCTGTCAGTTAAGTGTCTGACTCTTGGTTTTGGCTCAGGTCGTGAACTCACGGCTTCCCAGGTTCACACCCTGCATCAGGCTCTACGCTGGCAGCATGGAGCCTGCTTGGCATTCTCTTTCTCTCCCTCTCTTGCTGCCCCTCCCCTGCTCATGCTGTCTCTGTCTCTCTCGAAATAAATTAACAAACTTCAATAAGTTTAATAAACTTTACTAACAATAGTAAATAATTAATAAACTTTACTGATAAAGTTTAGTAAATAGTCATATGGTCTGTGACTAAGCCAGCAACAGGGAATGTTGTGATTTAAAATGCCAGGAAAGCATTTTGGCTCCTCGTTTGTTTTTAACTTTGAAAACGACTTTAATATGTTTCTTTATTAGTGCTCATAACAGACCCTTAAAAATCTAGCCCTGGTAACTGTGGATGCTAGGCAAGGAGCTACCAAGGTGGGGTACCAAGAGTACCAAGCGAGAATAGCTAGAAGAGACCTAGGGTGGTCCAGTTGTCAGGCCACTCCTCCGAGGAGAAATCCAAGCCGAAGAAAGGTTGAGTGTGGCCTGGCCCGGAGAGATGGCAAATGTAGTTCACGCCAGAGGTGCAAGCCAGCAGCTTCCAGCCATGGAGCACGTTGGGTAGGCCGGAGGAGGAAGGCAGTAACATCTCAAATTGTTCAAGTAGAGTGGGAAGTTGAGGGCTTCACGCGAGGTTCCATTTAGGAGAAGTAGGGGTGAGGGGGCTTGTTTCCAGCACAGGATGTCTCAGATGGGGCTTATATGTCTCTTGCTTGTTTTGGAAAAGAAAGGCCCCAAGTAGTAGCCAAGACCTCACGGCTGATGGACAAATGCAGAAGAGCAAACCAAGCCTTTCTGTTTGATTAGCTTGGGAAGCACTTATTAAGGACTCATTCTCCCTGCTGTGGTTAAAGCTGTCTACTGAGAAAGCCAAAGGAATATTAGGCCAAGAATCTGAAGACCGAAGCCAAACCACTGGGAAGGGCTTCTGACTGCAAACTACAATGTGATTGAATTAGAAAGGAACATTCGATTCATGTCATGCTGTCACCTCAAATTCAACAAGTCTAAAATTGAACTCATCTTTCCTCACAAAGCGGCTCCTCAGCTGAACTTCCCCAGTAACAACAAAATACTGCACTGTAGAACGCCTTACAGTGACATGTCCAGATTTCATCTGATTGTCACACACACACAGGCGAGGGAGTTTAACTCAGGTTAAAGGGCCACAAGCTAGTTGGAGACCAGTTCTAGAAACCAGGTTTGCTGAGTCCTACCCTAGTCATCTTTCAACTACATCACATCACCCTTCGCTCCATATCTATAGAAATAAACCAGTCAGTTTCATAGAATTACTGTGACATTTTATTTGTATTGGCATTTGAATATTGCACACCAGCAGATTTTAGTAAGTATGAAGTCAGATTTTCTGCAGTAACAAAGGACAAACCAACCAAACTTTGGAATTGTTAATCTTGTTTTTTTTAGGTGAAAAACATTCATAGCCTTCGTGTTTTTTTTTTTTAAGTTTATTTACTTATTTTGAGAGAGACAGAGACAGCATGAGCAGGGGAAGGGCAGAGAGAGAGAGAGAGAGAGAGAGAGAGAATCCCAAGCAGTTTCTGTTCTGTCAGTGCAGAGTCCAAGGCATTGTTCGAACTCCCAAAACTGTGAGATCATGACCTGAGCTGAAACTGAGAGTTGGACGTTTAACCAACTGAACCACCCAGGCACCCCCATAGCATTCACATTATTGAAGTCAAAAGATAGAAACGATGAAATAAAGTGCTGGATCTAGGCCTTAAAATGTCTCGTTTGTAATCTTACGTAAGCAAACCGTCATCAGTTATAGTAGGTTTGTATTGTTGGTACAAATCATATGGTTCTGCTGTTTTATTTTCTTCCATTTGTAAATTATTTTAGGTGTGTCATTGTATAAGAATTATAAGCATGAAATGTTTACATATCTGGATTTCTATGTGTAGATATGTAAGTAACATTGTAACAAGAGCACTTTAACTCCCTAGTATAAAAAGTAGCCCACTGCTCAATGCAGCTTCATCCCAACCCAAGGACCCGTCAGGCCACCTTGGCCCTGGGCCAGCCGGCCTACCCCTGCCTTCCTGGCACTCTGTATCTCAGTATGTGTTACTCCCTCACAAGTAGCCAAGGTGACCATACGGGTCATTTCCTCTTGAGTTTGGACATCTGTAGTTCCCCAGCTCCGGTTCTTTATTTGGGAAGAAAGAAGTATTAACAGAAATGGATGTAACATAGTGATAGTGATTGTATAATTTCCCTAACATCTATGTGTGCAAAGCTCTCCGTGCCTTTTCTGCCCACCTCAGCCCTTAGGTTTCTATCTATGTGTACACCTGTGAGCTACCATGATGTGCCCACCATATGGCTGGTAGAATTCTAATGCATGTTTTAGAGCAAAGGAGGAGGACTCTTAAGGAGCCACACTGACTTTGAAGCCATCCTGTCAGTTGTCAATAACGCCTTCCTTCTCCATTGAAAAGGAACTGAAAGGAAAAAATAAAATCCAAGCAAAGAGAGTACCCTACTCTGGATTTTAATTTGCAGTGTGGGCTTATTAATGCCAAAATATGGGTTTGATAACTTGACTCTTTTCTGTTCTTTGTGACAGTATCTACACAAATAATTCGTACAACATCCTGAATCTTTTCAATAAGTGTTTTGATTATTTTTGGTTCAGTGCTTTGGATTTCTGCTCCTAAATCTTAAAAGGCTAGTAATGAGCTTAATGATGAAATCTAAATATGCTACCCCACAGTTTCCTGCACAGCCCACTTTTGTGTAGATTTTTTCAGTTTAAGCTGTCATTTGATCATTGTAAGTTGTCCTCTAGCTAGCGGACTCCTGCTTTTCAGATACTTAAAAGTTTGAAAGCCATTCTGATCAAGTGTCTATGGAACGGAACGATCCATTTAGAGCTCTGTGGTTCAGTCAGTGGTCAAGCCCAGGAAAGGACTCAGGGCTGATCCTGCAAAGAAGCATTGAGATGGTCAGCAGCTGGCGCACTCAAGAGGTTGTCTTCACGATGTTGCAGGATCGCCTACCAGAGGAACGACGACGATGAGGAGGAGGCCGCCCGGGAGCGGCGCCGCCGTGCCCGGCAGGAGAGGCTGCGGCAGAAGCAAGAGGAAGAATCCTTGGGACAGGTGACCGACCAGGTGGAGGTTAATGCCCAGAACAGGTACTGTCCTCTTCGGAATGGAGAATGTCTAAGGTACTTCTTAGCCTGCAAGATGAATGGAACGTGTTGGGCAAAGCATTCCCTTCTCAGCCCAGCTCCACTCTTTTCCAGTCTAACTTGCTCAGTCATTTTTTGGTTATTGTAGGCACCTAATCAGATTGGACAGTCAAACTGATGTGGACATTCAGACACCACTGCTCCTTTCTCTTCCCCTATCCCATCCCCTAAACACACCCCAATTGAAGTGTTTTATTTTATTTTATAATTTAGCAATCTTTTTATTTACTAAATACAATGGGCTACATCTTTAAATAAGGAAGACTGTTTACATTTATTCTTTAGGGTATCGATACCTGTTTTGAACTGAAGATTTATTAGCTTTCTAGTCCTTTGTGCCTACCAGTAGCAAATAGAACTTGAATTTTTAAAGTAGACATGAATTGCAAATGTCTTATTTTTCCTGATATACAGCCTGAATCAGTATTCTCTGATCACTACGATATTCAGCAAGGTGCAGAAGCCAACTTAATGTAATGTAATTATTTGAAAAAGCTTACGAGTTTACTAGCACGTTTTTTCCTATACAGGCCTTGGTAGTGACCAGAACAGTGGAGAACCCTTACTAGGTTCAACTTCTTCCAAATGGATCTTTACAGGTTTGCACATATAAGGTCACCTGGTTCATTACGCCACTTGCTAATATATGTAATTTATATGCCCCAAGGCAAAAAAAAAAAAAAGATGAGAATATTTTGGGGTCGGGATAGAGAGAAAAATTAATTTTTATTTTAATAATACAGTTCCTTTAAGCCCATCTATATAGAAAATCTGAAGGAAAACAGGTCTGACCTCTTTACCCTAAATATGAGCAGGTACATGGATTTCTGAAAGTCTTAAATTCTGTCAAGCACAATGGATTCAATAAGGAAACCTACTGGTTAGGTGGAGAGGCAGAGACCTTGTTTCTTGGTAAGAAGCTCCTAATTAGGGAGGAAATACAGCAAAGGGGTTGTGGGTATGTTCGCTGCCTGGCTCTGAATTCCACCTTGGCCTTTCCCTGTTAAACAGACATGAAAATCATACCTTTCTCTTAGGAATGTTGTTAAATTTAAGTGAGATTATAATACACATAAAACACACAGTGCCTTGCATACGATAAGCACCTAATTTTAACTATTATCAGGAAAATGGTATCAGAGCTTTACAGAGGAGGCCTACATAGTCATCACTGCCTTTTCTATCCTCAAACTGAAGGGGAAGGGAAAGAAAAAGTTTTTAAATGGCATTTTGAGGCCCCTTCCTGAATCTGGTTATTAGTGAGTGATCAACAGTGGCTTAAAAGTTACTAGTTACTAGTCGTATTCTTGCTTTTAAAATCTTCCTTCTACTTGGGCTTCTCTTCTTTTTTCATTTACTAGTAGTAGTTATTTCATGCTGTTGATCGATTCACAAATCCTTCTTTTTCATTAAAGTATATCCAGGTCTGAGAACCTATCATTCATCTCTGACATATTAATTATCCACAAGAAGAATTAGTGTTCTCCTTGGGGCTGAGCAACCCTGAGTGGTACTTAACTTCTGCTGACGGTCGCTGTTGTGATTTGCAAATAGGCAAAGAAAGATCCAGTAGAATCTGTTCGTCTCTTAACTCAAGAGTACTTTCATCTAGCTGACACTTCAGAATTTGCAGTACCTTTTAAAAATCGTTTGAATTCAGTTGATCCAAAGTTCCTTACATGTAGATTTTGCCCTTAAATTCTAAACTGTTTGTATTTTTAGGGAAATTTAATGCATATATGTCTAATTCATGTAGACAGTGTCCTATAGCAGAGGTTAAAGCCAAGAAAGTTTAAAATCCAGCCTTTACTCTGCCATTTCTTACTGTTAAATGTGAAATGTGTTTGTTTTTTTTTTTTTTTTTTTTTTTTTTTTTCAAAATTAAGTGGACTTGAACTTCAGAAGGGCCCAGTTCAGTATGAACCATGAAATTTAATGGAGTTTCTAAACATGGCAAGACATACTCTTCCAACTCTGGTCACAATTTCTGATATCACATAACTGGCTGTTTCCTGCCAGTGGAGACCAACAGCCCTGGCTTGAACTGTAACAATGAGTGCGGTGATGGATATGGTACAGTCTGGTTTTTTGAGATTTTCTTTTCTTTTTTAGCAAACATCAAATGTAACTATTTTTTATCAACTATAGAGAAGAAGGGCAAGAGACCCTTTGTTCATGGAAATCTTGACAAAGAATTTAGATGGTGTATGTATTAGGGTAATATCAGCCACCATAACAGTGAGCCCCAGATTTTATTAATTTAATGCAGCAACATAAATGAGTCCAATGTGGGTTTTTCTGAGTAGTAAATAGAACTGATCACCAACTAGCTTTCCTTTTGTGACTCTGTCTACTCCTGGGGCTTTGAGGTTTTCTGATCAAGTCATCAGACAGAGATGGGAGAGGATGTGGTTCTGCTGCGTAATAGTCTTGGTCTAGACATATCACTTATGCTCACACTCAATTGGAAATTATTGGTCACATGGTTCCACCTAGATGCAAGGAAGAGTGGAGGGCAAGAAATATAATCCTTGACTGGTAGTCACCTCCCCGTGACAGTGAAAGGAGGAGCATGAATTGTGGTGGACGGTTAGATGTCCCTACCATGGGGGTCACTGGCATTAGTATAGCATCCCCACACTGTAAGGTACACCTGCTTCCTTTCCAAATGCCTTATGCCCCACAGATCCAGCTCAAGAATTCTAGATGACTTGGTAATATGTGGAAATACTATGTGATACTACAAGAATTCCCTCATTTCTCAGTTTGGTCCTTGTCTTAGTTTGAGTTGTCCAGGAAGCAGAGTCTGGAGCAAAAAGATTTAAACACAGGCAGTTCATTTGTGAAATGATCCCAGGAAACACTGGCGGCAGTGTGGGAAAGTGAAACGGGGAAGGAAAAGCAACCAAATAAAGGTTTCATTGCCAAGCAAGTTACCGCTGCTGGGATCTGGAGCTCAACTCCCCTGGGAGACTCAGAGATCCCGTGCAACAAGGCACCTCACAGTTATTCAACTCAAGAGGTGAGGGAGCCGAGGTATTTATACACTAATGCTCATCCATTTTCGCTTGACGGCTGGCATAGTAGAGTAGACTCCAGTGGCCAGAGAAGGACTAAGGGCAAAGGCACTCACGTGCTGTCCGCTGAAAGCCCGGCAGGCACGTACTGTTATGATACTATCCGAGGGGATATCCTGGGTGCGCGCGCACCTGGTACCACGAGCATCTGTTCCGGTGTGGGTCAGGCTACGAGAATCCAGCTGACCAGCTGACCCAAGCTGTCTTGTTTCTCTTGTACAGTGTGGCCGATGAGGAGGTCAAGACAACCACCTCAAACACCCAGGTGGAGGGTGATGACGAGGCCGCGTTCCTGGAGCGCCTGGCTCGGCGGGAGGAAAGACGCCAAAAACGCCTTCAGGAAGCACTGGAACGGCAGAAGGAGTTCGACCCAACCATCACAGACGCAGGCTTGTCGCTACCGAGCAGAAGAACGCAGAACGACACCGCCGAAAACGAAGCTGCGGAGAAGGAAGAAAAAAGTGACCGTCGCCAAGAAAGATACGAGCTAGAGGAGACAGAAATAGTCACAAAGTCCTATCAGAAGAATGACTGGAGGGACACTGAGGAGAAAAAGAAGGAAGAAAAGGAAAAGGAGGAAGAGGAGGAAGAGAAGCCAAAGCAGGGGAGCCCTGAAGAAAATCAGGTAGAGGGGCCGGTAGAAGACAGAACAACAGAAACCGTGGCAATGCCGTTGACAGCTGGGCAGACCAGTGCAGAAGAGCCTCAAACAGAGGGGGAGGGGGAGCAGGGGTCAGAAGAGGCCGCCCATCGTGAAAGGAGGGAGAGGGAAGACAAGGAGAGAGCCGAGGCAGAGAGGGCCAGGCTGGAAGCAGAAGAAAGAGAAAGAATGAAAGCTGAGGAAGAACAAAGGGTAGCGGAGGAGAAAGCAAGAATTGAAGCAGAAGAAAGAGCAGCTGCCCAAGAGAGAGAAAGGAGGGAGGCGGCCGAGAGGGAGAGGGCTAAGGAGGAAGAGAGAAGAGCAGAGGAGGAGAGGCAGCGGGCAAAGGCGGAGGAAGAACAGAAAGCTAAGCTAGAAGAGCAAAAACGCCAGCAGCTAGAAGAGAACAGAAGAGAAATGCAAGAGAAAAAGCAGAAAGGGGAAAAGGTAGACGAGAAAATAGAAGGGAAACGGGTAAATGAAAAGAAAGTACCAGAAGATAAACTTCAGACAGCTGTCCAAAAGAAACAGGTACAGTAAACATTTTGCACCAAACGTGTGATGCCTGTGACTTACGAGAAATGTAATGCACATCAGACTTGGGACCGAGGCACGTTCCTGCAGCCCCGCGTGCTTGCCCGTTTGGCAAGCCGTTCATTTTTTTCGGCCATAGCAATAGGTGAGCACAAAGCAATTGATCGATGGTTAAATATTCAATGAACCAAATTTACCAGCCAGAGAGAAATTAATTGCTCTGTGCTTGCTAGTTGCAAATACCAGAAAAATGAACTAACCCAAAGATGATAAATGTGGCGGTGCTGTGTTGACTTCTAATTCTGCACCTGCATCTAAATTCATTCCTATTAACAACTTACCTCTCTCCATAGGTCTACATGAGGCAAGAGGACCATAACTCCTCCCCATGCCCACGTGTTTGGCATTTAATTAAAAATTATATTTTAAAAATTGGGGTGGGAAAGGTGACATAAAGAATCACAGTCAGAAATTTCATCTTGAGAAGGCAAAAATAACCCCCTTGAAATCAGCTGGCAGTGAAGGAGGGAAAGGAGCCAATTTGGAACTTTCATTAAAAATATGTCAAAACCATGATTTGCCATCATGTAGACCTGAACTTAATGTGGACTTGCAGAAAGCCATTCATCTGGGGTGGTATCAGTTTATAGCTGACTGGTAATTAAGGGCATACATTTTACTGCTTTTGCCATCTGGATGACACAAATAAATTCATGTTGCCTGAGAAGGGTGGAAAGGGGGGCGAGGGGAATGTTTGCAAACCGTGAAAGATGTTTTTCTGTCTGCAAGCCTGCATTGGAAGCACTGTACCTAACCACCACCTGCATCCCTGCCTACCCCTACCACACACGCACACAAAAGAAAGAAAGAAAAAAGAGATGCTTGCACATTCACCTCTGCAGAGAGAACTCCCCATCACTAAGTCTGCATGGTGCTGAAGTTGTCTTTCACTCCTGCTCATCACACGGGGCTCGTGACCACAGCTACATTTGGGACAGTCAGAAACGAGATGCACCAAACCACACACGAGGTTTGTAAACACGCATAAGGACCACCAGGTCACGCTAGAGTCCAAGGCGCACACTGGCAGGCACACGAGAAAAAACTTTGGTGGAAAGAAACCATCCCACGTTGCTGTTTAGAATCACTGACACCAAGGGTTATGTGAGCACTGAGTCAGCAAAATCGCAAGGCACGAGCAAAGTGACCTGAGCACCCGCTCACTCTTGTAAGCCAGAAAGGGCTTCTTTTAAACGAGTGACCTTGCCACTCTTGAACATAAAAAGGAAGAAGAAAAGGGGGCCAAAGCACAAGCTAAAAGAGAAAAGTCCCAAGAAGACAAGCCTACCTTCAAAAAAGAGGTAAATATTATTGACAAATGACCTAATCATGAAGCAACCGAGAGCAGTGTTGCATGGCATTTCATGTCTGCTGATCTCAAAACTATAACCTGTGATCCAGTGTTTTTCAAGCTATGGCTTGACTTCATGATTCATTGAATGGTAACATCAACTTCGAACATCTCAAAAGTAATTGAATGTGTCAATGGGCATTTTAAAAAAATGAAATCAAACAGAAGATATCAGAGGGCATTCTAAGCAGTATTACATCATGATTTAAATTGTCCTTCCTGTGAGTCACAGAAAGCTTGAAAAACACTGCTCTGATCAGTTTTTCCCACTTTCTCCACCTCGATGTGTATTGTTTTCTCCTTGAACCATCCTACTTTCATTTCAATTATGGAATATTTCCAACTGGCTTCGATTAATGATTTAACTTTCCAAAGGAAAAACACCCCCCCACGTCTCAGTTAACACATTTGATGCACTGAAGGTGGTATTTGGTTTTCAAAAGAAAAGTCTGGCAAAATGTTCTGCATTGCATTTCTGAGGCACACACAGGAGCTGGTGCCAGGGTGTTTGACTGTAGGTAAGTAAACGAGTCAGTGGAGCAGAGGCTGCCGCACAGAGGATGTCATTACCCCCGACAGAATCAAAACGCCACATCAGAAAGCCTGACCTCGTCTTAACCATTGTGTTTATGTTAGCCCCAAGTAATCCTAAAAATTGTGACAGCATCTAGTAAGTTCAAAGTACTTAAACGTGGTAGAAGGAAATCATCAAGGGGAGGAAGATTTGAATTTCTTTGCCCATGGAACTGAGCTGTCATTCTAGAGGGCCAGCTCCAATGGACTCTTGCTGTACTTCTCTGCCCATTATGGCATCTATCAAGAAACAGAAAAACCCATATTTAGAAAATTACATGAGAGGTGGTTATTTGCTTAAATGCTTTTTTTCATAAGACTCACAGAAAATATAAGAACCCCTAGGTCATGTTATATTTATTTGGGTTAAGATGTGTGTACCTTCCTGTTTCTCATAGACCTTGTGGTGGCTTGGGAGTAAAAACTGAATGCATGAACCCGCCCATCTAAAGGAAGGTGGAAGCAGAAATGCTAAGAACTAGGAAGCTGAATTTGGCTCCAATGAGGCAGCTAAGGAAATGGTTGAATATGGTGGGAAGCGCTGTTCTCATTTTCTGGCAGAACAACACCTACAGATTCATCTAAAAACAAAAAAAAAGTGAAAGTTACTTGAAACTTAAAACAGAAATGGGCCACGTGGGCTCCTCTGTCGAGCTGGTGTTTTGTGGGGAATATCTTCACAGAAGGAAGAGGGCATAAAGTCAGAATTCAGCGATTAAGTCTGTGTGGGGGAGGAGAAGCTGAAAGAGCGCTGTGTGGATTCTGTATTTAAAATTTAATTCGCTTTACTAAGATGTGATTTGTTTTTAATCACCAGAACATTCTATGTCTGTATGTTGTGCCTGTGAGCAAGAAAGGATTCATGAGTAGCCACCCAAATCATCCCTCTGCCTCTGTCCAGAGGAAACCCCAGTCCAATAATGTCGGCGGTATAACCATCTCAGACCTGCCCCTTTATCAGTTTGTCCTACACCCCATTCTAGAGTCCCAAAACTTTTGGCCTCTTTTTTTACACAAGGCCAGATTAGCCACTCAACCCAGGCTAAAAAAAAAAAAAAAAAAAAAAATCTGGCATTCCTGCTTTAACAATGCACACGTAAATCACTGGTTGAATGACTAGTTGCGTGGTTACTTTATGTAAACAACTGAATTCTATTTTACATGATTTAGCCATTTCAAACACCCTCCTCCTTTTTTTTTCTTTTTGTTAAAAAAAAAAAAAAAACCAAAATAAAAAAATGTCCTTTCAAGGAGAGCTATGTGGGTAAACACAAATATCACATGAGACTTCTTAGAGAAAACATTTCCAGAAGTCACTCCAGTACCTTAGAAAAAACTGTCTTTCTACCCCTGCAGCCCTGCAGTTTTAGCTGTTTGTGGTGATGGATCACAGAACATCACCAGCCTTGAAACGTTAACTTAGCTTTCTTTTTCTCCTCTCTAACTATAAAATGCCTCTTTTTAGTTCTGCACCCTGGAGCTCTTTTCTTTTTTTTCCTTTTTTTTTTTTTTTTTTTTCTTTTCCTGGCCTCTAACAGAAAACCAGCTTACAGCAGAGTTGTTCATATGATATTGAAACCGATATTCCTGTCATACACCAAAGTTCCCCAAACATAGGTGTGCATACAAATCCCTGGAATCTTATGAAATGCAGAATCTGACTCGGTAGGTCTGAGATAGAGTCCAAGCTTACTGGTAAGGTCTGTGTATGTCGTTCACAAACCAAACCCTCAGTAGCAAAGACATCCATGTCACAGACATTGGACCCAAAACAGGAATTGAGGCTTCTGAGTCTAACAAAAATGTGCTGGACCTGATTTGAAATACTATAACTTGGATGAATTCTTGTCAGTCTTCTGAAATCAAATAATGCAAAGCACCATTCTACAGAGGCTGACAGCTCAGTCTTCTTGCCTTGATCACTTGACCTTTTGAGTGTCTCTCTGGCACGAGGGCATGTCAGTTGAATTCTCACCTCCACCCACCTACACCTGTGTGTTATCCCTTTGGATACCCCCAATATACAGAATTTCATCCAAATGTCACATTTGACCAGAGCCTTTCATATGCTAATATTATCTGAATGTGAAGCACATTAACTCTTCAGAGTACTCAGCTACCTATGAACCCATCCCCAGATTTTCTTCACGGTTACCTTCTGACCTAGAAGATCCAATGCTTTTCCCTCAGAATCTCATGAGTTTAGGTTGAATCTGCAATTGAATCCAATCCACTATGCTCCTTAAATTTAAAGGCACTATGGAATGAATTTACTTATTTGTTTGTTTATTTATTTATTTCCCAGAAAGAGAAAATAATTTGCAATCCCAAATCATTATTTCACTGGGAATTTTCCTAAGAAAGTCTTCCGAAGAGACTATAAGCACACCACCCTCTATAACCTTTGCCAATAAAGGCAGAGCTTGCAAAAGAGGCAGGGGGAGGTATTTTTCTTCTCTTAGACATGTATTGTTTTACAAACCTATTTTATACACATTTTTGGTCAACAAATCAGGTAATGCATTTGGGGAGAATGGAATTATCTCTTGATTCCAAAATAAGAGAAATGAGTTAAAGGGCATTTTGCCTTGCACAGTGCTCCACAAACCATGAGATTTGACTCAGAGTGTGTTTTGTGGGTCCCCTGAAATGGGACACCCTTTAGCTCCCAAATTTGTATCCCCAGATACTTCTTAACCAGGATACAAACTTCAGTCCCTGGTATCTAGGGCAATATCCAGCAATGGTAGCTCAAGATGAGAATAGGCATTGCCTCTTCCTGCCTGTCAATGACATTGATTTCTTATTGGGTGAGAACAGCCACCAGAGAGCTGCAGTCAAGCTGCAGGACAGGTCAGAGCTTCCCTCTCTTCTCTGTAGCCTCTCACAACAAATCAGGAGCCAAGAGGGAAATGAGAGGGTGAAGGATCAGGAAGGAATCCTCTGATCCAACCTCTCTTATGTATATGGAGCCAACATCCCAGAGAAAATTAGGTGACTTAATTTTAGCTAGTCTGTTGATAGCACTGGAACAAAACTCATTTCCTGACTTCCGGACAGAGCTCTCAGAGAGAGTGGCAGAACAACAGCCTTCTTTTTCAGCATGTCCAAGGGATAGCCTAGGTATATCCCCCTTGGAGAAAGATATAAGTCTTAACTAATTAGGGCAACATGGCAGTGAATAGTCTATCTGTGGTAATTTAATCATATAACATCCAAAGAAGGCAGTCAGGCAAAGGACTACGCAAGGCTCATCAGTAAAGAGAAAAAAAAAAAAAAAAAGTGCTATGCTTAGTAAAACATGTACTTTAGAAATAAGTGTTCAGAGAGTATCTGAGGAATAGCTGGAAAGAGGTGAGTGATCAGGAGGCCATTCTGGACAGCACCTGAAGGCCTAAGTTCTTATGCCTATCCTTCCTCTGTTGCTTGCTCTAGAACGTCAGTGTTTTGTCATTGGTTGTCTTGAAAACAGCAATAATGAACCTCCCCTGTTTGCACACTCATCCTTTAAGAATGGATGAGCTGATACAAGTAATCTAAGCTCTCAGCAAGCTATGTAAATTCATTTTACTTTGAAGTAATGTGTCTCATTTACCATGAGGAACTTATAACACAAAACTCACAAAAAATTAAAGTGAACACCTGCTGTCCATGTAACACCTTCGTCTGTCTCTCCAACAATCACAAAACCACTTCTGGAGACTAAACTATTACCTGCAATGGAAGTCAAGGTAAACCCTGAAGTTTTTCCTATTCCATTTGAACTGTAGTGGTTTAGATGACTACAGACATGGCCCGTGGGTCTCTGAGCCATCCCACTAAAGGTAGGGTAATTTGTCTTCTATCCTCGGGACCCTACTTACTCATTTTATTACAAGGGTGAGCTTCCTCGGCAATCTGCCAACATTGGCTTGGCAGATCTGGCTGACTTGGTAGGTTTCTTCTTTTTTCTTCTTCAACACATTTGTGTCTTTTTCAAAGGCACACTCTTCATCCAAGAAAAAACCAGTTCAGCCAACCTAGACGTTCTCCCATCAATGCCACACTAATGATCACCCTTTCAATGAGAACTATGAACAACTACTCTTACACAGCATTCCCAGAACATAATTGTTTCCAAACACAACACCTCCACTGCTCTTGAAAACAAAACCCTAGTGAAATCAGGGATGATCTTGACTTCGTTAAATTGTGGTCAAGGTCTTTGCGCAGAGGCTGGAGGACCATAGCTCACACTCTAAGAATTTCCTCTGACCCTAGCTGTACCACATCATTCTCCAGTGGTTTGTTTTACTTCTGAGTTTTCTGGCTTCCTAGTAATTCTGGGTCTTATTTGGTGATACCCACCCAAACTAATACGGTTTTTATCACTGTGTTTCTTCCTGATATGTACTGTTGGCTAGATCAAAGATGAGAAGATTAAAAAGGACAAAGAGCCCAAAGAAGTGAAGAGTTTCTTGGATGGAAAGAAGGGATTTACAGAAGTGAAGTCACAGAATGGAGAATTCATGACCCACAAACTGAAACACACCGAGAACACTTTCAGGTAAGAAACAGAGACTACTTAACAATGACTGTGTTCACATGTGAAGAAAAAATAGTAGTCTTCCTATCCTGTGCCTCCAGACAGAAACGTGCTAAACAGACAACATATTTCTGTTGTGAAGTCATTGGCCATTGTCTTAGAGATACTCAGTCAGCAGGTCAGGCTATCAATCACTAACAGAAGACCAGTAGTCATTGCTCACACAAGGTTTAATCTGCTTTTCCCATTATTTAGCAGGACAGATCATGCTTAGTATCCATGTTTCTGTTCCCTCACTTAATATGCTATATAAGCTCAGCTTATTAGAAAACATGACTGGGGTTAATGTCATTGGTTCTTTCTATGGCCCAGCCAGTTTCATAAGAGACCCTTGTCAGTACCATTTTCAAGAATGCTTTTTTTTAAAGATTTTAAATAAATGTTGCTTAAAACTGAGATTGTCCTTTGGCAAAATACTTGGGAAATGTTAGGTTAAACTAAATTAATCAGATCTCTTTACCGCAGGACTCTGAGAGCGTTTGATGTTAATTTGTATTGGGAATCTCAAAGAGGGAGGCATAGGGCACAGGACTCACGTTCCATTTAATACCCTTTGGAAAACCCTCTTGCATAACTTCACTTTCCCCTTCTTCCCCCACCCCCATCATGTTGAATACCTGGACAATTGGTTTTAGGACAGACAGACAGGTATGTGCAGGTAAATCCTTACTTCTAGATACATCGAATACTGAGAGCTCCCTGCCAGTTTTGTAGATGGACTTATGTTATAGAAATCTGCCATGGGGGGCGCCTGGGTGGCGCAGTCGGTTAAGCGTCCGACTTCAGCCAGGTCACGATCTCGCGGTCCGTGAGTTCGAGCCCCGCGTCGGGCTCTGGGCTGATGGCTCAGAGCCTGGAGCCTGTTTCTGATTCTGTGTCTCCCTCTCTCTCTGCCCCTCCCCCGTTCATGCTCTGTCTCTCTCTGTCCCAAAAATAAATAAACGTTGAAAAAAAAATTTTTTTTAAAAAAAAAAGAAATCTGCCATGGACACCTTGGCTACATGATTCTCTGTGCCCCACTCCTACACCTACACCCCCTCCAACCGCTTGTGCCAAATTCCTACCTCTATTAATGTCACTGGCTTCTGTTCCCAATGTTCTAGAAGAGTCTTGGGTCCCTGAAACATGGATTCCCCTGGGATTGTTCTTTGTCAGCAGTCTTACCTATAGACCCTGTTTTTCTGAACAATTCAAATAAGAAAGTCCCCAAGCAAGTATTGTGTAGAAGCTGGACATATTCCTTACACCAAGGCCTTTGTAGCATTCAGAAGCGAGCAGAGCTGGTAGGGCTTTGCCCCTCTGAGCAGGCTAAAATGGGGGAATATAACTGCCCCCAAATAACTTTTCTACATACAAATTTGAGCAGAAATTTTACTTTATCTGAGGGAGAGCCTACAGAAGAATATGTGTGCATAAACAGCCTAAGTAAACTGTGTAGGACTAGGATGTAGAACCTATAGATGTTACTTGAGATTGGCAAGAAAGTAGATCTCAGTAGAAAATTAGGAGTTTATTTAGAATTCATAGAAAATCTAGAATCAAGTTGACTCAGGCAAGTAAGCTGAGTCCAAAGCTTGCTGAAGCGCCAGTAGTTGAATATTTCAAAGCCCCATAGAAGAGTGTCAGGTTCGTGCAAAGTATCCCATGAATATTGTCTAACAATATTACTCTCTTATTATTTGATAGTTTAAAATCTGCTTTGTGGGCATGAGTATATTTTTTTTAAAGAAAAGTAATGTTTTTTTAAAAATCTGTCAGCAGATAGAAGCTTGGTTAACAATTAGCAAACTTGCCAACCAGCTTTAGTCAGAGCTCAGATTAATAATTAACACGCCCATTGTGTGGAAATCCAGAGAGCTAGGAATTCAAAGAGAATAGGTGTAGTGTTGAGAATTCTTAAATGGGACTCTGGTCTTAAGTGTTCCATCTTTGGGCAGAAAACAATGACAGAAACAAGGTGCTACCGTATCATGCTTTTTTGTTCAGCTGCCAACATGGGTTCGTTTTAGTTTCAGTTCAAAGTTGATGCCAGTGGAAGCTTAGATGTCAGGTTTTGCTGTATCTACTTATGAAGTGAGGAGCTTTCTAAGGAAGGAAGTAGGAGCCTCTATTTAGATTAGCCGAGTGCCCACTAGCCTAGCTGAAAACAAGCTATGTTCATGGGGAAAGGTTTGATGTACATCTAGACCTACATCTAAAGGAACCGTGGAGAGGGCGCCTGGGTGACTCAGTCAGTTAAGCGTCGGACTTCAGCTCAGATCATGATCTTGCTGTTTGTGAGTTCGAGCCCATGTCGGGCTCTGTGCTGACAGCTCAGAGCCTGGAGCCTACTTTGGATTCTGTGTCTCCCTCTCTCTGCCCTTCCCTGCTTGTGCGCTCTCTCTCTCTCTCTCTCTCTCTCTCTCTCAAAAATAAATAAACATTTAAAAAAATTTTTCATATATATATATATATATATATATATATATATAAAGGAACCAAGGAGAGAGGAGAGAACTTCTGGCAGAAATTTCCATGTTAGTGGCACCCTAGTGCTGAGGGCATGCTGGTACATCCAAGTAGAGGTGATATGGACAAAACTCTTGCTCCTGGTTCGAACATAGCTCATGTTTGATTTAATTACTGCCCCCTTTGATGTTCCTGTTTTCTTGACTAGATTGTTTTCTCTGAAACATGACATTAACAAAAAAAATCTCAACTCAATGAGCAATGTATAGAAATAGCAGATTACACCAAGGTTTTCTAGAAAGTTCGAAATGAGCATTTGTTTTGTTTTCTATTTTTAACGTGGTAACTAAAGTTTTGTCTAATTATAGGAAAAAAGATCCTCGTTACGAAACATTCAGAAAATAGGGGCACCCAAGTGGCTCAGTCGGTTGAGCGTCCGACTTCGGCTCAGGTCATGATCTCACAGTTCGTGAGTTCAAGCCCCGCGTCAGCCTCTGTGCTAACAGCTCAAAGCCTAGAGCCTGCTTCAGATTCTATGTCTCCCTCTCTGCCCCACCCCCACTCATGCTCTGTCTCTCTCTGTCTTAAAAATAAATAAAACATTAAAAAAAAACTTAGGAACATTCAGAAAATAGAAGTACAAAAATAAGCACCAACCACCAGTAACATTTTTTCCAAATATTTTCTATGCCTATATAGTCAAAATAGACAAATATGTATAGTGTGTATATATAACTCTGTTTTTCCATTGATTCTTGCAATATACGTAAGTTTATCATAGCTACCTTTTCTGTACCAATGAATATGAGCTTACAATTAATAATGTTAGAGTATTCCACCAGACCAACGTGTCATGATTTATGGAACCAGTCCCTAATGATAGGCATTTTGATTGTCCAAAATGAAGACTGAGCGACACCTAGTGGAATCTGGAGAAATTTTCAGAGGCTTGTGTTCTGCAGGTCCCAACTCCTGTGCACTAACTAACATGATGAACACAGAGAGCAAACCCATTTCTGAAGATGGAAAGACCTGGAATTAACTCAGGGGGGAGATTTTCTCTCTAAGTCACAGACCTAGGAACTTATAAGACCCTGAAAGAGCAACATCAGGCTTTAAGGGACCCTCTAACCTTTGTTTGAGTTCAAAATAAAAGAGTACATCTTTAACTCTCAAGAACCTAGAACAGTATTTTAAAACTTTTTAACCTAAACTCTTAGTCAGAAATAAATTTGACATCATGGGGCGCCTGGGTGGCGCAGTCGGTTAAGCGTCCGACTTCAGCCAGGTCACGATCTCGCGGTCCGTGAGTTCGAGCCCCGCGTCGGGCTCTGGGCTGATGGCTCAGAGCCTGGAGCCTGTTTCTGATTCTGTGTCTCCCTCTCTCTCTGCCCCTCCCCCGTTCATGCTCTGTCTCTCTCTGTCCCAAAAATAAATAAACGTTGAAAAAAAAAAATTTAAATTTGACATCATGACCCAATACAAAGCTACGTATATTCTTAAAACCCAAACGAGCATGTCAAGAAATGGTGCTTTCCCTTGCTCTATGCAATACACTTTGATGTTTTTGGTTTTGTTGTGTATTAATTTTAATGCTGATTATAATCTACAATATTGATTTTCCATCCTGCTGCTTGCAAAGGTTGGAAAGGACAGAGTATACTCAGAACTACCTCAGGGTTCAAAAAACAAGAGTTATACACATAAGATCAGTATTGGCAATTATGTAGTCTTGAACTCATTTTCTGCTTTATTCTTTTTCTTGCTCCATAGCTAGAAACACCGAGCCCTTCTCTACATGGAATAAATTATATCAGACGGTGGTAATTCATCTGTTCCTTAGACAAAGTGTTAGGGATGGGCTCCCTGTGTTCGGAGCTAGTTAAGCATGACCTCACTGCCTGTTAATGAGTACTTAAGTAGTTGGCAAGCTACGTCCTTGTCTCTTATGTAAGGACTCTCTGTAACTAGGCACACTTTTGAGCACAGCACTAAATTCTCCTAAATAAAGTGCTCGGAGGATCCAGCTTACGTGAGTTTTGCATGAAACATGGTTCTCTGATGCAGTTCTTCCGTCACAACCAACATGTTTTGGAGACAATTATCAATGGCATAACTCTATTAGATAGCAAATTTATCAAAGGATCTCAGAGTCGGTAGGGGCTAATGATCTCTCTCCTTTTTATATGATTTGTGGGAAAACACTAGGAATACCAGTCCTGATGTGCATTTTATTGTTTTTAATGTTTATTTTTGAGAAAGAGGTAGGAGTGGGGGAGGGGCAGAGAGAGAGAGAGAGAGACGGAGAGAGAGAATCTCAAGCAGGTTCCTCCCTGACAGCAGAGAGCCCAATGCAGGACTCGAACCATGAGATCATGACCTGAGCTGAAGTCAGAGGCTTAACCAACTGAGCCACCCAGGCGCCCCCTGTAGTACAATTTTAACATAAGGACACTTGGGATAGTGTTCTGTCTCTGGTCTTTTTTTAATGTTTGTTTATTTATTTATTTATGGAGAGAGAGAGAGAGAGAGAGAGAGGGAGAGAGAGAGTGCAAGTGGGGGAGGGACAGAGAGAGAGGGGGACAGAGGATCAGAAGCAGGCTCTGAGCTGACAGCAGAGAATCCAATGTGGGGTTCGAACCCACAAACCGTAAGTTCATGACCTGAGCCTAAATCAGATGCTTAACCGACAGAGCCACCCAGGTGCCCCGTCTCTAGTCTTAACATGTTCCCAGTTCTACAATGAAATCTCTTGAACTCATTTTCTGCTTTATTCTTTTTCTTCCCAAAAGAAAACTTCAACTGACTTTCAATTTTATTTCTAACTCACAAAAAACGTACCCATTTTCTTGTTGTTTTATATGCTGTGCCATCTGATGAAGCATTGCTTCCACTCGAGCATGGAAGGTAGTTAGTCCTAGACTGCAGAAATTCTAGAGACTTAAATCCCTCACAGACTCTCTGGTCTTCAGGGTAGGAGGTGAAAGGTAGAGGCCAGCACATTCAATTCAGTTGATTTTTTATTTTCTAACAAACCCTATTTAACACTTGATACAATTATAGTACAGTGGAAAAAAGAGTATACTTGGGAGAGAAACACTAGAATCTGGTCATGGCCGTACCACTTGCTACCGAAAATTGGGCAGACTGTTTTTCTGCCCTCACGTATCATTTCCTTACTTGTAAAGTGGGGGTATTAACCTAACCTGCCAACTGCCTGGTTACTGTGGCTATTAAATGAGATAATAAATATGAAAAGGGTCTACACAGCATAAGTAACAACCCTAACGACACGATATCAGAACTAATTTAGTAATGTTAAGTCCTGATTAGGAATAGTCATGTCATGTTAGACCACACAAACTGACGCCGTAGGTAATGCAGTTGTTCAGAGCTTTCTTGGGGGCACCTGTGTCAGAATAGACCTACAAGCCTGTGGTTAGCTCCCAATCGAGAGGCAAAGGGGAATTCTATCAGCTGCTAGAGTTGAGTTCAAGACAAAGATGATAGGGGCGCCTGGGTGGCGCAGTCGGTTAAGCGTCCGACTTCAGCCAGGTCACGATCTCGCGGTCCGTGAGTTCGAGCCCCGCGTCGGGCTCTGGGCTGATGGCTCGGAGCCTGGAGCCTGTTTCAGATTCTGTGTCTCCCTCTCTCTCTGCCCCTCCCCCATTCATGCTCTGTCTCTCTCTGTCCCAAAAATAAATAAACGTTGAAAAAAAAAAAAAAGGACAAAGATGATAAAGCAGCTTTATTTCAGTGCCTCCCCTAGTTCCAGCCGTCTTTTCTTGTCTCCAGTCTGGATCCAGGATTCCAGACAGACCCAAATTAACCAGTTACTTATGGCAGAGGACTGTTAGGGTCACACCTAGACTTTTAGAACTCAATCTACTAGCAATGTTTTGTGTTACATACCTCCCTTCCTAGTAACAACTAATTTTTATGATGATACATAAATCAACATTGATTTAATAGTTAATTTCATGGGATTCAAAGAATAGCCCACTGAGGTAAAGAGAACAAATGATATTTGCCCATTTTTTCCATGTTGTATCACTCATCATTAAAAAAATTATTTTTTAACTGCGGTAAAACACGTAACATAAAATTTACGATCTTAACCATTTTTTAAATGTTTTTGTTTATTTTGAGAGATTGGGAGAGAGAGAGAGAGTGTGCAAGTAGGGGCGGGACAGAGAGGAAGAGAGAGAAAATCCCAAGCAAGCAGGCCCGCACATCAGCACAGAGCCCGATGCCTGGCTTGAACTTACAAACTATGACATCATGACCTGAGCAGAAATCAAGAGTCGATTAACTGACTGAGCCACCCAGGCGCCCCACCATCTTAACATTTAAGTGTACAAGTCAGTAGTGTTAAGCACACTCACAGTGTTGTGAAACATCTCCAGAACTTTCTCATCTTGCAGACCTGAAACTCTATACCCATAAATAACTCCCCACCTCCCCTCCCCACAGCCACTGATAAGCACCAATCTACTTTCTGGTTCCCTGAATTGACAACTTTAGATAACTCATAAGTGGAATTATGTAACATTTGTCTTTTGGGGACTGGTTTATTTCGTGTAGTATAATATCCTTAAGGTTCATCCATGTTGTCGCATAGGACAGGATTCCCTTACTTTTTAAGGCTGAATAATAGTACACTGTATGTATGCACCACTTTCTGTTTGTTTTTTCATTTGTTGATGGACATGTGGGTTGCTCCCCCTCTGGGCTGTTGTGAATAATACCGCTATGAACAAGGTATGTGAGATCTTTTCAAGATCTTTTGGGTATATACTCAGTGGGACTGTTGGACTATATGCTAGTTTTACTGTTAAGTTTTTAAGGAACCTCCCTACTGTTTTCCGTAGTGGTTGCGTTGTTTTGCCCATTTTCCATTTGCCATTTTCCCACCATCAGCGTCTGTTTGCCCCTTTGTACAACAGGACACCAAGGGTAAGTGGTAGAAAGGGATCAGATTCAGACCTTGAGACTTCAGGCGGACCCCAACCTACCCTTGGGGCGGGTGTGAACATCCACTGTCCAACGACTACCAACGACCGGCAGTGGAGATTTCTTTTGGTCTGGGGTGCAAAGCCTGCAGACGACATCCCTCCCGGGAGGCTGCCCAACTGACATTTATCAAACTCCTTTTCGTTTCCGGACAGCCGCCCGGGAGCAGGAGCGAAGGTGAGCGAGGCCAAGGAGGCCGAAGGCACTTCGCAGGTGGAAGCCGGCAAGCGCCTGGAGGAGCTTCGCCGCCGCCGCGGGGAAACCGAGAGCGAGGAGTTCGAGAAGCTCAAACAGAAACAGCAGGAGGCAGCCCTGGAGCTGGAGGAGCTGAAGAAAAAGCGGGAAGAGCGAAGAAAGGTCCTAGAGGAGGAAGAGCAGAGGCGGAAGCAGGAGGAAGCAGAGAGAAAAGTCCGAGAGGAGGTAAGGAGGGCGCAGCTTACCCAAGCCCGCAGTCCGCGTGTGGCGACCCTTGTAGCCTGGGGAATAATGTTTTCGCTGGTGCAGTGCTGCTGCATGGACTCTTACAAATACATTTTAAGAATAATAAACTCACCGTGCATTAGGCACAGTTCTAAACCCTTTACACATAGTAGTCTTTATCCAACTGTAAGAACTTTCTGACGTGAGTAGTCTTATTACCCCATTTTTCAGACGAGGAAACCAAGGCACAGAGCGGTTTTGTCATTTTCTATGGTCCCATTTACCTTAACCCATTCCCCTCTACTGTCTTTCAATAAAGAACAGCAAGCAGAGGAGGCTGAAAAGGTCTGCAGATTCGTTATAAGATCTGAGAGTCACATGATAGTTGTTTTCTGATATTGGCAGGGTTTTTATAGAGAAGATTTTTTTAAGTAGCTTTGCTTTTTTTTTTATGGAAGAATAAGGAGACGAAGTGGTCAGAAGCAGGGACAGTATCTGCTTTGTTCATTACTGTAAACCCAGGACCCAACACAGTGCCAGGCATAGAGCAGGAGCCCGGTAATTACGAACAGATGAATATGTTCCGTCTCTTAAGACAGAACTGAAAACAACAGATAAAGTTACAGAAGGCAAATTTTGAAAACTGAAAAAGTGCTTAACCAACTACAGCTTTACAAGGTGCATTCTTTCCTTTCATCCTGAGGTACATCATTATTCCCGTTTTATGGATAAACAAAAGGGAATCAAATTATTTGAGTGACTTATGTGTTACTTGACTAATAAATGGTAGAATCAGGATTGAGACCTCGATTCTCCAAATGAGCTTAGAGCTTTGCCCTCTAATCTTAGAAGATAGTGACCTTCCGTCGATCCAACTATGCACAAAGACAGCAGATGGCTTTCTGACATGGATCCTTTGCAAAAATTCCCTAACCTGTGTGGAAAGTCTGGATAAATTATTCCAAGGTCTCTTCCAACTCCAGCTCTCAATGGGTCAGTTGCCTTTGTTTGGGAAGTAATTGGGATGATAGCTCTTTAGAATCAAGCATACCTGGGCTTATATTTTCTGCCACTTGCAAGTTGGGACCTTGGCAGAGTTCCTGGACTGTGCTAAAACTTCTTTGCCTTATCTGGGAAATAATGTCGTTACAGGATTGATGCCATGATCAAACAGATAATTGTGTTCGTGGTGCCTGCTAGTTATAATTATTGTTAACATTGTCATTATTTGTTATTTAGGGGAGCAGAGTGTCAACGAAGGCAGAAGGGAAACACTTGCTCTTAGAATTGGTTTGGACCTAGATTATTTGGTCTAACCTCCTGCCAAACAGTGTCTTAGTCAGTGGAACCACAATCACAGATTGTGTGGCCTACAAACAACAGAGATTTAATTCTCACAGTTCTGGAGGTTGGGGAGTTCAAGATCAAGGCGTCAACAGTTCTGTGTCTTACCATTTCATAGCCCATGGTCTTCCCACTGTGTCCTCATTTGGCAGAAAGGGGAAGAGAGCTCTCTGGGGCCTCTCTTAGTGCCATTCATGAGGACTTCATTCTCAGGATCTAAACACCTCCCAAAGGCCCCACCTCCTAAACTGTCACTCTCGGGGTTAGGACGTTAATGTGTGAATGGCAGTGGAGGAGGGGGGAACCTCAAACATTCAGCCCATAACACAGAGGATCCTTCTGCCACATCCTCTGACAGACGAACATCCAATCTCTGCTTGGGAACCTACAGTTTAAAAACTACAAAAAACTACACACATCTCTCAGTAAACCGTTCATAGAGGATGTGCAACTGGATCGGAGCTCTGAATGTTTTGCCTGAGAGAGGAGACAGGGGAGAGTATTGCAGACCAGGAATTAAGGCACAGAGGGGCTAGTAGGACACATAGGGTGAACATCTGTGACTGCTTTGGTGCAGTGTCTATGTATTTCAGGTTTGTCAAACCATCTATAATAATCTACTCCGTGGAGGTGGAGACAACCATAAAATTATCTCTTGTACAGTTTGAACATAATACTCTAGATTTAACATAAACTTTGCCCACCAGCTGTCTCATCCGTCTTCACAACTCTCCTCAGAAGGAAGTGGAAGGGACATACATTTATCTTATATATCCAGAAACAGAAGGTCAGTGGTAAATGCCCTGACAGGATGATAATGATAAGGACCAGCTTCACATTGATCCTAGGAATTTTACATGGGCTTTCTCATTTAGCCCTTGCTAACGCTATCATTATCCCCATCTTACAGATGAAAAACTGAGGCATTGAACAGATGAGTAACGCGGCCAAGGTCACACAGTTGGGAAGTGGCCGTGCCAGAGTGTCAGGCAGGTGGACTCACGGGCTCAGGCTTCATCTCTGGCGACCACCCTGGAGGAGGGGGTGGCATGCAGTCCAGAAGCCCACTCTTTCCCCTGCGGCACCAGTGCTCCTTCGCCTACAGCCCTCTTTCCTTCTGGCTGGAAGCTGATATCGATGTCCGTGTTATTTGTTCTCCTGTCTCAGGAAGAGAAGAGGAGGCTAAGGGAAGAGATTGAAAAGCGGAGGGCGGAAGCTGCTGAGAAACGTCAGAAGATGCCAGAAGACAGCTTATCAGATGACAAGAAGCCATTCAAATGTTTCACCCCCAAAGGTTCATCTCTCAAGGTATTTTTTTTCTCCCAGAAAGATTTCTCATCACACCTCTGTCATAATGTGATGGAAACCTGACCTCAGCCCCTTACTTGGCTCTTCATCATGTGGAGCCTCTGCTTCACTGACCTTTCTGCTCCTTCTTTCAGCCTTTTCACAGCTTACCATTGTTGGCAACGTGAGGGAAGGAGAGAAGTGAGGTGGAGAAATTGGTATCTGTTGTTTCTTAGATGCTTTGGTGTGTGTTAAAGTGACATTCAGCGATTCTCTCTAGATTTCACTGACCTGTGCCCTCCGGAGGCCTCATTGCTGTGAGCAATTGAAAATGGAAACATTTAAAGTTCACCAAGTGGGCAACCGTATTATAAAGGCTGCTTTTCATTTTTAATTTGTCACTGTTAAAAGTAGGGCAGCTGGAAGGGGTACTGGTCAAATTTGAAAGCCATTATCCCAGGAGGCAATGAAGTGTGCCTTGGATAGGGTCCTTTGCCAGGATGAGTCTGGTCCCATCGCTGCCTTCAAGGAGCACAGCTCCCACTTGCCGGAAGTGGGGGAAAAGAGAACAAGCAGAAGGGAGCCCAGTCAAGGACATGGTGGAAGGGTTGACATGCAGAGCAAAGAGAACAGAAGCAAGAAAGTGCTGTCTGTCATTTACACTCAATCTGCCATTATTTTCAAATATGTGTCTTTTGTTTTGAGAGTTAACATGTACTGAGCACCTGGCACAGTGAAGATAGTCATTTGTTGAATGAAAAAATGAATGAATGAATCTTCAGAGATTGGAACTTTTAACGCTTTCGCTTCACCTTCATTTTCCATCAACGTAGCAAGACTACAAAGCATTGACGATGGGCAAAACCAGAGAGACTCATAGCCAGCCTCCAGCTGGTTCAGTATGTGCATGTGTGTGTCTATAATTATGTGTGTGAGGTCACCTCATGTGGCCCACTAAAATGTCCAAAAGCCAGTTACTTACATTTTATACCTATTACCTGTTTCACAGGAAAAGCAGCATGTTTGATCCCTAAGGAACTTCACTGAGTCTTTTTGATCATCTGGGCCCCAGTCATACCCTGCCACTTCCCTAATGAACTCCGTGTACTCAAACCCTCTGTTCTCAGGATCTGCTTCAGGGGGGAGTCCGAACTAAGCCACTGGGGGATTTTATTGTTTAATAGTTGCTATTTATAATGTACCCGATGCATGCTAGGTACTATGAGGGAGAGAAGTACAAAGCAAGGTCGCTGCCCCTGTGGCATTAACACAGTCGACTGCTCTGGGGAATCCAAGGATTACCGGGTAGCTAAATGCAGACTACCGGCACAGTGAGATCTTAGAACTGAGCAAAGTCAGTAGAGGGAAGCTTTGTGGAGTAGAGGAGCTTTATTCATGCACACTGAGATTTGGATTTCAGGGGTGCCTGGGTGGCTCAATGGGTTAAGTGTCTGACTCTTGATTTCAGCTTAGGTCATGATCTCACCGTTTGTGAGTTTGGGCTCTGCGTTGACAGCCTGGAGCCTGCTTGGGATTCTGTCTTCCTCTCTCTCTGCCCCTCCTCTGCTTGCTCTCTCTCTCTCAAAAATAAATAAATAAAAAGAAATTTGGATGTCATAAAATTTTCCTATGTCATAAAATATTCTTCTTTTGGATTTGAAAACCATTTAACAACATAAAACTCATTCTTAGCTTGAGTGCCATGTGCAAACCATGGCCTGCATAAGACCCATGGGCACATGGGCCATAGTTTGCAGATCCCCACTATAGAGGAAAGAACAGAAAGGCAAAACAAAACACACACACACACACACACACACAATCCACTCAGTTCAGGCTATCTCCATGCAATGACCAGAGTTTGTTGTGTTCCAAGTCTGGGTCCTTGTGTTCCTGCTTCATCAATAATCAAAGATCCTTCTATCTTCCTTGAAATCTCACCCAAGCTAAACTTTCCTTGAACAATCTTGGTGACATGAAGAAACTAGAGGAACATCTATACTTTTAATTTCTATTCTTCCTATTTGCAGGAGAAACTACAGTCCATCCTCCTTCAAATATCTCCTCTCAACTAAATTCTTCAACTTACTTAATTTCTCTGGTCTTTTCCTCAACCAGACTCCTGGCTTCCCATTTCATAGTCTCCCAGGAGGCCATTCATCTGCCCCCTCCGCTGGAGAAGCATGTGTGAGCAATCAAAGTATTTATGTTAAAAAGAAACAAAACATTTTTAAATTTCTATATAACAGAGACACGCTTTCAGGAACAGACAATCTATTGCTTTTCTCCATAGTATGTGCCTTGAAGAATTTGCTGTGGCTCTGGTTTTAGAGCTCAATTTCATATGCTACCATTGAATTCCTACCATTGTTGCTACTCTTGGCCCTGCGACTTTTGTAAGTGGTTGTAAGTTAACATTGTAGCATGCCAATGCAAGGGAAAACATTTGCTATCTGACCTCAAAATATTATCAACTCATGTATTTTGTTAAGTTCTCATGACTCCTTCTATTCCTTTGTCTGGGAAACTGAACCTGGTTTCGCACAGTTAAATTTTGTTAGCAGTGAATTATTTTTCTTACATAATCCATGCACAGAACAAATTTTAAGTAAATTAAATATAAAATTGGGTTTTTATTGTTGTTGTTTCCATATTTTGGTGGTGAAAGGGGTGTAGAGGAAGGAGAGAGCCAATTTTAGAAAATGAATAGCATGCTTTTCTCCCGAGTTTCATCAGGACAACACCGCCACCTCTCGGTCTTCAGAAGAACCAACTCCTGTTGTTAAACTACAGAAATTTGTGTAGTGTAAATCCAGTACACATTGTTACATTGTCTAGATTAACCAAGTTAAGGAATTTTCCAATAGGAATGCACCCATAAGTGCATGGTTAGCCCTGAAAAAATGCAGTAATGAAGTCAAGCTATATTAAATACCGTAGATACAGAAGGAGATGTTGGCTTCCGAGAATCTCTGTAATTTGAATTAATGGGATAGCCGAGGCCAAAAGCTCATCCCGGAGTCGGAAGGATGCTAGAAGTGCTACAAAGAGCAAGTCTCACCTCTGCTTCCCCTTACTCATGCCTCCGGCCTTCACTATGTGTTTCATTCCTCCATCCCCCCTCCTCTGTGTGTGTTCCCCAAATCTTTGTGCATGGGTTTGCTCCGCAACAAATGTCCTATCCCCTGTACCTCACGCACCCTCACTTCTATAAACTCACTGATAAAACTGTGTCAACTGTAAACTAAAAATCTCAGCTCCGAATCAAACCTACTGCATATCTTCTCCACCAACCCCAGAAACTCACTTCTCCTATGGCCCCAGCATTTTCTTCTTATCTTTACTTGGTACCTATCACTTGAATGTTCGGTATTTCATTCATATGTTCTGTTAGTCTTCGCTACTGACTGTGTTCTCCTTAAAGAAAGGGATACTGTCTCATACATTGTCAAGTGTTCAATTTTATCCAGTGGGTACTCAGTATATAATTTATTGCTTAGTTACTTAGCTGACAGGCTGGTAGGGTTAAAAGATGGTTGGATGGATGGATGGATGGATGGATGGATAATATTAAAAGTGCCAGTGCATTGCATGGTTTCAATGTATTTCGCCTATTCAACTGGGAACTTTTTCTCCAGGGGTGCACTTCTAAGTTTATATTAAAATCAGGAAAATAAGATTTAAGACACTTCGCATCCCACAAACTCAGGGCTACTGATAGCACTTTTTTTGCAACAAGTTTTATTTTTAATGAGTTTGCTTTTATCATTATAAGAAATCATTGGAAATGATGACACCCCCCCCGCCACTAACCTCTATAAAAATGTTATTCAACTGATATTAGAAGTGAAGCATGTTTTCCAAAAAGCCTAAGGGTGTTTATTAATAGTCCATAAGTCCCAGGACAGTCCAGGCCAGAAAGAGCCACTAACATCTCAGAAGGCTCTAAGGCACACTCAACCACACCAGTCTAGGGTAACTGAAGTCTAGCAGATTCCTTGGCTGTCCTGAACAGGACAGAAAATGGACTCCTTCAGCACATGTGTGCTTTGGCATAGGCAGTCATATACAAAGGTTTTACCATGTGCTGACTTTGATAGGTGGTGAATGACAGAGGATATTGCTACCCTGGAGTTGGGTATCATAAGGAGTCAACAGATAATTGCTGACTTACATAGAACATCTGATTTGATGATATAGTTTCAGTAAACCAAAATGTTTGACTTAGTGGCTTTAGGTTTAGCAAAAAGGAATTTCCTAGCTTTAAAGAGAAAAAGGAATTTGTTAAAGACCACCGAACTTACCATTTCATCAGTTTTTCCAGGCTTATTTCCATAATTCCCACTTGGACTAACAGGGTTTCATGAGAGGCCTCAGCCCTGAGGAGCTGTGCCCCAGTCTCAATCCAGCCCCTTCCCCATCTTCTATATTCAAGACAAATTAGGCTCAGCAGTAGGCTGGACAGCTGTCAAGTTAAGAAACCAGGCTAAGCAGTAAGTGAATAGTTCGGAGTTCCTAGTTACCTTTCTTATTCGATCCTGTTACACACGTAATATGTGTTAAAACATGGTGGGAGAATTTTGCTCATCAAATAACATGGTATATCTGTACGTATAAATAAATCCTAAAGGGTAACAGCAAGTGCTTTTGAAAGAAAAAAAAGTTTTTGTCTTGAAACGTAATTACTTTGCCACTAATTTACATTGTTTCAGAGGCTTTGTTATTCCATTTCTGTCTGGTCTTTAATTTACCTCCAGAACTTTGTATTTCTCCACACTTTATCATCTGCCCAGTCCTATGTTTGTCCCCTCCAAATCTCACCTCAAATACCTCCTAAGTACTTTACCATGGAGCAGAGTTGCTGGGCTCAGAATCCTATTACCCCTGCACACTCTCTGAAGCTTTTACTCGCCCAGTGGCATGGGCCGAGAAACATCGTTTATAAGCTGCAAATATTAACTAGGGTTTGTTTGTTTGTTTGTTTTTTCAATTCCTAGATAGAAGAGCGAGCAGAATTTTTGAATAAGTCTGTGCAGAAAAGGTAAATGTGATTGATTGTTCAATGAGAATCATCAGCTGTTCTATATGTAAGGAAAGATTCTCTCTTGTATTTTTATGCATGTGTGTGTGTGTTTATTCACTTAGCAGTGGTGTCAAATCGACTCACCAAGCAGCAGTTGTGTCTAAGATTGACAGCAGACTGGAGCAGTATACCAGCGCAATTGAGGTGAGAGACTGTCTCAGTGCCACGGTCATGGGCAGACAGAAATAGATTCTGCTGATAGATGACCATAGAAGCTTAGGACGGTAATCACAGCCAATAACCACATTACTATGTTAGAATATTAGTGGTGCTCTATTGTACTTTGAACTAGCTATACAGAAGAACAGTAATAGAGATAAATTGTTGTTTTCTACTTTCAGCCAGAGTATTCTTTAGTGAAGCTGTTACTCTTTTAATGAATGGGCTTATTGGTATTGAACTATATTACTTGTATGTTCATAAGTATATCTTCAAGATCCTTAGTTACTTACAAAATGTGTTCCCATATGTAATTTCAACAGTTACAACTTGGGTTCATCTTTTTTTTTTTTTTAATCTATCAAAACTTTTATTATCAAATAAAAGTAGTACTATAAATTAATATAAAGGTGATAGCCAGACCAAGTTTCATCATCATCAATTTAAAAATGATTGTTTTGTGCTCTTAAGACCATAGTTTTATGCTTCTTTCTGTTTCAACTTTTTTCCACACCCCACCCCCAAAGGGGGTTCTACACTATTTGGAAATAAAGTATATTTCCAAGTACCAAAGCACTTGGTATAGTGCCATTGATCAAGATGTGTTTTCTCTCTTTTTGTAGTTTTAGTCAATGGTTTTACCCTTCAGATGTGTATCACAACCTATAAAGTAATTGGATCAGTTTGGTTTGATTTTTCTCCTGTCCTTTGTACTGCAGAGTGGAGATCCCTGTAAAATTGTTCACAAACAAATGATAAGAGGGAATAAGAAAGAGAGAGGTCTGGATGATTTGTCAAATGAATAATCAAGTCCTAACACTCAAGAGGTGATTTTTCACAAGATTGAATGTCCAGTGAAATATAAGACAAATTGCAGATGGTTATTTTCTGTGGCTGAATTGATCAGAGCTCTAATAGGATTAAGGAAGCCAGGACTGGGGCCTCAGAGTTTACACAGTCCCGGGAGATACTTTTATGTGCAGGCCACTGATGGTACCACCTTGCTACCATCCGTGTGTGGCCAACCACCCACACAAGCCACAGGCCACAAAGCAGGACCACCAGAGAAACTGCACAATTCTGGGTATGCCCATCACTACGAATGGAAACGTATCTTGAATGCACACCTTTTTAACATGCCCTGTCTTCAGCCCTTTGGGTATGTCATTCCCTCTACATGGAATGGCATTTGCTCCTTCTTCTCACCTAGCCACTTCCAAGCCTTGTGTCAGATCTCCATTTTAATGTCACTTCTTCAGAGCAGCCTTCTTTGCTTCCCTAAACTAAGTATTATTCCCCTAACACATGCTCTCTGGGCATGCTTTATGGCACCACATTCCTTCGCATACCACTTTTCACAATGTGAAATAAATACTTGTGTAACTAGTTACCATCTCTCTCCCCTATTAAAGTGTTAAGTCCACTGTAGCTTACAGTGCAGACTGTCTTGAGTGGCACAATATCCCCAGAGCCTAGCACAGTGCCCTGCTCACATAAAGCACTTAAAAAGAATCTGTTGAAGAAATGAAGTGAAATATCCCCTTCACAACTAGTGGTGTCCCAGTAAAAGGCAGTTTCTTTTTTTTTTTTAAGTTTATTTATTTCTTTTTGAGAGAGAAGAAGAGAGAGAGCAAGCAGGGGAAGGGCAGGCAGGAGGGGGAGAGAATCCCAAGCAGGCTTCACATTGTCAGCGCAGAGCCCAACTTGGGCCTCGAACCCACGAGCCATGAGATCGTGACCTGAGCCGAAATCAAGAGTCGGGTGCTTAACCGACTGAGCCACCCAGGTGCCCCAAGCATAATTTCATTTTTTAAAGATCCTCTGATGTATATATTATGGTTTATTTGAGGTCTATATGTCATCAGAATGTAGTTTTACGACAATTATTGTAACAATTAACAACAGAATTTGGGGGGGAAGGTGATATTTTTAACTATCACAGTGAATTTTTTCAATGTTAACGTTGAGGAAGACAAGCTCGCTGTAATTTTATGAGAACAGACTTATCAGCACCAACCCTAAAAATAGTTCACACGTTTCAGGGAACAAAAACCGCAAAACCTATGAAGCCAGCAGCCTCAGATCTCCCTGTTCCTGCTGAGGGTGTACGCAATATCAAGAGCATGTGGGAGAAAGGGAATGTGTTTTCATCCCCCACTGTATCAGGCACACCAAACAAGGTAAGTATAGGATTTTGGAAGTTGGATATTTTTCCTTTTTCCCTTGTTTGTTTTTGTTTGTTTCTGTCTGTCTCTCTCTCTCTCTCTCTTTTTTTTTAAGGAATCACACTAGTTAATAATAAAAGCAGTGAAGACGATATAATTCTTTCAGAGGCAATGTGTTCATGAGGCTAGACTCTGTACTATGCTCTCTGGCCACAGTATTCTAAATGAAGAGCTTGAAATTAATCCTCAGCCCCTGGAAATAGGGAGGAGGGTGAGGTGCGGAGGAAAGAAAACCAGATAACACAGTCTTTAAATAGCAAGTTTAAGGTTTCTTTTACTCAAAATACTAAATCTAAAGATCAATCATTGATCTGTGTTATGTGATGGTTATGTGAAGTAACACTTCATAGTCTTTTGAGGTTACTTTTAAGGGGTTTTTTCTCCAAGTAAAGTTTTTTTTCTCTCTCTCCCTCTCTCTCTGTCATGTTGGATTATTAACTTTGTAGGAGACTGCTGGCTTGAAGGTGGGGGTTTCCAGCCGCATCAATGAATGGCTAACTAAAACCCCAGATGGAAATAAGTCACCCGCTCCCAAACCTTCGGTAAGCAGCTTTGGGTTTTTCTGAAGTTTTTTGATCTCTTAGTTTTTAGCAGCAAAAGAAAACAGGCCGTGGGCCTATTTGCCTGGGAAAGACAGTGCTCCAGTTCAATAGCAAAAAGGAGGGGCTCAGATTTACAGAGGATGGTCCACTCTAATTACCCAGAGGGTAAAATGGAGCCATAATCGCCTCTACACCCTGAGAAGAGCAGTTAAGCCCGAGCTGGAGGCAGTTTACACTTACATTCTTAACTGGTCTGTTTGTTTAGCTTCCATTCTGTAAATCACAGCTAGGAATTTGGAAGTGAAAATGTCAAATTATCTTGGCCACTTCTCTCTGGAGAGCCCTCCTAGACTTATTCCCAAAAGAATGTGTATGTTGGCTATTTTGAACGCATATTTTCTAATTTGCCTAATTTCTGTAACTTAACACAAAAATATAGTAATTGGGTAGTTGTTGAAATAATTGCTGTAATTTTATTGTCAACACCTCCAAAGGAAAGCCATTAGAAAGAAAAAAAAACAGAACTGGAAACTATAAAAACTGGTTATGAATGTTATTTTTGGAAATCTAACATTTTCTTATTAAGCGTGGCTATCTTACTATAAAAATGTTCTTTTAAATTTGTCATTGAATGTCTGATAATTGCTTTCCATTTATCATTATAATCAAAAACCTTACTAAGCTCCCTACCAAATATTAGTGGGTTTTCTCTGTTAGATTGCTTTTATGCCTTTGTTGGTGTCCAAGGGAGCAGAGACTGCCTTGTCACAACCACTCTAAGCCAGAGGTAGAAGAAAAGCATTCTAAATCATGGTCTCTGCGTTGTTGACCATTTGATTTCATCCATTGGCTCCACGTTTAGTCTCCAAAGTCAGTAAAGTTTATCACTTTTCCAACTTAAAAAAGAAAAAATAGAAATATGTCCATATATTTCATGGATGCAACTCCCTATAGTCATCTAATTAGTATTCAGCCCAAGATTTTTTGCATTAGGACTCACAGGAGGTATAAAACTTAATGTAAACCCAAGTTACAATTGGAAAGTCTTTATATATTGGAAAAAACATCTCTTCCGCCTTCCCAGTAGATACAGGAAAGGGGGCCTATAATTGGAGACAGTTTAAGTGAGAGATCATACCCAAGAGGTATGTTCTCTTAAGTGTCTCAAATTTCCCCAGCACCCAAGGTGACATAAAGAGTAGAAATTACTTTTTGGGGCATCTGGGTGGCTCAGTTGGTTGAACATCCAACTTCGGGTCAGGTCATGATCTCATGGTTCGTGGGTTGGAACCCCATGTCAGGCTCTGTGGTGACAGCTCAGAGCCTGGAACCTACTTAGGATTCTGTGTCTTCCTCTCTCTCTGCTCCCCTCCCCCCACTCCTGTTCTTGTCTCTCTCTGTCTCTCAAAAATAAACACAAAAAAAAAAAAAAAAAAAAGAGTAGAAATTCCTTTTTTAAATGGTAATTTATATAATTTATATAAGTTATATAAGTTCCAGGCTAGTGATTATTAGCCTTTCTGAATTGGGGATCTCTTTGAAAACCTAATGAGATCTAAGGACCCTGTCCCCACAAACCTGCATTTGATACAAATTCAGAAAGTTCATGGACCCACTGAAGATCTCACAAGCAAGGATAAAGAGAGAAGGTGTATGTTTTCTTCTTCGATGAGTATGGCACGTTGCTAGAGGAGATGGTCACTTTTTCACATTTACAGTATTTGCAATCTATTTCATTTCTATATCGTATTATACTCCTGTATTCAGCCCAGGACTTGACCCATACTCTTTTAGCAGTACCTTAACTGATACATCTATCATCATCTGTGTCATCCTAATGGGACGGTTAAGAGATTTAACTTAGTTATTATTACAACAGATATAATAACTGTGTCAAGGTTTCCACCAAAAAAGCCCATTTTCTGGCAGGACCAAAAGGTATTACAGGGAAATTACAAAATCATTGCCTGCCTTACCTATGATTTAGTAAGCAATTTGCTAGACCATCTCCTAGAGGATGGAGAGGAAAAGGAAAGAAGAATGTGGCAATTAGTATAGCTCGTGGTGACCACTTTTTTCCTATGTCCCATTGGATTTTGTAGACTAGTGTGGCTTCCTGAATGAAGGTCACATCGGAAGAAAACACATGTAAGTGATGTTATAAATAAAAGCCAGTTTGAGTATGCTTGATAAGCAATTTAAGCTTTGTGCACATCCCTGGCGTAGTAGACACAGCGCTATGCCAAAATCTGAATAAGCAACAGGGCAGTCTCTGGGGAACGACATGACTTGGAGCCCAGCAAGGCAGGAAAGTAAGTCAGCGACACTATGGATCCAGGAGAGATGAAATTTCTGAAATGCGGAAAGTGCTGGAAGGATCCAGCAGATGCATAAAACTTGTCAGGAAAAGGTTAAGTCCAGGAAAGCAGCTTAGAAAGACAGATCAAGCAAGGATCTGATCCAGGCCTTGTCCAGGTGGTCTCATACTGGTGGCCTGCAGCTAAGATCTGTGTAGTTTGGGGCCGTCGTGTTTTATTCCCCTTTTTAAAATTGTAATTTGAACACGTTTCAGGTGTAGAGGCAGGCAATCTTGAATTTGTTGATTCTCTGTTGTTGTTGTTATCGTCGTCATCGTCGTCGTCGTTGTTGTTGTCGTTGTTCTGCACCAGGCCTCTGCAGGCATTTGTATTTCCAGCCTGGTCCTTCATGGCAGGCATCTGAGTTTGACACCCTTGGGACTCTGGTCAGCCTGACCCTGAACCCAGGATGTCAGAAGATTACCTAAGACAACAGCAAATAGGAGACCTTTGAAGGGGCCTTCTGATTTGTGAAGGGGCCTTCAGCCCCTTGTTTATGTTCCCTAGTATTCATGGGTGGAGGGGACAGCCTGGCTTTGTTTTGACAGATGTGTGGCATGTGGACAGTAAGGAAAAATCAGAGGGAAATTCTTTCACCAAAGCAGTCCTCACCCAGGGAAACCTCAAGAAGGAAGGGAGTAATCCAAGGATTAGTGTCTTGCTCAAGAATTCCCCAAAGGGAAACACCACTGGCTATGTAATAATATTCATATATGCTAAAAATTAAAAGTGTTCAAAATAGCTCATCAAATCAATATTACTTAGGGTCCCTGAAATTTAACTTATTCAAAATCAAACATTGATTTATACCTGATTCTTTACTGGGACATCTACTGCTGTTTGTGGGTAGAATTCCCAGGATTTCGGGGTAACTTTGTAAACGGAATCCAGTTCTGAGTATGTCTGTTTTATCTGGTTTGACTGTTCTTTGTGTCTAAACTACATATTATGTATAGCAATTTAAGTGCTAATTTGTCTTTCTTTTTGTTTAAAAAAAAAAAGAAAACAACAATGTGTCTTTCTCAGCTGAATTCTCTTCTTCATTCTCTGATCTCTGGTTGATTGGAAACCTGCTTCTCCTGCTTCATTTCTCCCTCTTCTTCCGGAGTGGGTCTTTCTCTAAAATGTAGTCTGGTCAGGTAATTTCATTTATATTTCCCTTTTGATTTAAAATGCCAACTTACCACTTGGATGTTAATATTTTCTTAAAATGGACTCTTTAAACTCTTTAAGTGCTCTCAAAAGATTCATAGGCAGGATTTAAGGGAAATACACTTCACCGTCTTCTGTAGAAGAACATTCATGTGAAAGAATAACAATTGTTTTATATGAATCAAATAAATAAAGTAATAACAGCCCCTTTCCAGAGCTTCCATTAGTATGTTCCTAATTATAGTTTCCCAAATTTTCAGTCGTCCAGACAATTTGGCAGCTCCTAGCTACATTGGCAAAGGTAGTGGAATTCTTCAAAAACAATCTGATTTGTTGCTTACTGGTTCCAAGTTAAATAGGTATAACTCTCTCCTAGAATATCAGGAATCCCAGCCACAACGGAAATCCAGAAACTCAGTAAGATTAAGGTAAATCTGAAATGCTTCACATGGTACCATTTAACCAGTGCATTTTTAGTGTCGGGATTTCAATAGTATCTGTCAAAAATATGTCCATTTAGACCAGTGTCTGTGGATAAATGCAATTGCTATTAGCTTTGCCTTCCTAATGAGAAAAGGGCTTGCCAAAATAAACATTACTATTTTGGTAAAACACATTTCTTTTCTCCAAACTACCTTTGCCAAGTACTGGCATAATCAAATGCTGGAAGAAAAGTAAATGGAAACAGAAAGTTGGACCCTTATCCAAACCAAATTAATTATGAGGTAGTAAATAACGAATCAAAGCTATGTAACTGTTATCAAGCGTATTTTAGTGTTTTCTTCCCAAGATTTCCACATGTTTTCACATATGTCATCAGCTCGATTTTCTCTTATGGGTACAATTTGTGGCAAATGTTTACTTTCATGGAGCTAGGTCCTACTGATACACTTCTGAATTACCCACCTACTCCTCAGGAAACACGAAATGACTGGAGTCTGAGGAAAGTGCAATTAGAAAAGCATTTTAGTTTGAGCTGCCCAGAAGCAGACCCTAAGATAGTGCGGGTAGTTTACTTGGGAGGTGAAGAAAACACTGTAGGAAGTGAGTCAGGGAAAAGCAGGTAACCAATAATGTTATTAAGCACATGGGCTATAAAAACTTAATCCCACTGGGGCAACCCAACATAAAACACATGCTTCAGAGTTACCCCTACATGAGGCATGAGTGAGCCTGAAAAATATTCTCGCACCAAGTCTCATCGGTGAGTGATTGAGGACTGCTCCTGGGGTTGTTAACTCTCTGAACTTCCAGCCTCCCTCCTGGGTGGGCGAAGTGGGCATCTGTAGCCAGAGAAGGTCCTCAGGCAAAGAAATGGAATATCGTCATCTAGAAGTTAGGCTGGAATGTACTAAAGTCCTAAGAGTTCAGGGATACAGGCAGAACGCTGAAAGAAAAGGTAATCTGCAAGAGGTGAAACGCTTACACAACCTCAAAAGAATTATTTAAAGCTAACGTATGTTCTGTTCACTTGTAAGAGCGTGAAAAGTTAAAAATAGGCTACATTATTTTAAATATGCTTTTATTCCAATTCTACTGACCCATTAACAGTAAGCCCTTGGTTGAGGATAGGAACTAAATGCTGGATAATTCTAGCCCATTCTCGTGTCATAACATAGATCAAGGTCTATGTAAAACCAGACTGTGGCTAATGATCCTTTTGATTCCATCCATTTCATATCACTAGGATAAAGTGTATTAAACAAGAACTTGATTCAAACAAATAACAGACGTGGTGACTTATTTAGACCTGGTCAGAAAATATAAATGGCCACCCTACCAATTTTCTCTGCTTTTCCTTCATTAGGATTTGAGGCCAGGAGACGTATCTGGCAAGCGGAACCTCTGGGAAAAGCAATCTGTGGATAAGGTCACTTCTCCCACTAAGGTAATTTTCTGGGAAGATTTGTTTTTCATAGGTTCTTTTCCTGCTGTGTGCTGCAGTATGATGTCCCAGGGTCAAATGAGACATATCACAGATCCACAGAGCCTTCTCTGGGTAACAATCACCTTCTAAAAATTTATATATGGTACGGTGAAAGGCAAAGTTCACAGAGCCTTCAGAATTGTAGGCTTGTCAGTCATCCAACATAAATAGTCCAAACTCGTAGGGTAGTTCCCAGCAAGACATTCTAGAAATGCCACAGTGTTAGGAGTGTTGACTACAGAGGTCGTGTCATATAAGCATGGTCTGTAACTTCCTTACACGGTCCAGGCTTGGAGC
Organism: Herpailurus yagouaroundi; assembly: GCF_014898765.1. NCBI lineage: Eukaryota > Metazoa > Chordata > Mammalia > Carnivora > Felidae > Herpailurus > Herpailurus yagouaroundi. The sequence continues at coordinate 12,046,832 of NW_024412391.1, read as the reverse complement.
CACAGGCATTTGAAGATCACCTGGGGAAAAACGTCTTTCTCCGTGAATGGCTCCAAAGCTGCTTTCTGGAACTATTACCTTGCCAGCAGCCTACGACCTAAGGTTGCTATGGCAAAAAGTTAAAATAGTATTTAAAAGTTAGGCAAAACTTGCTACCCTATGAAAACTTATAGTTAAGAGTGCTTGGATTTGTCTTTTTTTGGGGGTAGGGAGGGTCTTCTGGTCAAAGGCTATGCTCATTCTTCACACAGGAGGCTCTGGACAATATCTAAATGATGCACAGACTGAAAATAAGACCCCTTGTTGTCCAGCCAATTCAACTTCTAATTGTAGCCCTTCCCCAATTCAAGCAACAAGCCCAGTCTTCTCTTTTTAATAGAGGAAAAATTGAAAAGAGAGAAATCAGAGAGCCACTAATAAACAGAATTAGAACAGTGTGCTTATGGGTCAATTTAGAAGCACTTTTCTAGCAAACCCAGAACGAGGAACACCTCAAAGGCAACCAGAGGATTTCTACAGTTTCTCAAGTGAGAGAATCACTTCCCCTTCCCTACCTTCTACAGGCTCCTAAGTCTGGCACAGCTGCCTAAGTGTGTTGTTCCGTCTCTTGATCAGTTATTAATTGCTCTTACATTCCAATAAAATCCACTAGCCCAGTCTCTACTTATGGTGAGTTTTAAACAAGTTTTCTAAGTCATGGCTGAATATATTAGAAGTACCTAGTAATAATTATCACCACTACAAACCACTAACGCTTTCTGAGTGTCTGCTCTATGCAAGGGACTGTTCTACTTTCTTAAGCTACATTATCTCAACTACCCTGTGAAGTGGGTTTTATTATTACTTCCATTTAGAGCTGAGGAAAACAAAGCACAGAGAGATGAACTTTCCCAAAGCCACACAGCAAATAAGCTAGCAAAGCCTGCATTGAAACTGAGGCAATCTGGTCTGAGCCTACATTCTTAACCATTACGCATGCTGCTTGCTTTTGAAGATTGCATATTTAGCAGAAAATATAAAGTTTTAAAGTTCTTTGCTCAATTTTCTCCTGGTGGAGGAGGGTAGGGGGATCGTTTATTAGTTTCTTTTTTCAGGCAAAGAATGAACTTTTGTTGACTTAAGCCATTATGGCCCCTCTAGCATCTCAGAAGTGGCGGTCCAAATGTGTATGTAGTTGGATTTCTTAGTAGAGGGTACCAGCTGTCTGTAACCCATCAGTACCAGTTTAATGGAGCCTCTCCAGAGGATAACATTCCTCTGAGCCAGGGTTCTGGAAAGTGGAGTACAGATATAATCTGGAATGGTAAAACTCAAGAGAACTCCACTCATGTTCAATACAACATAAACAGTACTCCTTGGAATTATGCAACATGGTGGTACAGGTGGGAAGGTGACAGGGTGAGTGCCCCCTTCTCCTCAGTCTATAACACAAAAGTCTCTGTACAGTAGTAATGATGATAGTAATAATAATAATATTAATAAAACCATGAGGCCCAGAGATGGGTTTATGTGGTAGCAGAGTAGATGGCTTCTTTGCTCCAAAATGTCAAGCTCACTACATGTCATGCAATCATTCCTTTGAAATGGAAGTACTCATTTGAAAATGCAGATTCACAGCACTAATAGTTGTGGCTACATCAGTAAGGACTTTTAGTAAGGGCCAGATAAGTTTCGAGGGTAGAGGTGTTAAGAACAGAAAGGAAGAGGGGTGCCTGGGTGGCTCAGTCAGTTTAATGTCCAACTTCAGCTCAGATCATGATCTCATGGTTCATGAGTTTGAGCCCTGCATCAGGCTCTGTGCTGACAGCTCAGAGTCTGGAGCCTGCTTCAGAGTCTGTATCTCCCTCTCTCTGCCCCTCACCTGCTCATGCTCTGTCTCGCTCTTTCTCTCTCTCTCAAAAATAAATAAACACTAAAAAAATATATTTAAAAAAAAGAATAGAAGGGAAGAAATAAAAAATAACACATTCCACTTCTCCATTGTCCTTGACGTGGCCAAGACTGAGCCATTCAGTCACGTGTGCCTGTTCTGGAAAACACACTACAGATTCCTGGCCCTTCAAGTGGAGTTTAAAAAAAAAAAAACTCCTTGACTATGAATGTCACAAACAAGGCTAAAAACCAAGATAGGGAAGGGGAAATATAAAGAAGAAAGAAAGAAGAAAGTAAAAAAATCAACAGAAGAGAAGGTAGACTAGAAGACGAGGAACATATTTGAAAAGAATACCAGCAATAACCCCCCCTTCATAAATATTTATTCCTGCCATATTACAGTTATTTTTTCTTCTTCTGACACAAAACGTCTCGCTGAAACACCACGGCTTCTGGATTTAAAGCTCTCTTCTCTTAGCAGGTTTGAGACAATTCAAGAAAGAACCCAAAGTAGCCGCTTCAAGATGCTGGACCAGCTCAGTTGAAGACGGCTAGTTTGCTCTGTTTTATATTTATGTTGATTTACTAAATTGAGTTCATTTCCTTTTGTTTTATTTTTCATTATCCCAGTAAACCCATGTATATTATCACTATATTTAATAATCACAGTCTAGAGGTGTTCATGGTAAAGTACTGCCTTTGCACAGGAGCCTGTTTCTAAAGAAACCCATGCTGTGAAATAGAGACTTTCCTACTGATCATCATAACTCTGTGTCTGAACAGTGATACCAACCACGTCAGAAGTCAACAAAAGGAGATTCAAGTTGAAAATTGCCTGAGGAATGTGTGCAGTGTCCAGAAAAACAAACCATGGTGGTTTCGTTTTGTTTTTTTTTTTTTTTATTTTAAATACAGAAGTCATGTTATTTCTGCACTTTAGAATAAAGCATGGAAGAAATTATCTCAGTGGGCAATTGTAACACTTTCTGAAAGTAACCCGTTTCAGATTTGAGATACTACAATAATCTTTAAAAAAATGTCTTAAAAAAAAAAAAAAGATGTACTGTTAAGGTATTACTTTTTTCATGCTGATGAATATCTAAATTGGTTTATGATGTTAGCTGACATTGGTACTGATTCTTTAGGTTGGTTGCTTTGTGGATTTCTTTGGTAGTGATAGCAAACCACATTTTAGATGACCTGATCATGTATGTATGTGCATACACATATACAAACACACTAATGGTAGAAAGCTTTTTTATGTGCTAGACTATTATATTTAGCAGTATGTCCTTGTAACTAGCCAATATCACAGCTTTTTAAAAACTAAAGATCACAATATTATATTAATATTTCATATTTGCCAATAGAGACATGGCAGAATAGGTATTGATATGTTTCCAGTGCCCGCTAACCTGTAAGAAGAAAAGAGAGATTAGAAGTGTCAAAATGAGTTGGCATTTTCTATAAAACATAGTATTTAGTTTATAATTAAAAGCAATCTTGAAGTCCAGTGTGAATTGTACTAAATCTACCATCTGGGTCAAACTCAAAGCTTGCTCAGAACTGTATTCTATTCTTAATATCAAGTCCGCAGTAGGTTGGCTTAGATGACAAATGAGGTCTCTCCCTTCTCTAAAATTTCAAGACAAGAATTTTAGTTGCAAATTGTACAGATTGGAATTCTACATATGGATATACTATGACCAACATTGGCTAATGTCTGGAAGCAGAGAAGAAAAGTGAGCAAGAGCCAATATTTAGGAGTTATGACAGTACTTCCATTCTTAATGGACTGAAATGCCTTTTAAATTAAACTTTTCTATTTTTTTTAGTCATTGGTACTTGTCATAAGTTGATAACGTGTTGAATTTTGAAAAACTCTATGTACCTTTTATTAGTTTTACCTTTTACCCCCAAGTCTATTGACTTGTCATTTTTACATTTTACACACACAATCTAGATATCAGATCTTATTTTAGCTTGTAAGTGTTCATCTATTCTTCACAATGGATGACAAAAGAGTACTCCAGTGTCTTGGCAATACGTTCTAGCGTAGAGATATACATAAGTGTAATTCTATAAACTTATACCTCATTTGACTTAACCAAAATTGTCTTAGTCTCAATTCCTGCCACAATGAGGGAGCCTCGCAAATGCCTCTTTTCTAATCTATGGTATTGCCCTGGAAGAACTTGCCAGGGCAAGGCTGGCATGAGAAGTGACCACTGCCTTTCAAAGTCTATTTTCCTCGTAAACCAGTAAAGAGCTGTTGAATCCTGTAGCTGTAGCACACCTGGGCCAAAGGAAGGAAAGCCACAAGGATTGCACAGGTCATGCCCCTATGACAGAGTAGACATGAGTCTATGATAAAATGAACTAGAATTCACATGCAGTGCCTAATTTAGCACCAAGTCCCATAATTGGAGTGAAATGGATCAAAGTTTGAATTAAGGCCGATGGTGAGGTAACATTGCTTTGTTGTACTTTTGAATAAGAGCTTCTCTTGATCACTATTATATATTTTTTCTAGAAAGTCTAAAGTTGAGAAGAGAATATATCGATCCTGACTTTTATTCCAATACTGGATGGAATAAGTTTTAGGGTAGAACTTTGTTCAGTTTGGATTTAATCTTTTGAAAAATAAATTCCTTGTTTACTTGTTTGATTACAGTTCTCTTTGTTATCTTTAAGAAGTAAGACTGCAAGGTGACTAGCATGTTCTGTGAATCTGCCATTCCTAAAAATTTTATAAACACTTGATATTTTTCACTGATAATTGATCGCTGCAATAAATATATATTGTGAAAATGCATCCACAATAAATGGAATTCCTCCAAATGTCTTTGCCTTGTGTATTTTTATGTACTATATTGATTACAAATAAGAGTTGTATCTGTTTTAACAAAGATGGTGGTATAGCAAAATGTATATTTCAGATTGAGTCTTGGTTTCACTCTTTAAAAAAGAAAAGCCACTTCATATTTTTAAAGTAATTCTTATTACAGGCAATGTTATAATAAAATAGTGAAAATTGCTCTGATATGGACACGGATCAAATATGTATAGAAAAGGTTGAAAGAGGGATTAAAAAAATTCTCCTTCCAAAAAAATTATCAAATCTTCCCCCGTCCTCCCTCATTCCCCATCTTGTCATACACCACCCTCTTCTTCCTAAGATGGGAGTACTGGTTCCCCAAAGGTAGTACCTTTTATAGTAGAAATGGCCATTTAATATATACCCTTCGTTTGTAGAATACTTACTATTTGCAATGCACTGACAATTACATTTAAATCCAAAGATTTTTTTCAGAGTAATTTTCCATATGTATGTAACACTGTTGGCATATATGAGGTTCTTTTCATAAAGGTTTAAATTGTGAGCCCAGAATTCCTGAACAGGCCTCTAAATCTTGCCCATAAGATTGGACAGAATTAGCCAAGTTACTGCAACTTAAAAAATAATTAGTACTTTTTCCTTCTACGTCCTAACAAGAAGGGCAATCAGTTTTAATGGTTACCAGAGGGGAGGTGGCTAGGAGTGTAGGTGAAATAGTTGAAGGGGACTAAGAGTACACTTACTGTGAAATGAGCACAAGGTGTTGAATAGAATTGTTGAATTGCTGTATTGTACATCTGAAACCAATATACTACTGTATGTTAACTATAAAAAAAAAAAAGACAACAAGGTAATTGTCATCAAAGCCCATTCACAAAATTAAATAATGAGAAGAATACAGTCTGGTATTGGTGCCAAACTAATAGGATTAGGAATGGACGGAATTTAATTTTACAACGTGCATAGTCAGATTATAAATTTAAAGAGTCTGTTGTAGAAACAGATCTGTATTATAGGGTTTTTTCATACCCTTGCTTCCACGTGTGCTCCAAATAGAAGAGTGGATTTTTAAAAATCTCATGACCCTAAATACGTGTTCTTCCATAGGACCAAGGAAATGACCTAACAAGGTCTCGACTTAAGTGCTCTATTTGTGTCAAGCTTATTAATCATGTTGTCCAACATTCTATATCCTTACTGATTTTTTTTTTTGTTGTTCCATATCTACTATTGAGAAAGGCATGTGAAAATCTCCCCATTTGATTGTGGATTTGTCTATTTTTTCCTTGTAATTTTGTTAATTTTGCTTTCCATATTTTAAGATAATGTTTTAGGTGCATGCGCAAATCTAGAATCGTTGTGTCTTTCTGGTTAATTGAATATTTTAACATTATGAAGTAACACTCTGCGTAGTGAAGATTTTTGCCTTAAAGTTTATGTTTTCTATTCTTAATATTGCTACAGTGGCTTTCTTTTGGTTAACACTTGCATGACGTAACTTTTCCCACCCCTTTACTTTCAGCCTTTGTGTAGCCTTTAGTTTTAGGTGCATGTCTTTAAAAATCATATGGTTTGGGTTCAGGCTTTAGTCTAGTCTGATTATCTTTGAGTTTTACCTGAAATATTTAGTCCTTTTATATTTAATGTGATATTTTCTCATTCAAATAGTATCTTAGTTATGTGCTGCCTGTTCGATGCACTTTTTCTCTCTTGCCTTTATGCCAGGGCTACTTCTGCTTCAGAGCATACAGTGATCTACAAGAGGCAGCTAAAAGGCTGAGGCAGACTTTTGGCAATCCAGTGGGGCCAAAAGAAAAAAAGAATATTCTGTCAAAGATGAGGACTTGTGAAACTACTTCCCACTTATGGGTCTACAGAGAGCTGCCTCCTGAAAGTAAGGGTGAGCTTGAAATAATCTGGTCCTTACACAGATTGCCACCTTCCTACTTTTGGGGAACAACTGTATTATTCTAGTGGGGAGATAAATGATAGGTGATAGATATTAAAAGTTACAAAATATCGGGGCGCCTGGGTGGCGCAGTCGGTTAAGCGTCCGACTTCAGCCAGGTCACGATCTCGCGGTCCGTGAGTTCGAGCCCCGCGTCAGGCTCTGGGCTGATGGCTCGGAGCCTGGAGCCTGTTTCCGATTCTGTGTCTCCCTCTCTCTCTGCCCCTCCTCCATTCATACTCTGTCTCTCTCTGTCCCCCCAAAAATAAATAAACGTTGAAAAAAAAAATTAAAAAAAAAAGTTACAAAATATTGAGTAACAATTCAAGAATTTAAGAGAAAATATCACAAGGTTCTAGGACATAACTGTCAAAGAATTGTGTAGTACATGATTGTCACTGTTTAGAGAGGGGAGAAAATATTTCAGCGTGGGGTAATAAAAGAAAAGTATTTGCCTTATATTCTTTGGTACCCCCAAAAATATACCCAGTGCACCACACATAATGGAGTTTGATAAGTGATATGGTGATTTCATGAGCAACCTAATTTATAAACTCTCTTCTGGATGTACTGCTGTCAAGTTTTAGACTTGACAAGTCTTAGAGTTTTTAGACTTCTGAGAGGTTTATTTGTTTAATAACATTTTTGTTCCCAGATTTATAATTACTTTGTCATCTCAGCCCTGCGTTTCAGCTCCATGAAGATAGCTGGCCTCTTGCTTAACTCAATGCGGATTTAATAGCAGAGTTTTACCAAGACATGCTTTTAGTGATGTTGGCTTTTGCTACGTTGAAATATGATTACCCAAAACTGTCTCATTAAAATATGTTGTAGAAGGCCCAACTGGTCAATTCTGGCTGGATAAAGAAGATTCATTCAATAAACTCATATGGAATGTACTAACATAAAAATTATGTGAAAGAACTATAGTCATACAGAACACAAGATTAATTTCTTAGCTAGTTTTTAGCCTTACCTAGCATTCTTCCACACAAATCTACTTTTCTTAGAACAAATACTGTCTTTTGTACATCTGATGCCTGCCAGGTGTAGCATCACAGGTGCTTTGAGTTTTTTCAAATGATGGAAATCAGCTGTCCTAAGTGCACTGGGGTTTCTAAATCCTTGGTAAACATCAGAATCAATGGTAGAAATCATGGAACTATGTAGTTTCCAGTCCCAGGAGATTCTTATTTAGTAGGTCTAGAGCTGAGTTGTAGAATACTGCTTTGCTATTCAAATACCTATTTGTAAAGTGCAGATTCTGATACAATAGGAGTGGGGAGGGCCTGAGATTCTGCATTTCTAATAGGTTCCCAGGTGATGCTGCAGTGGCTGTGGCTGCTGCATTGGGAACACATTTCAAGTAGCAAGGTCTCTCACCCTAGGCTCTGTGTGGGAATGTGTGCTCCAAAGATTCTCACTAAAAACAACAGAATCAGATCACTTGCTATGATAGAACACTTTATGTATGAACTGTCAATCCTTACATCAACCTTAGAACATAGGTGCCATTTGTTATCTCCATTCTATAAGAAAACTGAGACCCAGAGAGATTAATAACTTACCCACAGCCATATGGCTAAGTATTCTGGTTCCAGAGTCCACACTCTTAACCCCCTATGCTAGTTTTTCTCAAACTCCAGGGTGCATCAGGGTCATCTGGATGGCTTGTTAGAGCACAGATTGCACCACCTCAGAGTTTCTGATTCAGGTGTGAGGATTGGCATTTCTGACAAATTCTCACATGATGCTAATGCTGCTCAGGTCCCAAGGATCGCACTGAAAACCAACATTCTTTGCCAGACCGATTCCAATTTTCCCAAGAATACATCTTGGAAACTGACATCCCTCATGCCCATCAGGCCTGTGTTTTCCAATTACTTGCTGAATATTTTTACCCAAATCTCTCCAGAAGATGCTCTGTACATTCTGATCTGTGTTCTCGTATTGTCCCTTATCTAACATATCAGCCTTATTTCTTTCCCTTTGTAAGTTCACTGAAACCAAGCTTGAGTCCACTTCATCTGCAAAACTTACCCTATGACCTCAGCACACCCACTGTTATCTGAACCTTTATTCTGGTTAGCTATTTAATACCCCCTGTAGAGCGCCTGCCTTGTGAACATTAGGCACTGGACTAGACAATCAGAATGCAAAGGGGAAGCTCAGACCTTCCCTTCCAAAGGCTCAGAAACTATTAGAGAAAGTTACATGTTGACATTACAGTTTGGTGAGTCCTAAGCAGAGATTTATACCAAATGTTATAGTCGTACAGCAGAAGAATCCTCAACTCAAGATGGATCCTGCTGGCTCAACCAGAGCGTATTTTCCTCATTGACAATCACCAGATCTTACAGCACCCTTAGTTCTTAGCACTACACCTTTCACATGCTAAACACTCAGCAAAGTTTTTATACATATTCATTGAAGACCTACAAATGTTAGTCAACATTAGGCACTAGACATACAAAGATAACTAAAGGCCTAGCCCCTGCCCTTAAGGGGCTTTGATATTAAGTAGTAGGAAACAGAAATGAATAGATAAAATGCAATAATGTGTTGACGTTATGACAGGGGTAGGTTAAGACAGAGGCCCAGAGGACAGAGTTGTCTAAAAGAAACTCAAAAGGGTACTTCTGGGACAAAGGTGGCCAGCTGCTCCTAAGAAGGCTAACTGGGTGACATTAATATGCTTCAGTTCAAGCTCTGCTATTAAGCTTTACAGCCTGAAAAAACGATTTGGTCAGCATCCAGAGAAGGAATCTATTTCTCTTCTTTTATGGCTGTACCAGTAAATTAGCCAAGCTCAGAAACCCAGTATACTATATAAAGTCAGAATGGCAGTGCACTCGTTTGCAATGAGAAATTGCCTTTATGGGAACCCTAGGCTCCTGTGACCAGCATTATTTTTCTGTGAACTGAGGTGCTATTTCCAAGGGAGGGGGCTTCCAAGAGAACCACTAAAGACTAGACGTGTCTGACTGAAGGGGAGGCTGGCATTTTGCTTCCTGTTGGATGGCTGCCTAGCCAGGAGTTGGCTAATTTGTCTCTATGCTACCTGAGCTCACAGAACAGGGAATTGAAAAGAACCAGCTAGATAGGACAGCACTGTGCCAGTGTACAGAAGACGGATAGGTCCCATATGTGCCCACCAGTCCTAGAGCTGCTTGTGAAGATAACACTGGGTCAGTGGTGACACTCTTTCATCATGTAGGGATCATCACAACAAGGCAAGTAGATGCCCAAGTATCAGAGTGATATGGTATCATTGTCACCAATTGGAGGTCCATTGGTCAAATGATAATGACAGCTAACATTTATTGGGTCCTTACCATGTTCCAGGTACTTTCTAGGCACTTTACATGTTATTCACTCATCTAAGCCTCACAACAACCCTACAGGATAGGCGCTACAGATCTCTCTTGATTTATGATAGGGTTACATCCCAACAAACCCACCGCAAGTTGAAAATATCCTAGGTTGAAAATGCATTTAACACACCTAACCCGTCAAACATCATTGCTTAGACTAGCCTACCTTAAACATGTATAAGTCTACATTTATATCAGCCTACAGCTGGGCAAATTACGTAACACAAAGCCTATTTGATAACAAAGCATTGGATATCTCTTGTGATTTACTGACTATTGTACTGAAAGTGAAAAACAGGATGGTTGAATGGGGGCAGAATGGTTGTAAGCATATTGATTGTTGATCCTCATGACTTTGTGGCTGACTGAGAGCTGTGGCTCCCTGCCACTGCCCAGCATCATGAGAGAGGACCATCCTGCATATGGCTAACCCAGGAAAAGATTCAAATTCAAAATTCCAGGTATGGTTTCTCCTGAAATCATATTGCTTTCATACCATTGTAAAATTGAAAAATCATAAGTTGAACCATCGTAGGTAGGGGACCTTCTGTACTTTATTATCCTCACCCTACGTGTAAATAAATTGAGGCACAGAGAAGGTAAAGAATTTGCTCAAGATCATACAGCTCTTAAGTGGCAGAATATTTGACCCCAGGCAGTTGGCTCCTGAGCCCACGCTCCTAATCTCTATTCCCCACCGTCTCTCACAAGAGATTGTTACTGCCTTGGAGTGTGCCTTGAAGAAAGCCTCTCATTAGGGGGCACGTCCGAGTCACCAACCTCATGGAGCCCACAAAGAGCAAGTACAGCACTTGAGACCAACTGCGTAGACTGCAATTGGGCCCAGTTAGAGACATTTGCCCTCTCCCTCCCCAGCCCCTGCTCATTCTAACACAAGGACCTGGCACGTGGAAGGAAGCCAGGATGAATGTAAATAGGAAAACACCAACTCATTCCCACTTCCCAAGACATCAGAGGTAGGGATAGATCTAGGCTGCCAGGGCTGGGGGGGGGTGGGGGGAGGAGGAGGAAGATTTGATTCCAGTTTGAAACTGACATTTAAAACGTGCTTAACACTAAATGTCAGAATAAAAATCTTAAATACTAAAATGAAACTGTTTTAGTAGCTGAAAGTGGCTAGCAAGTTTTGGACTGTGGCAACACATCCTCCGTGGAAAACGGGATTTCTCCACTGCACAGTTCAGAGGCAGTTATCGTCGGGTGTGGGTGTGGGGAACCATTTCATGGTTTTTGTCCTGAGACTTCACACTCAGCATGGGAACCGTTCCTTCTCTTTTGAGGTGATTCATCCTATCCATGATTTGTTGAGCAGGCAGGGGGCATTCTTACTTACTAGCCTCATTTCCAAGTGTTTCGGAGAATAATGCTTCACTATAGTCTCCAGATTTAGACACATTATACAAACTAATAATACAAACTAACTGAACCAATGATAGAGAGATTAGGAAGGACTTCACTATGGGGATGACACTTGAGCTGAGTCTTGGTTAGTTAATCACCTGGGACGGATCTCAAGGTTTGAGCTTGGAAACAGTTTGAGAAGTTTGGCCCTATAGCAGGACATTCCAAACCCAGATCCTCTGAGGAAAGCCAAGATGGGTACTTGAGCACCCCAGGGCTCTCAGGACTTAGTATGGCTTCCTCAGCCAAACTGTGACAAGACCTTTACAGCCATATAACCGATAACTTCTGTGATGTCACAAATACCTCCTGATTGCCCTAGTCACTGCATTTAAGTCTCTGCTCAACAAATTCAAAGTGATAAACTTACACAAAATAAGTTACAGTCCTAACACAACTTACATTTGGGCATGTTGCTAAAGAGAATTTTCCTCCTGATTCCCACACTAGTAATTGTGCTCTTTAGAGTATTGTTTTAGTTTTTCTTTTCCTCTTTTCTTGCTCTTGTTATAGTGCCTTTTATACTGCAGGCTTAGAGTAGATAAATTCACCAGAAAACAGGAGGAGGGGAAGTTGGTGCAGGAGTCAAGTTGCCTTGCCAAGAAGCCAAAGTTGTCTATATAAGGAGTCCGCCCTGTGAGCTTCTCAAGATTATAGGAAACGGGAACAAAATTTCAGGCCGACAGAACGTCCTTAGTAGAAGCTCACTCCAGGCCTTAATTTCATTCTACTTAAGGAATTTCACTGTATACTACCATCTGAAATAAAGTAAAAAAAAAAAAAAAAAAAAGTTAAAAAGAAGCAGGTAGTTAAAACCATTTAAAATTTACTTAAGAAACCCTAATGAAACCTCTTTCCTGATAATGATACTGGCTCCAGCTATGTTTCACCTCAACAGGACTGCCTAGTGTAATTCTTAACCCTGTCTTGTCTCAGAGCCTTTGTCCTTGCCACTTTCCCTACCTGGCAAGGTCCTCTCTGGACATCAGTCCGGCTCATCCCTCTGCTTTTGGTCTCTGCTCAAATGACTCCTGGTTACAGAAGCTTCCTGGACACCCTATCGAAAGAGCTACCCTAGGACACCTGGCTGGCTCAGAGCATGTGACTCGATCTCATGGTCCTGAGTTTGAGCCCCACGTTGAGTGTGGAGTTTATGAGAGAGAGAGAGAGAGAGAGAGAGAGAGAGAGCGAGAGCTACCCCTACCAAGGCCCACCCACCCAGAGTACTTCCGGTGCTCTTTATTTTTCCCTGCTTTTATTTCTCTCCATAGCAGTTATCATCACCTGAGGGAGTGTTTTTAATTGGTTTGCCTGTCTTCTCCCATAACCTCCATGAGGAATGTCTGTTTGGTTTCCTGCAACAGCCTCACACAGCAACAATCCCTGACTAGTAGGGGGATTTCAATAAAAATTAGTTGAAGGAATGAAAGAATAAATGATTACGATTTTCAAAGTTTTTTAAATTCCTCAACATTTATTTACGCGCTAAAATAATGTTCATCGATAGGGTTACTTGAAATATGATCACATAAATATTTGGACTAAATATCATGAGACTTAAGTCGCTGCTCTGCCTTTAGTTTCCTGTGTCCCCTGGTTAGACCATTTCTTGGGGCTTCTTCACCTTGTTTATCTGACATTCAATGGCTTGCAACCATGACTCTAAAGTCCAACAGAAAAATAGAGTCCGTATTTAAATATTCTTTGCGCAGGTCACCTTTAGTTACATACGTAGGGCGTAAAACAAGGTGCAACAAGGCACCTGATGGGGTTCAGGGCAAGCATCCACCACCTGCATGCCACTTGGCCTGCAGATTATTTTGAGCTGAAGACAGTGTAGGCCCAAAGGCTCAGGAGCAGCTTTTTATAGAGTGCCCGGTCCAGGAAAACAGCCATCACCAGAGACAACTGCAGAAAGTATGCGCTAGGGGTAGTAAGTTGGAGGGAGCTTGGCAGGGCATGTTCAATTCCTCTCTGTGTCCCATTGTCTCTGCGTGGCAAAGGCAGGTAAACATTTGTTTACCAAACATTTGCTCTTCCCATCTTCCTATGAATTGTCTTCCTGCCCTTTGACGCCCCAGACTCCACTCTCTCCTTAGTTCAGGATGGCATATGAGCCTCAGGTGCCCATCTTGGAGCCTCTCATGCCAATGTAAGGTGCCCATGTGGAAGAAATTAAACTTATTTTTCTCGTATACCAGCCAAAAGAACTTAAAAAGAGTAAAAATGTTTCCAAACATCTTAAGACTTTTTTTTCAGCTACACTGGGACAACGGTTTAGACCAGGGGGAAATCAAGGTGATTTCAGGAATAACGTCTTCAAGTCTCTTATGGACCAGGGTGTCTTAAGTCTGTTATGGAAAGACCCCATTTAATTAGAAAAGACCATGCACGTAAAGTGATGTGCGTAGCGCCTCAGAAGGTCCGAAGTGCTCGATGTGTTTGCTAACAATTATGATACTTAAAGAATCTCTGAGCTGGGAAGAATTTAGAGTTCACCCTAGTATATCTATCACTCCTCTACCAAGTATTTAGAGAGAAGTCTCGTTTCCTGAATAAAGATTACTAGTCACACAATCGCGCAGAATGCAGTTCTGTGTGGGTGCAAATAAAGACTAACAAGGCTCAAGTCTTAACCAGTACGTTCTACTGCCTCCTTGGCTAAAGGACAATCGACGCGGAGAAGCGAAGGGGCAAATCGCTGCCCGCTCCTCTCCTCTCCTAAGTTTCCCCCCGCCCAGGTAGGGGGCTCCAGGCTAGCGCACTTGGGGACTCTCTCCGCCCCGTCTCCTCGGCCCCTCGTTCCCGTCATCCTCTGGGCTCTCCCCTTCCTCTGGCCGAAATCCCGCGTGGGCTCTTCTCGGCGCTGGTCGCTAGGTGATTCCCGAGGGCGCTCGGAAGTCTCGCGAGGGTGGTCCCGTTGCTCAGGAAACGGAGGGCCTCGCCTCTCGGTGAAGGGCGTGGCTGGAGCTGTTGAACTACCCCCGCGTTCCTCCCAGACGCTGGACCCTAGGTGTCTCCGGCGGAACGGCTGCGCCCCGCAGGGACGGGACGACTGGCCTGGGCAGGGGACTCGGGGCGGGGGCGAGGGCCCGGCCGAGGCGGCCCAGAAGGAAGAGACTTCGCAGACGGGCCGCCCCCTGCGGGAAGTGAGCGCGCGTGGAAAGACCGCGCGTCCCAGAAAATGAGCTCCTCCCCACACTGCCTGGTCCAGAAGTGAGCGTGGGAGGCACCCCTTGCAGACACAACTTGGGGCTTAAAAGTCCTTCCCACTGAGAAAGTCACCGTGCCTGTCCGCAGACCCGCCCTGCGTGGCTGAGCGTGGAAACTCCTGCTTTTGCCTCGTCTGCTTCAGCCGTGGAAGACACAGGAAGCGCCCATTAGATAATCTGTGTGTGTGTGGCTTTCCTGAAATTCAGGTTTCACTACTCAGGTCAGCACGTTGGTGTGCCTCCTATGTTCATGTTAGGAAATAGAGCCAGGATTTATGCCATGTTTTCCAAATTTGGAATTGTGACGATCCCCCCAGGCTGAAACTTCAGTCTCTTAATACTGAAGGTGTCATCTCTATTGCATGAGTTATTTGCTCTCTGTAGAGAGGAGCATAAACCAATAGATTCGAAATTGGTAAATTCCTTTGGTCTCTCAAAAAGAATAGAGTCTTGGCAAGGAATTTGGTATTCCGTTGTCTTAACCACTTGGGAGGATGTTTGCATGGAAGGAGTAGTGGTCACCGCCAATACAACCTTCGGATAGCTATTGAGATTTAAGTAAGAATAATCGAATATTAGAACAGAGACGGTATCTTACAGAATAGTAACCAAAATCTAAGGAGAAAAGTCTGTTGTAGTCATTTGAACTTTTGGTCAATTGAAAACTAAAGCAGAAAAAAATTTTTTAAGCTATGCTGTTAGATATCATTGCCTGAGTAACTATAATTTTCCTTTGACCCATGATCTTTTTATTTTTTTATTTTTACTTTATTTATTTATTTATTTTTGATCCATGATCTTTTTAAATGCCTCAGGATCATTCCGAATTTACTATGCTGTGCGGTATTGGGAATACAGGATGTGAATGATTTGGCTGTGTAGCCTGGAAATTTCTTTTTCCAATACATTATTTACTTGATTAGCCTTTCCTTGTGATTTTTGCCTCTTTTTCATGGAAATGGAAAATGTCTTCAGTTTTTTGAAATTGAATATCTAATTAGCTGTGTCCTAATATAGCTTTTAGAGAAGCCTGTTGTCACTGTTAATTAAATACAATTGAATAAAAGGTTGGGGTACTCATTTAATGTAATAAACACCTTCAACTTAAACAGAAAACTGTCAAATAAGTTCCCTAGAAATTGTTTTACAGCCTACCTACATGATAAAAGAAATTTCAAGCCAGATATTGCCAGAAATGTCAGAAGATTCAGAAAAGGAAGACTATTCAGACAGAACGATCAGTGATGAAGATGAATCAGTATGTTTTTCTCAACTTCATTCCACTTAATTTCAGATAAACCTTATGTTATAAAATATAAATTTCCCGGTAAAAATATTACAAAATCAGTTGGATGTGAAAATCAACTCGATGTTTAAATCACTTGTCACTGAAGTTGGAAAATAATTTGAAAGCCAAGATATTGCTGTGTGCAGTATGCCCTGTCTAGAAAGAGAACCTGGATTGGTATTGTTGTTTAGAAAATATTTTGGCTAAGATTCTTCTGAGTTTTACTTAAAAGTGTGTGTAAAATCATTACTAAGGTTTTATTTTTATAACTCTTCTTCACTTACGTCTGTGTTACATCATGATATTTATCATAATACTGCAGCCTCCTATGTTCTAAATCTACTGTTTGTCACCATAATAGGTTTAATTTGGCTCTGATGTAACAAAGGGACACGGAAGAAGAAAAAGGGAAAAACAAAGCACAGTATTTCAAAAGAGTTTGCCTGGTTCTAGTACATATTTCTGAGAGATTTCCTTCACATTTGAGTAAAATATAAATTACCATGTATCTAAGTTAAGGTCCCAAAATAAGCTCCCTATTAACCCTCTAAGTCTATGGCTTTTTGTGCTTCTTTTCTTTTAACTTTATTCATAGTTTAAATTGGGTTGCCAAGTTTACCAAGAATCTTTAAACTTTATTCCCTCCCTGCAATCATTAATCTGACCTTACCCAATGAAAGAAGGAGGATGAAAGATAAAGGCTGGAAGGTTTGAGGATATTTGAAGTGTTTGGCACTTTGAGACCGGTAGTCCCTAATAATCCTTTAATTTTTTTCATTTATTAAAGATTAAAAAGAGGCACTCAATTCTCCCTACTAAAATAGATGTAAAAATTTTCTGGATTTGGAAGCTGTTGGTTTTTAAAAGAATATTTTAAAAGAATATTTTAAAACTCTTTTTGTTTTAGGATGAGGATAACTTCATGAAATTTATAAGTGAAGATATCCACCAGTGTGCACTTTTAACAGGTTTGAACTTATCCATATTTTCTTCCTTCCCTTTATGATAAAACCTTGAGTGAATAAATAGCAAATGAAAAATTCACTCAAGGTCCATGAAAAAGAAGAAAATGAAGAAACTAGAAAAAAAAGATTGAATAATATAGGAATGTATTCTGATACTGGATAAGGATAGAAAATGTATCCACTCTTATAAGAATCTTTTGGAGCTCAAACTGTGAAGGTTTTAGGTAAACCTGATATTGAATGAAACTGAATAAATATGAAGGACTACCCTTAACATAAAGATTTACATAGGCGTTTCTTTAAATAATTAGCTCTTAAATTTACAGTATGACTCGAGTTACAGTACACAGTGTTTTTAAAGTACATTTTTATTTTTTTTAATGTTTATTTATTTTTGAGACACAGAGACAGAGCAGAGCGTGAGTGGGGGGAGAGGCAGAGAGAGAGGGAGACACAGAATCTGAAACAGGCTCCAGGTTCTGAGCTGTCAGCACAGAGCCCGATGTGGGGCTCGAACCCACGAACTGTGAGATCATGACCTGAGCCGAAGTCCGACGCTTAACTGACTGAGCCACCCAGGCGCCCCTACAATACATCTTTTTTTAAATGAAGTATGCTTGTACAGAGTTTTTTTAATAAAGTCATTCACTTGCAAAAGTACATATATGTGGAATCTTTGTGTATACTTGATTTTTAAAAAATGTATACAGTTAGAGTTTTAAAATAAAATATTTCTTCTAAATATCCACATATCTATCACAGAGGATCTGAAATTGAAGATAAGGCCTTAATTCTTTTCTTTTTTCTTCTCTCTCTCTCTCTCTTTCTATCGTAAAAGTCTTTCGAGATACCTACTATTCTCAGTTTGGTATGTATCCCTCTAGACCTTTTTCTTTGCACTTACACACATATCTATGCCCATACTCATAAAATATTTGTAGTACTGGGGCACCTGGGTGGCGCAGTCGGTTAAGCGTCCGACTTCAGCCAGGTCACCATCTCGCAGTCCGTGAGTTCGAGCCCCGCGTCAGGCTCTGGGCTGATGGCTTGGAGCCTGGAGCCTGTTTCCGATTCTGTGTCTCCCTCTCTCTCTGCCCCTCCCCCCTTCATGCTCTGTCTCTCTCTGTCCCAAAAATAAATAAACATTGAAAAAAAAAATAATTTAAAAAAAAATATTTTTAGTACTAGTTTATGGACATCTTGCCACCCTTTTTTGCTTTTTAAAATTTTGCCAATCTGTTGGAAAAAGGGAGGTAACTCACTGTTCTAACCAGTGTCGTCTTTACTGCTGAAGAAATTGAGAATTATTCCATAGGCTTGTCTATTTGTTTCCTCTTATAATGAATTCCCTGTTATAGTAATCCTTTGTTAATGTTGCTAACATGACTTTGAATTATTTTGATGTTAAGTTTATAATTATTCATTTGTGGCTCTTTATTTTTAAATCTGTTTAAGCTACAGAGGCCTTCCCTACCCCAACGTCATTATTATAATCATATAAATTTTCTCTAAATACTTTGAATTTTGTATTTAATTTCTCTATAATTTACACTCATGAGCAGTATGAGATATTGATCTAGTTTTATTTCCTAATTCATAGCTACCTTGCCATTTTTGAGTCATACTGTAAATTAGACAAAATTGGTCTCTTCACATAATGAAAAACTAGATGCTTAATAACTGTTGAAAAAATGGATCTAAATAACAATCCTGAGAAGTAGCAGGGAGTATTATTATTCCTTATTTACATATAGTAAAATTTATGTTCAGAGAGGCTGCATTAGCCAAGAAAAATCATATAGAAACAAAGTGGTGGAATAGAACTCAGTTGGTCTGACATCTAGTCCAGCTTGATATATCTGTTATTGTACAAAAATAGCCCAAAACTAAATCTAGGTAAAAAACCACATTTTAGAGGTAGGAGAGCAAGAGGAGTCAGACAAATGGAAAACTAAATATGTGAAAAGGAGAAAACAGGAAAGTATAGCATCATAAAAGACAAGGTACATGAGGGGTGATTATCCACATCAAATTGATGCCCCACAGTTATCCCATTGAAAGAGACAGGGCCTCTGCGCTGCCTACTTGTGTTGTATTCTTTGTGAATTATGTGCTTTGGGGTTGTGTCACACAGTGACCCTAGAATGAGCACTGAGAAAAATTTGTGACAGAGTTCACTAGCAACCCTTGAGAATATTCTTCCAGTAGGCAGTGAGGAATTATGATCGTGGACAAATCGTTGCCTCAGTGTGATTAAGTTTAAGAAGACTCGGCAGTAAACAGTTTGCTAGAATAATTGCGAGAAATAAATGTTTTTGGAGTAGCACGGAATTTAGCATAAAATAATAGTATCTGAGGTCAAAAACTACTTTTTAGCCATTGTAAAGATCAATTGTTACAAAATTTCAATAGTAATTTTTATTTATTTATTTTTTATTTTTTAGAGACAGAGGGAACAAGGGATGGGCAGAGGGAGAGGGATAGAATCTTAAGCACAGGCCGACTCAGGTCTCCATCTCATAACCATGAGATCATGACCTGAGCCAAAATCATGCGTTGGAAGCTTAACCGACTGAGCCACCCAGGTGCCCCAGTAATTTTATTTTTTAAGTGCCATGAATTATGATATCCACAGATATTTAGAAATTAATGGTATTGGGAGGGAAAAAGGAATGTATTTAAAAATTATAGAAATTGGGGCTTTGCTTCTTATCACTCATGATTGTGTTGAATCTTTTTTCAGCTAACTCTGTTGGTGACCCATTTTTCCCCCGGACTACCCAGATACTGTTGGAATATCAACTAGGGAGATGGGTGCCACGTCTTCGTGAACCACGAGATTTGTATGGTGTTTCTTCTTCTGGTCCACTGAGTCCAGCACGGTGGCCGTACCACTGTGAGGTCATTGATGAAAAAGTCCAGCATATTGGTATGTTCCTAGATGTTTTTGGAATTCAAATATTAGCATACTTACTTTGCCAAACTTAATGAGGAGACTCATGGTGTTAGAACAGTGCGTTCCAACAGGAATATAACATAAGCTGTATGTATCATTTAAAATTTTCTAGTGGCCACATTTTAAAAAAGGAAAAAGAGGCCCCTGGGTGGCTCAGTTGGTTGAGTGTCCAACTTCAGCTCAGGTCATGATCTCATGTCTCATGGGTTCGAGCCCTACATCGGGCTCTGTGTTTACAGCTTGGAGCATGAGCCTGCTTCAGATTCTGTGTTCCCTCTTTCTCTCTCTCTGCCTTCTCCACTCACACTCTGTCTCTGTCTCTCAAAAATAAACATAAAAAATATTTTTTAAGGAAAATAAATAAGTGAAATTGATTTCAAAAATATATTTAATTTAGGGGCGCCCCGGCTCAGTCGATTAAGTGTCCAACTTCGGCTCAGGTCATGACCTGAGTCCATGAGTTCGAGCCCCACATCCGGCTCTGTGTTGACAGCTCAGAGCCTGGAGCTGCTTCAGATTCTGTGTCTCCCTCTCTCTTTGCCCCTCCCCTCTTGAGTGCTTTCTCTCTTTCAAAATTAACATTAAAAAAATTGTTTTAATATATATTTTATTTAAGCCAAATATATCCAAAATATTTTGCATTCTTTTTTTTTTTTCATATGAAATCTTCAAACTCTGGTGTGCATTTGCACTTGCATTTCAGTTTTAAGCCACATGTGCTTAAAAGAGGAACTTAAAACATGTGCCAGAGTTTTGTAATTCTCAACAATTCCAAAGAGCATGACGGGTCCAGTCACATTCAAACTGTTATGTAGAGTGAGGTTGCAGACAGAGGGTATGCCAGATGGCTGTGTAATCTTGCTCTTTTTTTCTCCCTACCTCTTTCTCCTCCTCCTCCTGCCCTACCACCACACTGAGTATCTTCCTTCTCCTGTGTGTCTTTATCCTCTTCACCTTCTGCCTTTCTCCCTTTTGCCATTGCCCTTCCTTTCTTATTTTCTATCTTTGTGCCCCTTTGTCGTTTTTCTCTCCTCTCCCACTTTCTGCTTCTTTCCTTCAGTGTATGTTTTATGGACGTGAAGTGTGCATATTTCAGTGAATATTTTTATGTTTCTGTATGTGTGCATTCTCATATTTAGTTTTCATTCAGTGGCTTACAGCCTTATCTTCCCAATTCTCACAAATGATAGAAACATTCCTATTAGCACTTCCTCATTGCCACTGTTTTCCACTTTGTGCTAATTATAGCATATTATAATGCTATAATAATATTATTGCCATGTAGAGATATTATTAGACATTCACTGGTGGGTAAAATTAAAAACCATCTGTACTTACTATAATTGTCTACACTTACTTAAATTAGATGCTACTTACACATTCTTATAAACTAACTTTTCTCTTTATATTATTTGATGGAGAAAGGGTAAAGGAGAAGTCTGTCTCCCCCTCTCTGATTGACTCTCTCTCTCTCCCTCCCTCCCTCCCTCCCATCCTCCCTCTCTCTCTCCATCTCCCTCTGTGTGTGTGTGTGTGTGTGTGTGTGTGTGTATATATATATATACACATATATGTATATATATATTTATTTACATATATATGTATATGTATATATGTGTATGTGTATATATATGTATATATATGTATGTATATATGTATACACACACACACACACACACACACACAGGCTTCAGATGACTTCTAAGTCAAAAGTTCCAGCTGAGTGTTTATGCCCCTGTGGTCATATGGTCAAGCCAGGCTGTCTGATTCTGCCAGATGAAAACCACCAGTAGATAAACTGCCCATGGTGGGTACCAGGGGAGTTTCAGACTTTAAATAGCGCATTATAAATCTTAACTGTCCTTATCTTGGCCAACTGTCAAAGCTAGATGTCCATACTTCCCCGGATATAAAAATAGAGCTTTTCTGCTTTAGCTATAAATGAACTCTGTCCTACACAACTATATATCTTGAAAGTCTTTCCACATCAGCTCACATATATCAATCTTTTTTTATATAAATTGGTTTATTAGATTTAATTGGATAAACAATATTTTCTGTAACTGCTACCTTATTAATGAATTTTAGATGTCTCTAGTCTTTGGCTCTGACAAACAGAACTACATGAACATTATTTTATATGTGTCCTATTGTGTGTGTGTGTGTGTGTGTGTGTGTGTGTAGTGTTGGAAGTAAATGCCTAGATTTCCGGTTAAAATAATACTGCCAAATTGCCCTCCAAGAGGAGCTGTAACAATTTATATGAGCATGGTTGGGGTCTTCAAGATTACCCTCAGGTTCAATGATCATAGAAGGACTCCTAGAACTCAAAAAACTGCCATACTCATGGTTATGGTTTATTACATTGAAATGATACAGATTAAAATCAGCAAAGGTTAAAAAAATCAGCAAAGGTAAAAGGTACATAGACTAGAGTCCAGGATAGATCAGGCACAAGCTCCAGTTGTCCCCTTCTAATGGTGTCTTTTGTACAGTGTTTAATACTCCCAGCCATGTGAGATAACACATGAAGTATTGCCAATCAGGAAAACTCATCCAAGCTTTGGTATCCAGGATTTCTATGAGGGGCTGGTCACGTCTCCATGGAGTATATATATGGTTGGCCTTAGTTACTCAGTCTCTAACCTCTCCTGTTAAAACTGATAGCATATGGTACAAGTCCCTCTACCATAAGTCACATTAGTGTAAATTATCTGGTGTGACCCAAAGCCCCAAGTAGACAATAGGCTCTTATCAAACAGGATAGTCCAAAGTCTGAGAGATTATCTTCTAGGAGTTTTACAAGGGTCTAACTTTTCTTTGGTATGTGCAGAGTTTGGACAACCCAGGCCTTCTGAGTTAATCCTTCATTACACCGTAAGAAGGCGTGTTTTTCCATATACCCATAAACACTGTTTAGTTCCCTGATTTTCAACAATCTGGTGTTGTTTGCTTTATATATGTTATGTTTTAATTTATATTCTTTATTTATTAGTGACATGGAATATCTTTACATATATTTATTGGCTATTTTAGTTTT
Source organism: Herpailurus yagouaroundi (assembly GCF_014898765.1). Lineage (NCBI taxonomy): Eukaryota > Metazoa > Chordata > Mammalia > Carnivora > Felidae > Herpailurus > Herpailurus yagouaroundi. The sequence continues at coordinate 12,023,916 of NW_024412391.1, read as the reverse complement.
TATATTTATTTTTTTGTGGTAAGAGCACTTAGCATGAGGTCTACCCTCAGCATATTTTTAAATGTGCAATACTGTATTGTTAACTATAGGCACAATGTTGTTATAAATCTTACTCATCCAGAATTATTGAAGCTTTAAATATGTTGATTAGTAGCTCCCCGTTTTTCCCTCCTGCTGGCTCCCAGCAACCACCATTCCACTTTCAGAGTTGGACTCCGGAAATTTTAGATACTTTATGTAAGTGGAATCATGTAGTATTTGTCTTTCTGTGACTTCATTTAGCATAATGTGTCAGGGTTTATCCATGTTGTTGCATATTGAAGGATTTCATTTTTTAAGACTGAATACTGTTTCTCTGTGTGTGTGTGCGTGTGCATGTGTGTGTAGCACATTCACTTTGTATCATTTGTCCATCAATGGACATTCAGATTGTTCACACATTTTCACTAATGTGAATAGTACTGCAATGAATATGAGAGTGCTAATGTCTCTTCAAGATCCTAATTTCAATTCATTTGGGTAAATACCCAGTGGTTGGACTGCTGGATCATGTGGTAGTTCTGTTTTTAACTTTGGAATTTCTATACTGTTCTACACAGTGTTTGCAGCATTTTTTATTCCCACCAACAGTGTACAGGGATTCCAGTTTCTCCACTTCCTTGCCAGAACTTTTTTTTTTATAATACCCATCATAATAGGTGTGAAATGATACCTCACTGTGGCTTTGATTTTTCATTTCCCTGAAGATCAGTTAACAATGCAATCCCTATCAAAATCCCAATGGCATTTTCATAGAAATAGAAAACAACTCTAGGTGTGCCTGGGTGGCCCAGGTGATTAAGCATCCGACTCTTGATCTCAGCTCAGGTCTTGATCTTAGGGTTGTGAGTTCAAGCCCCATGTTGGGCTCTGTGCTAGGTGTGAAGCCTACTTTAAAAAACTAAAATATAAAAGGAAGGGAGGAAGGAAGAAAACTGAATGGGAAAGGGAACGGAAGTGATGGGGGAAGGGAAGAACTCTAAAAGTCAGATGGAATCACAAAAGACCAGATAGCCAAATCAGTCTTCAGAAAGAAGAACAAAGCTGGAGACATCACACTTTTTGATTTCAAAATGTATTACAAAGCTAGAGTAATCACCTTTTGGGATGAGCACTGGGTGTTGTATGGAAACCAATTTGACAATAAATTTCATATATAAATAAAAAAAATAAATAAAATAAAATTCCTTGAAACATTAAAAAAAAAATAGAGTAATTAAAAAAGGACAGCACTGGCATAAAGAGAGAACTAGAGGCCACTGAAACAGAACAGAGAGCCCAGAAATAATTCCATGCATATACAGTCAATGAATCTTTGAAAAGAGTACCAAGAATATACAATGAGAAAAGGATAGCCCTTCAACAAATGTTGAGAAAATTGGATATCCACATGAAAAAGAATGAAATCGACCCTTAACATCTTACAGTATGCAAAAAAAAAAACACCTCACAATTTATTATGGATTAAAGACTTAAACATAAGACCTGAAACTGTAAAACTCCTAGAAGAAAATATATGGAAAAAGACCTTGCTATTGTCAATGATACCATGGATATCATGCCAAAGTACAGACAGCAAAAGCAAAAATAGATAAGTGGGACTACGTCAAACTAAAAAACTCTGTGTGGCAAAGGGAACAATCAAAACTGAAAAAACAACCTATGGAACAGGAAAATATTTGCAAACCATATGTATGATAAAGGGTTAATCTCTAAAATACATAAGGAATTTCTACAGCTCAATAGCAAAAAAAAAAAAAACCAGATTTAAAAACAGACTGAGGACTTGCATAGGCATTTCTCCAATTGACCAACAGGTGTATTCATTGGCTTTTTATGTCAACTGATAAAATTCTTTGCCCATTTTGTTATTGGTCTCAAAAGTCTTTGTATACTGCTTTCTCTTAAACCCTGTCCAGCCACCGTGGAACAATCCATAGCTAGCTTGCTGGGTATGATGAGCATAAAGCAGAGATGAGCCAAGATTAGCCTACATCGTTTAGCCACCAGCCAAACCTGCAGCTTATCAAAATAAATGAGTGAACCTAACCCACCAGAAGAATCATGTAGCTGAGATAAATAAATGATTATTGTTTTGTGTCACTAAGTTTGGGGGTGGTTTCTTAAATAGTAAAAACACATATACTAGCATGGTTAGGAGTTCAGTCTCTGTAATAATAAACTATGGTCCACAGGCCAAATCTGGCCCATTATCTATTTTGAACCTTCTATTAATCATTGAAATGTGGAACATAAATTAATCTTGGAAAAGGAATATCTTTTATAATCAATACCCAAAGAATTTCTTTTAATAAAATACTATATAGTTCTGGGAGATATCAACAGATTTTCTAGTCTCAGACAAAGTTTACAGGGATAGCCAATGATATTCCATACACAGACATTAGGTTAATTCCTCCAAGAATTAAACAGGCTCCTTTTGCATTTAAGAGAGGAAAAAAATGAAATAACTTTGTAACATCAGTAAGAAAACTCATCTTCAAACAAATTGCATGTACAAATATATAAATGAGATTACTATATTCTTTTTAAAAATTTTTTTATTTCTCTTTTGAGAGAGAGCATGAGCTCTGAGCTGTCAGCACAGAGCCCGATGTGAGGTTCAAACTCACAAACCATGAGATCATGACCCGAGCCGAAGTCAGGATGCTTAACCAACTGAGCCACCCAGGCACCCCAAGAAAAGTTATCTTCAAACAAATTGCACACACAAATACATATATGAGATTACTATATATTTTTAAGGGCAGTATATAGTGCCTTATATCTCAATATGTAAAATTCACATGTTCTTTGATTTAGCATTTCCACTGCCAGGTATCTAGCCCACAGGTCTTCAAACACATGAATCGAGGCATATTATAAGTAATGTAGTATAAAGAGACTGTTAGAACCAAAATGTCCATCAGTAAAGAAATGACTGTAATGTCTGTCAGTGGTCAGGTAATGGCAATCCATATTAGGGAACTCTACACGGCTATTAAGAAATGAGGGAGATCTATATATATTAATAAAAATCAGAGAGGCTGGGTGGCTCAGTCAGTTGAGCAACCGACTTTGGCTCAGGTCATAATCTCACAGTTTGTGAGTTCGAGCCCCGCATCGGGCTCTGTGCTGACAGCTCGGAGCCTGGAGCCTGCTTCAGAGTCTGTGTCTCCCTCTCTGACCCTCCCCCGTTCATGCTCTTTCTCTCTCTGTCTCAAACATAAATAAACATTTAAAAATTTTTTAAAAGAAAAATCGCTAAGATATTTGGTTAGGTGGGGTGGGAAAAATTGATGATCAGTTTATACATAAAGTGATATAATATACAAGAAGAGGAATTGTAGTTGACTCCCAAGTATCCATTTCACCTCAGTTAAGTAGTATATGTCAGTTAGTCCATGACACTGTTTTACTGAAAGCCACATTGTTCTCATTTTACAACAGTAAGGGATCCAACTTTAGGAGGACCTCAGATCTGAAATGACAAAGTAGAAAGACATAAATAAATTGTGCCTTGAATGGCCACTGAGCCACTGATTGTACCAGACCTTGAATCCTCTCTGTTTCTAGATTTCTAAATATATAAGATAATAAATTACTGTGTAAGCCAGTTTGCCTTAAGAATTGTTGTTACTTGTAGCTGGAAGCATCTTTATGGGATAGTTGAAAAAGACAAAGCCTGAAACTAAAAACCCAAATGTTCATATTTAGATCTGTGCGATGAATTATGGATAATTCTTTTTCTTTTGGCTTAAAGTATATTTTTAAATTTTTATACAGCAAATTTGTTTAATAAAAAATACTTATCAAAAGCATCCAAATTAAGCACCTTTAATTCAAGTTTTATTACTCCTGAGATTTTCTGTGACTCTTAGACATCTGTTTTGTAAGATCACTTCCTTCTACTACATGTCTGTCATCAAAAAGTAGGATAAACCAAAGGTGAAGGGCAGGTAAGTCTTACAGAAAAAAGAGAGAGAAAAAAATGCAATATTCACTGTCATCTACTTAGGCTTTTAAATCAGTGCTATATGGGTGCTTCAGTCAGTTAAGCATCAGACTTCAGCTCAGGTGAAGATCTCACGGTTCGTGGGTTCAAGCCCCACATCTGGCTCTGTGCTGACAGCTAGGAGCCTGGAGCCTACTTCAGATTCTGTGCCGCCTCCTCTCTCTCTGCCCCATTCATGCTCGCTCACTCTCAAAAATAAATAAACATTAAAAAAATGTTTTTAATAAATAAATCAGTGCTGTAAGTGGTTGAATCAGTACTGGAGCTGTTAATTTTCATTGCTTTTCCTCCATAAAAAGATGATAGGTATAGTACAAATAAATGTATTCTACAGATTTGGATTTACCATCATGAAAACACTTTCTAAATTTATATTTATTGACTTTCTGAGAAACTAGTAGTCTCTTATTACCAAGAATAGTATCATTTACAGATTGGAACTTAAACTAACGAAGTCAAGGAGGGAAAACACCAAGCAAATACTTTAAAACAAAATATTTGCTAGTCTTACAAGTGTCACATTCTAAATTTATTTTTGCATAGAGTTTATAGCTTGAATATAAGCTCTTTTCAGACATGTCTAGGCTTGTCTGCTATCCTGGTAGTTAGGGCCTGAAGAGTCTTCTTTAACATGAGAGGTATTTTATTTTTGTTTTTGTTTTTGTTTTTCCTTAAAGTGAAATGTATGGTATAGGGCTGAGGGCATAGTGTTATCTCAGTATTAACCCTCCAAGCTAGACCTGAAGACAAAGGAGAAAGGAGCTGAAGGCCAAAGTAAAAAACTTCACAAGATGATCCAAGAGACACAATGGCACAAACAGCACTGATTTGGTGCTCATGTGACATAGTAAATGCTAACTAAGTCTCCTGGGGACATGACTTTGACCCAAGGAGAACTCAAAGCAGTGCTGTTTTGTTTTGTTTCTTGTTTTTTGTTTTCCATTGAGTATTATGTTAGCTGTGGGTTTTTCATATATGGCATTTATTATGTTGAGGACATGTTCCCCCTAAACCTCCTTTGTGAGAGTTTTATCATGAATGGATTTTGTACTTTGTCAAATGCTTTTTCTGCATCTGTTGAAATGATCATATGGTTTTTATCCTTTCTCTTGTTGATGAGGTGTGTATCACATTGATTGTTTGGGAATATTGAATTACCCTTGTATCCCAGGAATAAATCCCACTTGATCATGGTAAATGTATTGTTGGATTTGATTGTTTATTTTGTTGAGGATCTTTGCTTCTGTGTTCATCAGAGATATTGGCCTGTAGTTCTCTTTTTTTGTAGCGCCTTTATCAACTTTGGTACCAGGATAATGCTGGCCTCATAGAATGACTTTTGAAACCTCCCTTCCTCTTCTATTTTTTGGAATAGTTTGAGATGAATAGGTATTATCTCTTCTTTAAATGTTTGGTAGAATTCACCTGTAAAGCCATCTGGTCCAGAACTTTTGTTTGGAGTTTTTTGATTATTGATTGAATTTCATTACTGGTAGTTAGTTTGTTCAGATTTTCTATTTATTCCTGATTCAGTTTTGGGAGGTTATATGTTTCTAGAAATTGATCCATCTCTTATTGGTTATCCAATTTGTTGGCATATAATTTTTTATAATACTTTCTTATAATCCCTTGTATTTCAGAGATGTCAGTTATTTCTCCTCTTTCATTTCTGATTTTGAGTTCTCTCTCTGTCTCTCTTACTTTCCCTCATTCCCTCCCCCCTTCTGTCTCTCTTCTTAATGAGTCTGGCCAAAGTTTTCTCAAATTTTTTTTTATCTTTTCAAGAACCAGCTCCTGTTTTCATTGGTCTATTATATTGTTGTCTTTTTATATTCTATTTTATTTCTGCTCTAATGTTCCTTCTACTGGTTTTGGGGTTTTTTTTGTTCTTTTCTAGCCTTTAAGTGTAAGGTTAGGTTGTTTATGTGAAATTTGTCTTGCTTCTTGAGTTAGGCATATATTGCTATAAACTTCCCTCTTGGAACAGCTTTTGCTGAATCCCAAAGATTTTGGACTGTTGTGTTTTCATTTCCATTTGTCTCCATGTATTTTTTTTATTTCCTCTTTGATTTCTTGGTTGACCCATTTATTGTTTAGTACCATGTTATTTAACCTCCATGTATTTGTGTTTTTCCATATTTTTTTCTTGTGGTTGTAGAATTCCAGTTTCATAGCATTGTGGTCAGAAAAGATGCATGGTATGACTTCAGTCTTTTTTAATTTGTTGAGACTTGTGGCCTAATACATGATCTCTTCTGGAGAATGTTCCATGTGTACTTGAAAAGAATTGTGTTCAGCTGTTTTAGGATGGAATGTTCTGAATATATCTGTTAAATCCATTTTATCCAATGTGTTATTCAAAGCCACTTGTCCTTGTTGTCCAAAGTGTCCTTGTGATTATGTTTGGATGATCTATCCATTGATGTAAGTGGGGTGTTGAAGTTCCCTCCTATTCTTGTATTATCAATTACTTCCTTTATGTTTGTTATTTGCTGTATTTGGGTGCTCCATGTGGGTGCATAAATATTTACAATTATTATATCTTCTTGGACTGTTCACTTTATGATTATGTAGTGTTCTTCTTTGTCTTGTTAGTCTTTGTTTTAAAGTCTATTTTGTCAGATATAAGTATTACTACCCCAGCTTTCTTTTCACTTCCATTTGCATGATAAAACTTCCTCCATCCCTTCACTTTCAATCTGCACTGAATCTGCATTCAATCTGTCTTTAGACCTGAAATGAGCCTCTTGTAGGTAGTGTATAGATAGGTCTTGCGTTTTTATCTATTCTGTCATCCTGTGTCTTTTGATTGAGGCATTTACTCCATTTAAATTCAAGGTAATTATTGATAGGTATGTATTCACCACCATTTTGTTACTCATTTTATAGTTGCTTGTGTAGTTCTTCTCTATTCCTTCTCTTGCTCTCTCGTCTCACTATTTTCTGGCTTTCTTTAGTGATATTCCTGGATTCCTTTTCTTTACTTTCTGTGTAGCATCTATTATTAGTATTTTATTTATGGTTACCATTAGTTTTGTACACAACACTTTCTGCATATAGCAGTATATATTAAGTTATGGTCACTTAAGTTTGAACTCATTCTTTACTCCTCACCTCACCCTTTGCCCCAAGTTTTAGGTGTATAGTACCATAGTTTACATCCTTTTATTTTGTGAATCCCTTGACTGATTTTTATAGATATAGTTAATCTTACTACTTTTGTGCTTCCTAATATTTTCTTACTCTTGCTTACAGTCTTTTCTTTTTTCTTTTTTCTTTTTTTTTTTTTTTAATTTTTTAATGTTTATTTATTTTTGAGAGAGAGAGAGAATCCAAAGCAGGCTCCGGGCTCTGAGCTGTCAGCACAGAGCCTGATGCAGGGCTCAAACTCACGAACCACAAGATCATGACCTGAGCCAAAGTTGGACACTCAGCCAACTAAGCCACCCAGGCACCTCTACAGTCTTTTCTTTTCACATAAAGAATCCTCTTTAACATTTCTTGTAAGGCTGGTTTAGTGATGAATTCCTCTAACTTTTATTTGTCTGAGAAACTCTTCTATCTCTCCTTCTGTCCTGAGTGATAGACTTGCTGGATAGAGTACTCTTGATTGCAGGGTTTTTTCTTTCAGCACTTTGAATATATCATGCCACTCCATTCTGGTCTGCAAAGTTTCTGCTGAAAAATCAGCTGATAACTTTATATAAACTTTATGGGACTTCCCTTGTATATAACTGTTTTCTTTTCTCTTGCTGCTTTTAAAAATTATTCTTTATCACTGCTTTTTGCCATTTTAATTCCTATGTGTTTTGGTGTGGAACTCCTTGGATTGATTTTGTTGGTGTCTCTCTGTGCCTCCTGGATCTGAATTTCTGTTTCCTTCCCCAGATTCAGGAAGTTTTCAGCTATTATTTCTTCAGATAAAATTTCTTCCCCCTTCTCTCTCCCTTTTCCTTCTGGGATCCCTATGTATGAATGTTATGCTTGATGATGTCACTGAATTCTCAATTTATTTTCAATTTTTCTTTTTCTTTTTTCTTTCTCTCGTTCAGCTTGATTATATTACTCTGTCTTCCAGGTCACTGATCTGTCTTTCTGCTTCCTCTAGTCTACTGTTTATGCCATCTAGCATAGTTTTAATTTCACTTATTGAGTTCTTCATTTCTCATTGGTTCTTTTTCATGTTTTCTGTCTCTTTGTTGAGGGTCTCACTGAGGTCTTCCACTCTTTTCTCAATTCCAGTGAGTATCTTTATGACCATTACTTTAAATTTTCTGTCAGACATATTACTTACCTGTTTCATTCAGCTCTCTCGCTGTGATTTTGCCCTGTTCTTTCATTTGAGAGATATTCCTCTGTCTCCTCATTTTGTCTCTCTGTGTCTGTTTCTATGGGTTAGAAAAGTCAGCTATATCTCCTGCTCTTAAAAGTAGTGGCCTGTAGTGTGTTGTCCCCTGTTCAACAGAACCTGGCGCTTCAGAGTTGTCTCCTATGTGTGTTACATGCACCCTACTGTTGTGGCTGAGCCATGTTTGCCATCAGTCAGCATTGGTTCTTTTTTCCCTATTGTGGATGGGGTTTGGTCCCTGTGTTGTTAGTGAGCCAGTCTGGGGCTACATTGGGCTTGAGTTGAGTCAGACTAGGTGTTTTCCAGAGGTGTATAGCACCAACCTGCAGGTTACTCTCACTGTGTGGTCCCCTGGGAGGCTTTTGTTGTTGGGTGGGACCTGCAGTCAGATCATATACCTGCCCTCAGCAGTTGAACTGGTATGTGTGATTTTCTTCCCCATTTACTCCAGGAAGGAGGCACTTTGGGGTGGTGCTGGCCCCTGTCAGGGCTGATTGCACACTGCCGTGCTTGTGGTACTGCTTTGGATGGACTCCTGCTGAGGATGTGTTGGGTGGGCTGGATCTGTAAGAGAACACAAGGGCAGAGGAACCATGCTAGCAATTTCATGCTGGTCCATTGTTGAAGCAGTGCTATTTTGGTACCTCAAAAGTTTGCAGCTTTAAGAGAACTGGGAAGCAAAGCATTTGTTATGCACAGACATATAATTTCTTTGAGATAGTGATTCCACCACCTTTAAGTAGTGTTTTGAATGGAAAAGATCAAAAAGTCTGGCAGGAGATTCTGATAATAGGAAGATACTAAAAGGGTATAGAACTTGCCTGGCTATTTGACTTAATGACACCTGCAAAAGTTACCACTAGATAGCAGTAAAGAAGTGTCTTTATCAGGAATCCATTTGATGTTTAAGTCCCTCACAGGTGAAATTCTTTAATGGATTACTTCTCAAAAAATCTGGAAATACTTCCATTCCCAGCCCATATCTCTGCTTAAACAATTTTAGCTCCAAACAAGCTTCTCTGCAGGGAAGGTATTGTCAGATAGAAAGCATTTATGGCAATAAGTCAGTATTACATTATTTGAATTTAAGGGATCCCATAAGAATCCCATCGGAGTTGTTCAACTATCCATTCATCCATCCAACAGTCTGTCAAATATGATGCAAACAGTTTTCATGGAGTAGAGCAAAAGCTAGATTGAAGTGGGTTAGACCGATTCTCAAAATATGGTTCTCAATAAGGGTACTTTGATAAGCTGCAAACTTGTTCCTATTGTATAAGTTCTTTATCTGATTCCAGTGGTAAAGTTAGGACTATTTATTAGTAAAGATAGGACTATTTATTAGTAAATAGTTAAAGAAGTGTATAAACAGATTAATGAAATCTCTGTTTCTTTAATTAAGAATTAAAGAAATCATGCAGCTTTTGACAATAAACATGCACAAAGGTAAATAGTTGAAATCCCCAAAATTGTCAGAATCAATGCTATGTTAGTAGTTCATGATTAAATTTGATTTGTGTTGATTAAGGCTTTCAAATAATGAGAGGCTCACTCTTTAGTTATAATTTTCTTTATGACTTATTATCAATTTATTTCATTGTGTGTTAATGCTACTATGTGTATTCATGCATATTTGCATCAATATTCTGTTCTATTTTTTTCTGTAGCTAGACTTGATCCATATTCATGTCAAATACACTTCTATTGCTAAAGCAGTTGTACACAATCCTTAAAACGTCAAGTAATACTTATTTCTCATCACCACATTTTAAAAAATTGTTCTAATGAATATATTTGGGATCATAGAGTATGGCTCCCTCTGTTGGAGCATACATATTTCCACAGCCATGCATGTCTGACACATATCAGCTAAAGATGAAAGGAGGAGAATGCATCATCCAAATTCTGTTCCGCTAAAAAGTGGGAACTACTAGGGCAGCTGGGCTGTGAAGTACTTTTTTCAGTCAAACAGGTCGTGTTCAAAAGTTTGATCAAAAATAAGTCATTTATTACAGCACGGTCTAGACAACTTTTAATAAATTTGGTCTAAAAATAATGAAGAGAAGGAAAGCTGGTATGGCTAAAGAAGAAAATGGGGGTTCGAGGATAGCCTTCCTTTGAGAAGATAATAGAAATCTGAACATGTATAAGCTTAGAGGACAACCATTGTCAAGCAGGAGGCTAAAGAGGCAGGGTAAGGGAGAACAAAAGGTGGAGCAGGATTCCCAGAGGTGGGTCAAAAAGTCATCAAATGCTCAAGAAAATGGGATCTTCAGTATGAAATCCTTAATGACACAAAATAATCACGAGCTACTCACTTTAAAAATTTAGAACAAAGTACAAATGAAATGTTATGGGTTTTGTTACAGTGTGGCGGTGTTCATTATCACTTCCAATGAACCGTTGGTAAAATCTAGCCCTACATAAAACACCAAATTTTAGAGTAAAAATACCAATGAATAATTTGAAAATATATGGTAAAAATTTCCTATTTTATTGGGGCATCTGGGTGGCCCAGTGGGTTAAGCATCTGACACTTGTTTTTGGCTCGGGTCTTGATCTCACAGTCCGTGAGTTCGAGCCCCACATCAGGCTCTGCACTATCAGCTTGGAATTCTCTCTCTTTTGCTCTCTCTCTCTGCCTCTCCCCTTCTCACTCTTTCAAAGTAAAGTTTAAAAACATTTCCTGTTTTATTTTGAAGTAATATTCAAATAATGTTTTCTCTTTTCTTTTCCCCCAGATTGGACTCCTTCTTATCCTGAGCCAGTGTACATCCCAACAGGTCTAGAGATAGAACCTCTTTATCCAAACTACAAGGAAGATACTGTAGTTTATCTAGCTGAAGATGGTGGGTACATAATAAAACATGTTGCTATAAAATATAATTTGGTATCTATATTCATCTCTTAATTATATTTGTTTTGCTGTTTATAATGGAAACTGCAGAATACCATGAAGTCTCTGTCACCATCAAGATGTTTGGTTACAGATTGATTCAAGTGTGGATTTAGTGCTAATTATATTCTTGAAGGTGTACTGCAGTTTATGCAAAGTTGCTTTAAAAAAAAAAAACATAATGCCCACTAGAATGGAGAGTTATATTTAAAAGGAATTATGTTCACATCACCTTTCAACGTTTATTTATTTTTGGGACAGAGAGAGACAGAGCATGAACGGGGGAGGGGCAGAGAGAGAGGGAGACACAGAATCAGAAACAGGCTCCAGGCTCTGAGCCATCAGCCCAGAGCCTGACGCGGGGCTCGAACTCACGGACCGCGAGATCGTGACCTGGCTGAAGTCGGACGCCTAACCGACTGCGCCACCCAGGCGCCCCACACATCACCTTTCAAAGAGAAATCCAGTAGAGTATTCTGCAACTATTGTTGCCTCTCTGTTAACGATAGCTCATGTTCGTGAAATCTTTCAGATGACTTTATTTTCATTTCATGCCAGTTTGATGCATTTCTTGAGATTGCATCTTTAAAAGGGGGAAAATACCCCACACTGCAAATAACATCTAAGATTATACCTCAGGAAAAGTGTTCTGAACAGTCAAGATCAATATTTGTACTTTGAGAACTCTATTCATGCAAAATCTCGTATCTGCTTTACAATAGTATGCTAATAACAAAACATAGATGTCTCAGCGTATATGCCAAACTGTGTTGCTTCTAAAGCACCATGTAAGGAAATATGGGATTCCTGCACAGTTTCACCATCCAAGTTCTATATCTTAGAGCATATATTAGAGATAACTTCAGGAAGCATATGTATTTTATTTAAAGGGCTGGCAAAACAAAAATGTGCAAGGATTGCTACCTATACAGTAAACAATTCTATAAATCATATACTCACATATTTTTTAAGAACCAGAGTAAAGACAAGCATCTCTGATTTTTTTTAATTTCAAATATTTACATGGCTAACCTGCCTTAGAACTTCCACACATAACTTAAATGTGATCTGATAAAATATTAAAATAGTTGAGGTGAGTCAATCAGGGTCTTGTCAGGAACTGAATAGCATACTGGGAGTAATTTAAGAAAGTTTAATGAAAGTATAACTTACCAAAGTGTGGACAGACTTAAGAGAGACTCACAAGGGATGGTAAAGCAACATAAAACTGTCAAGAGAGCAAAATCATTGTGTGTCCTAGGCCTGAAAGAGTAAGAGGACAAAATGGTTTTCAGATCTGTAGCTATAAGAAAGAGAAATCTCCAAACAACAAGGCGCATAGAATTCTGGGTTCATGTTTTTTTTTCTTCTAAAAATTTTTTCTTTAAAATGTTCCATTGTCTTGTGACATCTTTTGTCTTAAATAAAAAGTTAGCCATAATTTTTATCATTGTTCCCTACATATATATAATGTGTCTTTTTCTCTCTGGCTGTTTTCAGCAATTTGACTATAATCTGCCTAGATTTGGATACCATTATATTTGGATACCTGCTTAAAGTTTGCTGGACTTTTTGATCCATAGGTTAATAGAGTTGGATTTTTTTTTCAAATTTGACAACTTTTTAGCCATTATTTATTCACATATTTTTTCTGTATTCTTTCTCTTCTGTCCTTTGGAATGCCAATTACACATATGTTGGATTTCTAGCTATGTTCCACATGTCACTGGATCTTTTTTTTTCTTCTCTGTCCTTGAGTCTGGATAATTGTATTTATCTGTTTTTAAATTTACTGCATCTTTCTTTTGCAGTATTCAATTTTTCTTAAGCCTCAGGAAAAGTGTTCTTAACAGTCAAGATCGATATTTGTACTTTGAGAACTCTAGTAATGCAAAATCTCATATCTGATTTACAATAGTATGCTAATAACAAAACATCTTTCTTTTTTTTTTTTTTTTTCAAACGTTTATTTATTTTTGGGACAGAGAGAGACAGAGCATGAACGGGGGAGGGGCAGAGAGAGAGGGAGACACAGAATCGGAAACAGGCTCCAGGCTCTGAGCCATCAGCCCAGAGCCCGACGCGGGGCTCGAACTCCCGGACCGCGAGATCGTGACCTGGCTGAAGTCGGACGCTTAACCGACTGCGCCACCCAGGCGCCCCCAAAACATCTTTCTTAAACCCATCTAATAAATCATTAACTTCAGTTATTGTAATTTTTATTTCTAGCCTTTTCATTTGGTTCTTTTTCTGTAGTTTTTCAGGGTTTTTTTGAGATTACTTGATCTGTTTGTTCATTATCTCTATCTTTTCCTGTAAGTCTTTAGATATATATTCAGAGTCATCTGTTAATCTCAACATCTCGGTTATCTTAGGGTTTGTTGAAAATTGTGTGCGTGCGTGCGTGTGTGTGTGTGTGACCATGGATCACATTTTTCCTGCTCTTCTTCATGTTTCATATTTTTTCCTAATCATATGCAGGACGTTGTAAAAATATGTTTTAGAAGTCTGTATTATGTTCTTTTTAAAAATTATGCCACAGTTCTGGTAGGCAGCTAAATTGCTGGCATATCATTTTGCTTCTTTCAGGCTTGGTTTTATTTTTTTATAAGGGCAGACTTTTGTAAGGGCAAAATTTTTATTTTGTCTTAGTCCTTCAGTTAGTCCTAGGTCTTGGTCTTTACCCTTGGATGTGGTACATATGCCTAGTATTCTCCCTTTCTTGAATCATGAAAGAATGCTTGAGATGCTCCATAAAGTCTTTCCATTCCGGATAGATTAGAATTACAGTATATTCTAGAATTGCATATCTCAGCGCCACAGTAACATTTTCCTATCTTACTCAGTCTCATCTTGTGCTTATACAGCCAAGCCCTCAGCCATGAAGGGAACCACCAGGAAACCACCATGTAGACTTTTGAGGCCCTCCATCTATGTAGCTTTCATCCCCCCACTGTCCTGTCTCATAAATTTCCGTAGCCCCAAGCAACTGTCTTGCCTCCTCAGCTCAGCAAGACTATTAGAGTATTCTTAAGTGCCACCTTCTTAGGATGTAGTCAGAAAGTATTCCCAGGAAGAAAGCCAGGGTTAAACATGGGCATACTTCATGTATTTATCTTCTTTCAACTATTATTATAGTTCTAGTCTATGTGTTATCCAAATATATGGAAACAGCTCATATTTTTTTATCCAGCTTTATAGTTATTTATAGTGAATGGGAAAGTTCAGGACCAATTACTTCATAAAAATTAGAAGTAGGATAAATACTTTTAATGTGACAAATACATGAATTTATTTTAGGCATTGCTTTTCTAGTCTAAAAATTCTTAGACTTCAACAAATCTGTATGTTAGTGTCAAATTACTTTAAAATTTTAAATCCTTAGTGACACTTCAGTTATACTGTGGCTCCAAACTCTGTGCAGAATAATCTGTGTACTTTAGACATGGCTTGATACCTTTATGGTCTTCTTCTGTCATCAGCTTACAAGGAGCCCTGTTTTGTGTATTCCCGAGTAGGGGGCAACCGAACACCCCTGAAGCAACCTGTGGATAACTATGACAATACTTTGATGTTTGAAGCAAGGTTTGAGAGTGGAAATCTACAGAAGGTAGTCAAAGTGTAGGTTTTAATTATTTTTATTTGAGGAGCTGGACCTTCAACTATTTATTATTTTCTGTATTAGGTACATTAAAGTTTTAGTATTCATTAATGAACTGTAATTCCTTGAAGTATAGATGCCAATTAGAGATTGTGAAGGGGGTATGAAAGGTTCAAATTCTGGATTCAAATACTATGAACTTAAGCAGATTTCTGTAGTGTACATTTTTAATATGCCAGTATGAACTGTCAGACACACACACACACATACACTCACACTGCTTCTCAAATTTTTTACTGGAATAGTGTTTGAGATGAGTGGTCTATAAAATATGTTTGGGAACATGCATGCTATCCAAGAGCATTCTTTAAAGGAATTTTTACTATGAAAATATTTAAATACAGAGAATAATACAGTTCTCTATTAACCATCATACACCCATGACCTAGATTCACCAGCTCTGGTTTTGCATCCTTTATTTCACCTATTTCTCAATCACTATTTATAACACATACACACACACAGTAAGTACATAGTCCTAATAGAAGAGAAGGTTACTTGGCAAAGAAAAGTCACAAATAACCCAGCAAGATTGTGTGTGTGTGTGTGTGTGTGTGTGTGTGTGTGTGTGTGTGTGTGTGTAAAACAAATGTGCCAGTAAAATTATTTTTACCTTTATTTAAGTATCTTTAGTGATTAAGTACGAGGGATGCAAATAGTTACCAAAAACAGTCCTTAAAGAGTTTTCAAATTTTTTAATGTATGTGGTTGTCTTAATTTATATGTTTTAAACTTTTCTCAATGATAGTATTTCAGATCTCTAGAGTTTGAATCTTATAGAAAAAGGAATATATATCTGAAGTAAAAAAAAAAAAAAGAAACAGTGGACTTTAAGTTTTAAGAGCTCTTTAATCATTTCTTTTATAGGAAATGTAATCGGGGTATAATACAGAATTTTTTTATCAAATGCCCATTTTAATGTGCTCTCTTGAATTACAAAGAAATAAAAAGGCTTTAGAGAATTAGCACAGAAGCAATTTCATATCCAGTAAGAACATTTCAAAACTTTTATCTTTTACAATTACTTGCTGTTTGGATGCTGCCTAAATAGTTTCAGGAAAAAAGGCTCTCAGTGAATAGGTAAAAGTAAAATAATTTTCCTTATGTAATTTAAATTTGAATGTCATTTTTACATGTTTCTTTTTCCTTTTTATGTATTAGGGCAGAATATGAATACCAGTTGACTGTGCGCCCTGACCTGTTCACAAATAAACACACCCAGTGGTACTATTTCCAAGTCACTAATACTCAAGCAGGAATCGTCTACAGATTCACTATAATCAATTTCACTAAGCCTGCTAGTCTTTACAATCGGGGTATGCGCCCACTGTTTTATTCTGAAAAAGAGGCCAAGGCTCATAATATTGGCTGGCAGAGAATAGGAGACCAAATCAAATATTATAGGAACAACCAGGGACAAGAGGGGCGCCATTATTTCTCTCTTACATGGACATTTCAATTTCCACACAACAAAGATACCTGCTACTTTGCTCACTGCTATCCATATACTTACACCAACCTGCAAGAATACTTGTCTAGTATCAATAATGACTCAGTACGGTCAAAGTTTTGTAAAATACGTGTCCTGTGCCACACAATTGCTAGAAACATGGTGTATGTTTTAACGATCACTACTCCTTTGAAGAATGCTGACTCAAGAAAGCGAAAGGCTGTGATTTTGACTGCAAGGGTACATCCAGGGGAAACCAACAGCTCTTGGATCATGAAAGGCTTCCTAGATTATATTTTAGGAGACTCAAGTGATGCACAGTTGCTTCGGGACACTTTCATCTTCAAGGTGGTACCTATGCTGAATCCAGACGGTGTGATAGTGGGAAATTATCGTTGTTCCTTAGCTGGACAAGATTTAAACCGTAACTATACATCTGTCCTAAAGGAATCATTTCCTTCTGTTTGGTATACCCGGAACATGATCCGTAGGTAAGATAAGCCTCAAATTACCTCTCTGCTTATTTAGTAAACTTGGAAGTGAGAATTTGGTTACCACAATCCCATTCATTTTACCCTAGCTTCTTAAGATAGTTTAACTAATCGTTTAACTATAGCTACTTAATTTTTTCTCCACTCTTTCCACTCTTCTTTCTGGCATTATGCCACTGGATTCACTATCCTTTTCTTAAATAATGAATAAATTTCTAGAACATTTTAGTGGCTTTGTGAAACTAATAGTTAAATTTGCATATCCCAAATCTGGTTTCTTGCTAAAGGTAGCACTGATGTTTACTTCGGGATGCTTGAATCTCTTACATGTGAACATTAGTTATATGTCATAGGGCCTCCTGGCGCTATATTGATCATACATTGCTCTTTGATGAGCCTTTTTTTTATTAAGTATTTTAACTCTAGTATAGTTAACATATAATATTATATTAGCTTAGGTGTACAATATAGTCGTTCAACAGTTCTATACATTACTCAGTGCTCATCATGATAAGTGTACTCTTTTGACTATCAGGTTGCATAGTTATTGCAATTTTGATGAATAATAGTGTTTATTTCCCCCAGAAAAGAAATGAACAGCTTTAAATTTTCCAAAGAATCCAGAGCAGCAAATGCACATAATATTTAAATTTTTGTTGAATGGGTGAATTCTTTAATAGATTCAGTTAATAACAATCAAGAATAGGCATGTGCTAGAGCAGAAAGATTTACTGGAGTCAGAGAACCCCATTCCAAGTCCAAAGCCTCTTGACTTTTTTGGTTAAGAGTGTGGAGTGGAGTTACAATATCAGATTGGAATCCTGGTATGCCATTTGCTGTGTGGCCTTGAGCAATTTAAAAACAAATCTAAAGCTTGGTTTTCTCATCTATAAAGTATATAGATGTGGTAATAATAATACTTCATAGGCAGGAAGATTAAATGAGAGAGTTATTTAAAAAGTGCCCAGATGGGGAGTCTGGGTGGCTCAGTTGGTTAAGCATCTGACTTCGGCTCGGGTCATGATCTCACGGTCTGTGAGTTCAAGCCACGCATGGGGCTCTGTGCTGACAGCTTGGAGCCTGGAGCCTGCTTCAGATTCTGTGTCTCCCTCTCTGCCCCTCCCCTGTTCATGCTCAATTAAACATTTAAAAAAATTATAAAAAGTACCCAGAATAAACTACAGAACATTGAAAGATCTAAGTGTTTTCAGTGTTAGCTCAAATATAAAAAGAAAAAATTGATAATGAATCAGATATAGATGTAAAAACTCTTGGTAAACTATTTAGGATTATTCAAATATTTACAATAATAAGTACATTACAGAGACTGTTTATATCCTTATCCCACTTTGCTAGAGCCCCTAGTGCAAGTACAAGAACTCTGTTTCAAGGCTGAGGATGTCAAGGGTACCTCCAGTCCATCAGAGCTGCTGACAGGCTTAGGATGGCCCCAGTTATCTCAGTTCAGCATCAACTTTCACTTCCATGTTAATCCTTTTATCTGCTTAGGCACAAAGGGACTAAGGTGCAGATCCCCACCAAAAGGACTCAAAACTCTGTTTTCATACCCCTCACAGATGTGGTCTCTAGGATTCCCTGCAGTTACCTGAGAAATATTAAGTGATTAAAAATATAATAACCTATGACGTCCTTTTTCCCCTGGGGATAACAAACAATAAAAAGAGAGCTAAGTAATGTGATGACCCTGATTGGATTCTGGGACAGAAAAGACATTCGTGGCAAAACCAGTGAAATCCAAATAAGGTTGGGAGTGTAGTTACTAGTCGTATACCAATGTTGGTTTCTTCATTTTGAACACTGTACCATGGTTAAGTAATTTGTTAACGGGGGAAACTGGGTGAGGAGTACATGGAAACACTACTATTTTTGCAAATTTTGGGTAATCTAAAATTATTCTGGAATTTTTTTAGAAAATCATATGAAAGGATGCTGATTAGAATATCTATAGTATCTGCTTAGTGCTCTTTGACATAAAGGGTCCCTGGTCCAACACAAGATGGATTATAGGCCAAGGCCCTTTGGCTTGTCTCTGTAGAAAATACTTTAAATGTCTTAGTTCTTCTCAGGTTGCCTTGTAAGAAGGTTAAGGCAGGAATCTACTCAGTAAGTTTCAGAAAGACTTCCAAGAAGGAAAACTACCTCAATGAAATTGATCATAGGCAGGTAAGTAGAATAAGAAGTCACATATGTGTGGGAAGGCAAGCAGCTATAAATATATCTAAGATTTAGTATACTTAAAGAATATGAGAATAAGAGAAAGTAGTTTTAGTATAGGTTACTTAGTATACGTTACTTAGAATATCTTAACCTGTGGGTAAGAAAAAAGATCCAAGATGTTTCTCAAGTGATTTAAATTCATGTAAAATTTAGAGAGACCCTTCAGAAGTAATGACATATCTTTGAGAATTAGTTAGAAGTTTGTTTTAACTTACATATAAGAAACTGAAAGGTCACTGAAACTGGGAAAATGTTTATTTCAAAATGTTTAGTGTATTTCATATTTAAGGCCCTAACTTGATATTCTTGTTTTATAATCTACTTCGTTATCTAAAAACTTGTAATGATCATTTAGTGGCTTTCTGTCAGTCTTCCATTTTCCATTAGAATTTATTGGGCACCAAATGAGAAAAGGGCAACCAATTAATACATGTAACAGACTTTACTTTGGGATTTCACTATAGTTTAAAGGAGTATTGTTGCTAATATAAGCTATGTTTTGATTTTAGGTTTTAATATTTTTGTTATAAAAGTAATATATTTCATATTACTATAAGTACCATTCATTACTAACATTTTGGTACTTACCCTTCCAGATATAATAGTATATGTGATTTTGGTTATTTAAGTGATAGAACTATATAAAGTTTAGAAATATGGGGGAGAGGAGGCAAAAAATGCCCATCATCCTACCATCTTAACACCACTTTTTTTTTAACCTTTTTAATGCCTCTTCATTAGTTATTTTCATCAGTTTGGAGGGGGCTCTTTTTTTATAGCTTTAATACTCATTGAATGGCAAGTTTTACAAGCCAAGGATTGTGCTCCTAAGAAATGTGTAGTAATTCATTTGTTAAAAATTTACCAGAAAAAAATTCAAACTTTAGTGCCATTTTTCTCAAAATGATATTTACCATTTTTAAAAATGTTTTTTAATGTTTGTATTTATTTTTGAGACAGAGAGACAGAGCATGAGCAAGGGAGGGGCAGAGAGAGAGGGAGACACAGAATCCAAAGCAGGCTCCAGGCTCTGAGCCGTCAGCACAGAGCCCGATGCAGGGCTCGAACTCACGGACTGCGAGATCATGACCTGAGCTGAAGTCAGACGCTCAACCGACTGAACCACCCAGGCGCCCCAGATATTTACCATTTTAATCAAGGGTTGTATAATAATTGGCTTCAGCACCAAGTTGTCTGGTACTCAGTTTTTAACAAATATTTGGGTACTTGTGTACATAGCACTGTTCTAGATGATTTGAAGCATTTCTTTCCCATAAGGAGATTAAATATCAAAAATATAAAAAATTTCCAAGGCAAGTCTCAAGTAAATGGTACCAATATTATGTGCTACAGGAATTCAAAAAAAAGAAAAATCTATGACCCTGACTAATTAGGAAGTGAGACATGAAGTCAGCCTTGAGGGGCAGTATTTGCACATACAGAGATGAAGAAAGAAGATGTTCTAGTCAGAAAGAATCTCTGTGAAAGCTAATGGGCAAAGCTAGGAGTGAGCTGTTTTCTGTATGCAAGGGAAAACCAGAATAATAAAGCAGAGGGATCCTGTTGGAGAGTCTTGGGTGGAAGGTAAAGTTTATCCTTATAATGGAAGGTAAACATTCACATTTTATATATGTATATAGTTAATAGGAAATTATTAGAGATGTTTTAAAATTGCCAATAATGTGCAGTATGGATAAGAGAAAGAAGTCGAAAGCAAGGATATAAGAAATTCTGTTTATTTGGATATTAGACTTGTAAATCCATAGTTCCACCCAGAGAAGAAAAATGCAGAGGTGAAATTTAGTAACTTCGTTCTTTTTTTTCCTTGGTAGATTAATGGAGAAACGAGAGGTTATTTTATATTGTGACCTTCATGGCCATAGTAGGAAAGAGAACATCTTCATGTATGGTTGTGACGGTAGTGAGAGATGTAAAGCATTATACTTACAACAACAAATCTTTCCACTTATGCTGAGCAAAAATTGTCCAGATAAAGTAAGTACCATTTAAGATTTTTTTTAAATTTTTTTTCTTTTTTAACCTTTATTTATTTTTGAGACAGAGAGAGACAGCATGAATGGGGAGGGTCAGAAAGAGGGAGACACAGAATCTGAAACAGGCTCCAGGCTGTGAGTTGTCAGCACAGAGCCCGACGTGGGGCTCAAACTCAGGGACCACGAGATCATGACCTGAGTCAAAGTCGGCCGTTTAACCTACTGAGCCACCCAGGCGCCCCCCATTTAAGATTTTTAACTTTTCTTTTATTACATGTTGCTCATGTGAGACTGCAGAATAGATCATCTTAGTAAACTGCTTTTTTATTTATTTTGCCTGGTTTATACAATTGACCATAAAAAAGCAACTGTGGGGAATGTTTAATTTGAAATGTGAAGGAAAAAATGTGCCTTATCCTTCCACCTTAATGGTAAAAGACTAGTTTCCTCATAAGGTCAGGAACAAGGCCGGCATAGCCAGCCTTAACCCCTTCAATTCAGCCTTATACTGGAGGTTCTAAGTGCTGAAAGGCAAGAGAGAAATAAAAGGCAGACACTTTGGAAAGGAACAAGTAATAAAGATGACACAGTTGTCTTCATAGAAAATCCGAAGCAGTCCACAAAAAAAGTCCTCAAATAAGTGAGTTCAGCAATGTCCTACATGACAAGGTCCACCCACAAAAACCAGTTACATTTCTATAGACTCACACCAGACACTTGGAAACCACAACTGAAAATGGTATCATTTACTGTAGCTTCAGAATAAATTAAATACTTGTGACTGTAAAGGAATGATACAAGGGAGAATTTTAGAGGTGATGGAATTGACCTATATCCTGATTGTAGTAGTGCTTACACAGATCTCTACATGTGTTTAACTCAGAATGGAACGCAAGTCACTTTTATCATAAAAAATAAAATTACAAAAACTTTTTTTTTGTACTAAAACATTTTATAGATATAACAGTCTTTTAGGACAGCTTTCCCGTGATCGATCTTGTGAAAATAAAGCATCCTTATTCTATTCAAAAAATCTACATTAATCAGGGACACTTCGGTGGTTCAGTCAGTTGAGCCTCTGACTTGGGATCAGGTCATGGTCTCGTGACTTTGTGGGTTTGAGCCCCACATCGGGCTCTGTGCTCATGGCTCAGAGCCTGGAGCTTGCTTTGGATTCTCCCCCTCCCCACCCCCCATCTCTGCCCCTCCCCTTGTTCACACTCTTGGCTTTCTCAAAAATAAACATTAAAAAAATTTTTTTAATCTACATTAATCTTTATTTCTAAACATATTTAAGCCCTTTCCTATAAGTTTTTTAAAGTATAAGATCTTATCCTAACAGTATCAAGAATTAATAGGTTTTGAAGGTATATGTTTTATATAGATTAAAAGTAAAATTTATTACCAGCATTCAAATCTGTAGTTCTCAGAAATGTAAATATGTCATCCTTAGGAAATAAAAGCCCGTGAAACTTTAGAGAGAATTACTGCTTTTGCACTACTTCCTCCTTTTCAATCCTAGTTCTGAGAAAGACATTGTACTCAGAAAAACACATTTTTCTCATTTTTATTTGCTTATTTTTAGTTTTCATTCTCAGCTTGCAAGTTTAATGTTCAGAAGAGCAAAGAGGGAACAGGAAGGGTGGTAATGTGGAAAATGGGAATCAAGAACAGCTTCACCATGGAGGCTACTTTTTGTGGATCTACCCTGGGTAAGACCAAGTGTTCTCATTCATGGCTGTCAGAGCTTCAAACCAAAGAGTCGTTTTTAACGTAAGATTAATAGTGTAGACAGTTTGATAGTGAGCACTTTCTTCCTACTTAGAAACATGCTGGTGTCCAATCAATTCTCTAAACAGGATGAATAAACAAACTACCACTATATGCATCTCCATCTCATCATTTTCCCTTTGTTTAGAAAAGGGAGTTTTAGGGGCTCCTGGGTGGTGCAGTCGGTTAAGCGTCCGACTTCAGCCAGGTCACGATCTCGCGGTCCGGGAGTTCGAGCCCCACATCAGGCTCTGGGCTGATGGCTCAGAGCCTGGAGCCTGTTTCCGATTCTGTGTCTCCCTCTCTCTCTGCCCCTCCCCCATTCATGCTCTGTCTCTCTCTGTCCCAAAAATAAATAAACGTTGAAAAAAAAATTTTTTTTAAAAAGAAAAGGGAGTTTTAGCATATAGATAACATACCTAATTGGTTATTTCATGAACTAATTTTTATTTTTTTTTGTTATGTTTTTAAGAAAGAGTCCTTACAGATGACTCCTGATTGCAAGAAAAAGCAATGTTCATACGTTCATACTTAAAACATCAGGATAGACATGTCTTTAGTGGATTTGCTATCTGCAAGTCAAAATAGACTGGGTTTGTTGGGGGTTCCTTGGGGGGGTCAATTTATATTTTAATGGAAGCACTTGTTTCCTTTAAAAATAAAAGTGTGGGGGGGCACCTGGGTGGCTCAGTCAGTTAAGCATCTGACTTTGGCTCAGGTCATGATCCTGCGTGAGTTCAAGTGAGTTCAAACCTTGCCTGCATCAGGCTCTGTGCTGACAGCTCAGAGCCTGGAGCCTGCTTCAGAATCTGTGTCCCTCCCCCTCTTGTGCTGTCTCTCTCTCAAAAATAAATATTTTTTAAAAATGTTTTTAAAATTGTGCTCTGTAGTTACATTTAAGAAATCTTTTGGTTTACCCTTAGAATATTCCATATTAAGATAATGGTTATGTTTTTAGAAAATTTATTGACTCAAAGGAAAGTGCTAGAAACCCACACATGTATTTCTGGTCTTTAAAGTACCTTGAAACTGATATAATGGTATCTATGATGATGAAAACATTAAAATATTTACCCAAGTTTTTCTCTAAGTGATTATGAGCATGTTTATAACTGATAACCAAGTATTCCATATGTTCTTATTAAATATTCTTCAGCCCTACAACATAGCCTACTATGTGTTAAGTCAGCTTTGATCCAGATGTGGAGAGGGAATGAAGGAAAGCAATAAGCTGTTAAATGACTTGCCCTGGAGAAGCAAATCCAAAGGACAGGAGATGGAATCTGACCAGAGGTTTTATTTATACTCTGTGAAAACACAGAACGTAAGCCTGCCTGTTAAGGACAAATGGTGGTTAAACTTATTGATGTTTTAGGTAATAAACGAGGTACTCATTTCAACACAAAAGACTTGGAGTCGATGGGGTATCATTTTTGTGATTCTCTTTTGGACTATTGTGACCCAGACCGAACCAAGGTAAGCAAAGTCCATTTGGTAATGCTTCAGACTCCACTTTATCAGATAACATAATCTAACAAAGGGCCTATAGCAGTGTTTTTCTTTTACTATCCCAACAGTGTTTGGGGTTTTTGGTACTTGATGTCCTCATAGTTGCTGTGCCAGGTATCTATAAATATTCAATTAGTTTAATTAGGAAATAAAGTTATTTTATAATTAATTTATCATTTTCCTCTAGTACTATCAGTGCCTGAAAGAATTGGAAGAGATGGAAAAACATATAAATTTGGAAAAAGTCCTTGAGGATTCAGATACTTCTCTGAAAGAAATTGCATTGGATCTAGAGTCTAGGTAAGTCAAGATAGTGGATGTAATATAACTTGTGTTTTACTATGCCCTTAATAATAACTGTAGGATATAAAATAATCAGTCTCAACTGAAAATCCCAACTATAGGTAGAGGAGAGAGGGAGAGAGACAGAGACAGAGCGTGAGTGGGGGAGGGGCAGAAAGAGAGGGAGACACAGAATCCAAAGCAGGCTCAGGCTCTGAGCTGTCAGCACAGAGCCCGACGCAGGGCTTGAACTCACGAACCATGAGATCATAACCTGAGTGGAAGCCAGACGCTTAACCAACTGAGCCACCCAGGTGCCCCTGTAAACATTCTTATAATTAGAACCATTTCTACCGTTCCAATAAGATAACAGTTTAATAAAAATAACAGTTGAAATTTTAAAATGCCACCAAAATATTATTGTTTTAATATTTATAATATATAATAAGTTACTTGTAAATATAAAATATAATTATAAATATAATAATTAAAATAATTACTATATCAAAGTTATTTTTTTTTTTTAGTAGCCGAGGCTCTGACAGTTCAGAATCCAATGAGTCTCAGACTTACCTTCTCAAATTAACTTCTCAGGTATGATTGAAAATTTCTGCCTATGGTATGGATATACTAAATAGGTACTCTTCTCATTATGACTAATAATCAGGCAAAAAAAAAATGCTTGCAGTTGTGTAATTGTGTAACAGTAATTGTTATTTTCTGATTATGTAACATATCTTTAAATCATAGAATTTTCTAACCTTAGGATTTTTAACACTCTTACTTTAAAGATCCAGAGAGATTACTTCTCAAAAGCCACTTGTTAACAACTTGTTAATACAAATTAACCACTTGCTAATGAGAGTTGGTACCATAACATACATCACATGCCTGCAAATCCAGTGTTCATTTATTCATTTATTTAACAACTATATATTGAGCTTCAACTGTGTGCTGGGGATAGAGCAGTGAACAAAAAATGAGACAAAAATCCTTCTCTTTCATAGCTTATATTCTAGTGGGTGGAAATAAAAAATAATGATAAGTAAAATATATGATGTGCCTAATATGTGATAAGTGCCTAAGGAGGAATATAGAGTGGGAGGAGGAGAAGGAAGTTTAGGTGGTGTTATGGACTGCTTATGTCCCCACCAAATACTACACACGTTGAAACCCTAACCATCAATGTGATGGTGTTAGGAAGTGACTAAGACAAACTAAGACACTACTCTCTTGGTACCGAGTGTGGGGTGCTATTGTAACTAATACCTAAAACTGTGGAAGTGGCTTTGGAACTGGATAACTGGTAGAGTCTGGCAGAGTTTTGAAGTGCATGTTAGAAAATGCTGATATTGCCATGAAGGGACTTCTCAAGATGATTCTGGTAAGGACTCAGAAAGAAAAAAGGGGAGCTGTAGAGCAAGTTTCTATCTTAAACACACACAACTAATAGTGTATAGGACGTTGGTAGGAATCTGAATATTAAGGGTGATTTTCATGAGATCTCAGACAGAAACGAACATGTTACTGACCAATAGAGAAAATTTAATCCTTACTATAAAATGGTAAAGGATTTGGCTGTATTGAGTTTGTGTTCTATAGCGTTTCATGGAAGGTAGAACTTGTGAGTGATAAAATTGGAGATTTAGCTGAAAAAGTTTCTTTGTAAAGTGTTGAAGAGCAGCTTGATTCCTCCTGACTGCTTATAGTAAAAAACAAGGAGAGAGAAATGAAGAAGGAATTGTTAAGCAAAAAGGAACCAGAAGGTGAAGATTTAAAAAATTCTCAGCCTACCCATGTTACAAAACAATAGGAACGTGTGTTCAGAAAAGAAGAGTAAGAGTGTGGGGGATCAACTGTATGATAAGGAGATTAGTGTGGTATGAACCACAGAACTAATCAACCACCCCATTAGGAAGACTGCCAGCTTGAACTGAAGGGGTTGGAGACAGGACAGAATGAAGGAAGGCTATCAGACTGCTTGAATTTTACAGTACGGTACCATAGATCTATTTGTGAACATGCACTCTTCTTCAAGACAAGGGGGAAAAATGGCCTCAGAGGTAACTAAGAGATCATCAGGGCCACTACCACCTGGATTTCAACAGGATAAACAGCCTCTAACAGAGGCTATGAAGGCAAGCTGCCTCGAGCCATGACCTACATTGTGGGCAGTGCCCTAGCAGAGAGCCAGGCATTAGCAGCACCCTGCCAAGCCGTACAGGTGATGTTGCCACTCCAGTAGGTCCAGAAGGCAGTCCATTGAACCAGAGAGGATTATTCTTGAGCTTTAAGATCTTGTTGAATTTGCCCTGCTAGATTTTTCTATGTCCTTACTGGCAACCCAGCACTCCATCCTTTTCTGTTTCTCCCTTTGGGAATGTCTGTCCTATATCTGTCCCATCACTGTATTTTGGAAACCTTTAACTTGTTGGAATGGAATGGGATGGAATAAATGTATTTTGCATGTGAGAAGGACCTGAATTTGGAGGGCTCAGGGACAGAATGCTATGTCTGAATAATTCTATCTTCCCCAAACTCATATGTTGAAATTATAATGCCCAATATGATGGTACCGGAAGGTGGGCCCTTTGGGAAGTGATTAGGTCATGGGGCAGAGCCCTCTGGATTAGTGCCTTATTAAAGAGCTCCAGAGAGATGCCTAGCCCCTTTTACCATATGAGGATACAAACGAGAAGTTGGCAGCTCAAAAGAGAGTGCTCACCTGACCATACTGGCACATTGACCTCTACCTTCCAGCCTGAAGAACTAGGAGGAATAAATTGCTGTTCTTTTTAGCCACACAGTCTGTGGTATTTTGTTATAGCAGCTGAAATGGAGTAAGACGGATGTTGTATTAGTTTTCTATTGCTGAGCAACAAATTTCCCCAAGCAGTTGCCCAAAACAACAGATACTTATTTTCATGCCATTTCCATGAGACAGGTACTCAGGAGTGGCTTCACTATGTGCTTCTGTCTGAGGTCTCTCAAAAGGCTGCAATGAAGGTGTTGGTCAGGTGGTCTCATCTGAAGACTTGACTGAGAAAAGATCCGCTTTTAAGCTCACTTACATGATTGTTGACAAAATTCAAAAGCTGTTCTTCAAAAGCTGTTGGGCTGAAGACCTCAGTACTGCCCTTATTGGCTTTTAGCCTTTAGTATCATATCCAATAAGTCATTGCCAAATCCAGTGTTGTGAAGTTTTGTCCTGTTTTCTTCTAAGAGTGTTATCCTTTTGGGTCTTACATTTAGGTCCTTGATCTATTTTAAGTTAATTTTTGTGTTTGGTATAAGGTAAAGGCCCATTCTTTTGCAAGTGGAGATACAATTTTCTGAGCACCATGTGTTAAAAAGACTGTCCTTCACCCATTGAATCGTCTTGACACCCCTGTCAAAAATCATTTGACTGTATGCAAGGATTTCTTTATTGGCTCTCTATTCTTTTTCTTTGGTCTATATGGCTATCTTTATGCCAATGCCACACTGTTTTGATTACTGTAGCTTTGTAGTAAATTTTGAAATCAAAGTATGAACCCTCCAATTTTGTTCCTTCCCCACCGCCACCCCCCCCCCCCGGGGGGGTGGGGGGGGTGGGGGCCGGGGGATATTGGGATGGATTTTTCTATTTCTGCAAAAAAAAAAGTCATTGGGATTTTTATAGGGATTGCATTGAATCCATAGATTGCTTTGGGTAATATTGATATTTTAATAATATTAGGACTTACATTTCATGAATAAGAGATATGCTTTCATGTACTTATGTCTTCTTTAATTCCTTTCAACAATGTTTTGTAGTCACTGTAGTTTTTTTGTACAAGAAGATGAAGTTTTCTTTCACCTTCTTGGTTAATTCCTAAGTATTTTATTCTTTTTGATGCTATTGTACATGGAATTGCTTTTGTAATTTCCTTTTCAAGTTCTCTAATTGTGTATAAAAATGCAGTTGATTTTTGTGTGGTAACTTTGTATCTTGCTGTATTGCTGACTTAATTTATTAGTTCAAACAGGTTTTTTGTGGACTCTTTAGAGTTTTTAAAATATAAGATCATATCATCTACAGAGATCATTTTACTTCTTTCCCATTTGGATACCTTCTATTTCATTTTTGTGCTTAGTTGCTCTGGCTATAATTTCCAGTATTGTGTTGAATAGAAGTGATGAAAACAGACATCCTTACTTGTTCCTGATCTTAAAGGAAATGCTTTCAGCATTTCACCATCAAACATGTCCGCTATAGTTTTTTTTATTGTGTTGAGGTGGTTTCCTTCTATGCCTTGTCTGTTGGGTTTTTTAATCATGAAAAGGTGTTGAATTTTGTCAGATGCCTTTTCTGCATCAATTGAGATGTTCATGTGAGGTCTTTTCCTTTATTATGTTGATGTGGTGTTTTATGTTCATTAGTTTCTTACGTTTGAACCATCCTTACATTCTGATCAATTGATTATGTTGAACCATCCTTACATTCCAGGAATAAATCCTATTTGGTCATTGTGTACAATCCTTTTAATATGCTGCTGATTTTTATTTGCTAGTATTTTGTTGAGGATTTTTTGCATTAATGTTCATAAGACATGCTGATCTATAAATTTTTTTGTTCTTGTAGTGTCTGTCTGGCTTTGGGTATCAGGATAATGCTGGCCTCATAGAATGAGTTAGGAAGTGTTCCCTACTCTTGAGTTTTTTAGAAAGGTTTGAGAAGTACTGATGTTAGTTCTTTAAATGTTTGGTAGAATTCTCCTGTGAAGCCATCACGTCTACAGTTTGTGGTTGGGAGATTTTTATATTGCTGATTCATTATCAGTTATAGGTCTGTTCATATTTTCTATTTCTTTGTGATATAGTCTTGGTAGGTTTTGTGTTTCTAGGAATTTGTCCATTTTATCTATATTATCTAATTTGTTGCTATATAATTGTTAACAGTGAGTCGTAATAAGTAAGTAAGTCTTAATAAGTAAGATTTTAAAAGCTAGCTGTCTTACAGAGTATCTTCTCTGATCACAGCAGGATGAAACTGTATTATTAACTGCTTTGTTTTTCTTTAAATGTATTGGAAAACAAAAAGTGCTCTTTAAAACCATTGCTACAGTGATATGCTAGCTTTTATAATTGCCTGTGTTCAGATCTTTATTTCTCCCTACAGATTCAAGTTAGTTTCCAGTGTCTTTTCACCTTGTAGGACTCTCTTGAGCATTTCTTACAGGATGTGTCTAGTGGTCATGAACTCTTTCAGCTTTTGTTTATCTGGGAATGTCTTAATTTCTTCCTAACTTTTGAAGGACAATAATGCCACTTTTTAAAAGCACTTTGAATGTATTGGTTTATGGTCTTCTGGCCTCCAGTTTCTGATGAGAAATCTGCTAATAATCTTATTGAGGATTCTTCCACGTAACAATTTGCTTTTCTCTTGCTACTTTCAAGATTCTCTCTTTCTCTTAGATTAATTACAATGTGTTTCATTGCGGGTTTTTGAGGTCATCTTACTTGGAGCTCGTTGAGCTTCTTGGATGTTTACATCATATCTTTCATCACATTTGGGAAGTTTCATCAAATTTTCATCCATTATTTCTTCACTCATTGGCACTTCTGGGTTGATGGCTTCTCTGGCTCTAAAGCTGGGATATGTAAGTAAAAACAGAACACAGGAATTACTCACTATTCTTCTGTCCTCTGCTCCTGAAGTCCCTCACCAGACTACCTTCTTCTTTCTGCTTTTTAGGGCCTCTTATGCTTATTTTGTGTAGAATACCCAGGATTTTCAGTTGTACTTAGTGGGAGGGATAGAAGAAGTACTTTATCTTCCTAGAAGTGGAAGTCTCAAGATAGCTTTATGTCCACATATATACTGTCTTTGGTGTGTTGATTAAATATTGATTTCAAGTATGATTCTTTTACTTAGCTAAAAAACAAGAAAAAACACTTGAAAACAAAGAAGGAAAGAAATTCTACCATAGCAAGTAATCAAAACACCAGAGAAGAACCAGAGGTATTCACTGACCTGGTTTTTAACAGTTTTTGAAAAATGGTTGCAAGAGAATGGCAAGTTGTTTCCTGTTACACTTTCTATCCCCAAATCTTTGCCCTGGGAAATGTTAGTGATTAAAACTTTGCTTATGTTATTTGCTGTTTATAAAAATATAAGAGAACCTTGACAGATGAGAAGTGGATTTTATTAATAGGTGCTATAAATTTCACTTTTACTTACTTTACTCTGAAAAGTATTTGAGGTATCTTACAAAGATACATCTAGGATAACTAGAAGAGATAAATTAAGAAAAATTAAATGGCAATACAAGAGTGTAAGAATAGATGGTGCTGAGAGATTGACTTCTACCATAACAGCATGAGAAGCTCTGCAAATTCATTCACCTAACAAAAATTGGTGATACTAAAAACAAACAACACAACCATTGCCCTAAGGGCAGATAGCAAATGAAAAACATCTATTTGTGAAAATTTCCTAAAATTTGGTAAAAAGAAAACAGTAAGAGCTTGTGGCATTTGAAGCAAGATTCCTTCCTCCCCCTCCCAGTTCAGTGAGACTGAATCTCCACCCCAGACCAGCACAGCCAAGAACACAGAACCCCCTCTCTCCACTCGTGCCAGCCAGAGGGCTGTCTTCCCAAAAGGGGTGGGGCATCAGTTCTAATCCCGCCTCCAGCTACCTGTTGCTGGGGCTAAGTTCGTTCGGAGTGAGTGCAGCCAAGAGGTGGGGGCTCCCTTCTTCTACCCACGCTCCATTCAGGAGACAGAGATTCTGCCTGGGGTGCCACATTACCCAGAATATTTTGGCCCTAATTACCCTTACCTTAGCTTGTGAAATGGTGATATCACACTAGAGGCAAATAGAGAAGACCTGAGACTGCTGCCCTCTTTCCACGTACAGCTCAACTCCTAAAGTGGGTGTCACTGAGAGAAGAGTGCCATTGTCCCCACCCCCAGCTCCAGAGACAGGTCAGAAATTTTGCCTTTGGGGATAATCAGACAAAAACAGATCGTTTTTAAGAACTTTTTATTTGAAATATGTGTAGGAGCTCTGCTGCATCCTTGACTTCTCCATTGTTAACATCTTGCATGTATCATGATACTATATCGACACCATAAAACTGATGTTGATCTAGTCCACAGCAATTATTCAGATTTTATCAGGATGCACGCACTCATTTGTGTGTATTCCTCATAAATTTTTAATTCTAGTCTTTAAAGCACATTGTTATGTAATATCGCGTATTTTTATATTGGTATCTGATTTCTTGTTTGTAAATTGTGCAATCTAAGCAATGTGAGTATGCTTGGGAGAGGGCCAAGATTATAAAAAAGTTTTTGGTAAAGTCTCTAATTGATCTCAATGTGTTAAGTCATTTGCAGAACCCAATAACCGAAGTAGATTTTGTTTGGGAAATTGTTTTTTTATTGTTTTGTATGTAGATTTTGTCAGACACATATTTACTCTTCATAAACATCTCCACATAGTGGCTTTTCTCCTCTACCCAAGCTATATTTCAGGCAAAATATAGTAAATTCCTTTACATTAAAATATTTATGTATTTTCCCCTTGGTTGATTAGAGCTTCAAAATTGTTATGAAATCATAATCTGTATTTAATGTTGGATTTTCTATATGGAAAACAATCATCATTTGGTTATTTGAAAAGCTGCATACATAAGTGCTCTTATAAACTAATAGGAGTTCTTAGCCATTGATCTTGAAATTTATTTTAACAGTCTTTGGCAAAAAGAGTGAACAGTGTCATCTTAACTGAGTTTAATGCCTAAGGACAACCTAAATTCATGCTCTGAATTATTTCTTAATTGTTTGTAAGATATCCATACATCCTGAAAACAATATTTGTAAGTTATTTTTAAAGTGTTTTAGGTAACTATATTTCGTACCTGGACATTCTCAATAATTGATTCAGAAGACTTAAGCAAAAACAAACAATTATAGATTACTGTGGTTAGAATTAGGAGATCATGTTCATAAGGAAGGACACTGGCCTGGTGATTTTCTATAGGATGAATGGAATAGTTTATAATGGCTTATAGCGTCATTTCAACGAAGGGAAGAGGGCTAAAAATAACATGGAGTTCATCGAATCAAGTCTTACCACAAGTGAATTTCTCTAGCCTAATTTCACATCTTGTCTCTCCAAATTCTGATTATATAGTATAGCTTTCAAGTTTGTGTAATTTTTTCTAGAATATTTCCTTTCTCTCTGCCTTCAGTAATCAAGTTTTTATTTTTATACTTGCCTCTCATTTTTATGATTCTATAAATTTTTTTTTTGCTGCCAATTTTATCTACAAAAAAGGGGGATTTTAGTTCTTAACTACTCCGTAGTCCACTTTTCATCATGAGTTGATATGGATAACACGTTGGCAAAAAAATATTGATGTCCTCAGGTTTTTTTTCCCCTTTCTAATGCCCGTTCAGAAAGCTCTTTATAATATCCACATACCACAGATGCAGAAACAAAAGTTTGGAAACTTTTTAAACAAAAGTTTAAAGTGTTTTCATGGTTACATGATTTTTAGACTATTCAAGATTAGCTGTTACAATTCTGTAGTGTTTTGTGTCTCATTTAGTGTACCTGGTCATTATTGGCAACTCCTTTTTCAAGGCAGAAAACAATATGTGTATGCTCTTCCTTACTATGGACTTCTACAAAATATTTTTCGTCTTTTTTATAGAAGCACAGTTTTGTAATCAATTATAGATTTTTCATACAATTTTATATATTTTCACTCATTTCATATTATCTTCCTACATCTTTATTTAAATAAGTGAGATTATAACCATTCATTTTTTGTCTCTCATTGTAAATAAATTCTTATGAAGTGAAAAAGATTTTTAACTCTCTTTAGTGCCAAAATAACCATATCAATATTTTCTTCTACTCATTGTTGCAGGAGGAAAGTAGTGTTATGAAAGGTATTAGAAGGCTCTGTTTTCTTTTTTTTTTTTAATTTTTTTTTTCAACTTTTATTTATTTTTGGGACAGAGAGAGACAGAGCATGAACGGGGGAGGGGCAGAGAGAGAGGGAGACACAGAATCGGAAACAGGCTCCAGGCTCTGAGCCATCAGCCCAGAGCCCGACGCGGGGCTCGAACTCACGGACCGCGAGATCGTGACCTGGCTGAAGTCGGACGCTTAACCGACTGCGCCACCCAGGCGCCCCGAGAAGGCTCTGTTTTAAGAGGTATTTTTGCCCATTCTAAACCTATGAGGATAAAATGAGAAATGTTGAAAACTACTATACCAAAGATGATACAGGAAATATACTTCCTTTTCATGTTTTCCTTCTGGTTGTGTTCCATTAGGTTTGTGATAAAGGACATTTAGTGCAAAGACACAAACAAACAAATTCTGATGTGAAAGGTAATGTTCTGCTTGTACTCTCTCTAGCCAATTAATGCATTTATTCAACACTTTCGTGCCACAGCTTTGAGGTTACCACTGTGCTTGGTGCTAGGGACATTAAGTAGTATACTGTTACCATTTCTTACCCCCAGGAGCTCATCTTTAATAGGGGGAGAAAAACAAGTAAATAAACGAAGTGCAGTGTTACAGGTGTAATGCCAGTAGTCTAGACAGGGCTCCAAGAAAGCGCAAAGAACAGAAGGTTGGAGTGAGTGGGCCATGTACTTGAGGGATCTCTCTGATATGAGAGATTTTTCCCCAAACAGAATATAGGGATTTTGTTTTAAAAACCATCTTGTTCCTCTCATTTCATAATTTAATAGAGGATGATCCCAGGAGGGAAATAAAATTTTGGACCATTTGCTTTTGCTAGAATCTGCTAAGTTGGATATGAATTTGACTCTATTTGAGATGACCTAATTAAAATATATATATATGTATATATGTATATATATATATGTGTGTATATATATGTATATATGTATATACACATACACACACATACATACATGTGTATATATATCCATTTAGTTTATGATCTAGCAAGCTAACTAGAAATAGAAATGGAAATAAGAACCACACCAAGGAAAGGGGAAAATTCTATTATAACTAATATGGTTAATTGATTTGAACTTTAAATTAACTACTCTTTCTTATAGTGATCATCCAAGCAAATCACTTTTTTTTTTATTTTTTTCTAATCTTTGTTTTTGAGAGAGAGAGAAAGAGAGAGAGACAGAGTGTGAATGGGGGAGAGGGGCACACAGAGGGGAGACACAGAATCTGAAGGAGGCGCCAGGCTCTGAGCTGTCAGCACAGAGCCAAACGCGGGGCTCGAACTCACGAACAATGAGATCATGACCTGAGCTGAAGTCGGATGTCCAACCAACTGTACCACCCAGACGCCCCCCAAGCAAATCACTTTTTATATATAATGTATTCCTCTGTTGAAAATTTAATACCAAAAATTAGAACTGAAAAGCACACTTTAGAATACTTACTTTAGATCTTTTTCTACATCTGTGCACATACTATTAATCACAGAATGTTCATGTTGTTTTGCAATCTACATTTTCATTTAAAATTGAAGTATATTATAAACTTCTTTACATGTTACTAAGTGGTGGCAAAGTATTCCATTGTATTTGTTAAACATTTTTGCTTACATTTTTTTCTATTACAAACAATAACAAAGACCTTAAAACTCCATATTTGTGTATATTCTTATTTATTTATACTAGATTCCTAGAAAGGAATTGCTGACCTAAAGAGTATGGACATTTTTTTATACTTTAACAATAAAAAGCAAAAATGTAACAAAAATTCATAATATTTGAGAACTGTGCTAATTGAGCTAAGCTATTTACATTATCTTCTAGCCTTTTTGTTTAGAAAAAGATAAAAAATGTGAAGTGTAAAAGACTCAAATTATTTTCATGCTACAAATGATCTTTTATCATCTTTTCTAGCTACAAACCCTGATGTATCAGATGACAGTATATTTGATTATTTCAGAAGACCATTCCCTAATCAAGGTTTAGGTGAGTAAAATAGGAATAGAGGCAGTAATGAATCTACATGTGAGCTTTTTAACCATGTGTGTCTGATCAAAATCTACATGTAAGTAACTAGCTTGTCTTCAAAATGGATAGCCAAGAAGCAATTCGCCTTCCCAGAAATTTTTTTTATTTTTCTCTCAAACCTTTATTTTTCTCTCAAGCCCAAGAAATTTGTAAGGGAAGCCAGTAGAAATTCATTACATGTCAATTTGATTCCTTGTAATTTTATCTGTTCAAAAAACAAAAAGAATATTCATCTCATTATCTAATCTCTTCATTCCCCATCACATTGAATCCTAAAGAGAGAAACCTTGAGAGTCCTCTAGTCTTACCTATTCATTACAGTATCCAGCCTCATCCAACCTTTGAGTGAGGACACTTGGTGACAAGTAGTTTACCCAATTGTACAGTTCATTCTGTTGCTTGAGAGCTATAGCATTGAGAACATCCTTTTTCTGTTAAGCTAAAAACATGTGTCCCTATAAATTTCATCCACCTCTTTAATTACACAAAACGAAGAGTGAAGTAACCTTAAAGGTAAATATTTCTGATTTTCCCTGATTCTCCTTGAAAAATGCAATGTCTCTTCCCCATAGTAGATGTTAAGTATTTTTTTAAGCAATCATTTATTTCCTTGAAACTTTCCTTCCATTTCTTTCAGCCATCCATAATACAGCATGATTCAAGTCCTTTACCACATGATGTTTTTCTTTCCTTGTCACTCTGTCACTGTTCAAGCTTGACTGAAACTGAACACAGCACTGTAGACGCCAGTTAATGAGTATACAACAAATCATCACTTTCATTTGCTTCTTTCTACACCCTAGATTCCCATTAATGCAGTCTAAGGTTGCATCTGTTCTTTTGGGAACTATCCTAAAACATTGATAAATTGTATTTATATACACTCAAACGTATAAAGTTTGCTGCTGCTCAGTGTTGTCTCCTCCATTTTCTACTTCTTCAGTTGGCATTTTGATTCAATGTTTATTGAACCAAATTTATTTATTTATTGGGTCTTAAATTTATTCCTGTTAAATTAAATCATCTTAGATTTAGCCTTTCATGAACTCTCGATCTTAAGTGTGTCATGTCATTGTACTTGCTATATATATATATTTGTGTGCGTATACAGATGGACATCTCTCTATATACATTTGACCTCTTGTCAGAGCTTTAAACTCTTGTATTTAACTCTCTCCTAAACATCTCCACAGAGATGTCCCACATATCCAAATTCAAATTCATCTAATTCCACACTAAATGCTGTTCCTCCTGTATTCTCTGTAGCCTTGGTCACAGTATTAGATACAGAACCACCCATTTTAACCTAGAAACATGACAGTCTTTTTTTTCCTTTCATTTCCATCCCTCAGATCCAGCCACTGAATCCAACTGATTTTACCTCATAATCTCTGTATCTCCTATTATGTCATCATTCTTTTCACTCATCACCTGTTTACAAGGAGATTTCTAATTGGCTTTCTTGCCACCAATATTGTCATCCTAATTCCGTCTTTCTTACTACCATAAAAGTGATCTATCAAAAACACCAATCAGATGATGTAAAACTAGTATGTAAAGCCTTTCAGTAATACCAGTTTCCTAATAGTGGTTGAAGTTGGCACAGTCCTAAGACTTAAATTTTTTTTTGGCTTTCTTTTTTTTTTTAATTGTTTTAAATTTTTTTTTCTTTTTTTTTTTTTTTTTTTTTGAGACAGAGAGAGAGCATGAGCAGGGGAGGAGCAGAGAGAGAGGGAGACATAGAATCCGAAGCAGGCTCCAGGCTCTGAGCTGTCAGCACAGAGCCCGACACAGGGCTCGAACTCACAGACTGTGAGATCATGACCTGAGCCGAAGTCGGATGCCCAACCAACTGAGCCACCCAGGTGCCCCTAGGCTTTCTCTTTTTAATTTTTTTTAAAGTGTATCTATTTATTTTGAGAGAGAGAGAGAGCACAAGTCAGGGAGGGGCAGCGAGAGAGGGAGAGAGAATCCCAAGCAGGCTCCGCACTGTCAGTGCAGAGCCCGATGCAGGGCTTGAACTCACAAACTGTGAGATCATGACCTGAGCCAAAGTCAGACACTTAACTGCCTACACCATCGAGGCACCCATTTTTTTTTTAACTTTTAATTTCAAAATAATTTCAAGAATAGTATGAAGAACTCTATCTACCTATATTTCCCCAACCCATTTTTTGTAGACATGTTTATTCCTAAACAATTTCAATACATATTTTCCAAGAACAAGAATGGTGTCTTACATTAAAATCAAGAAATTCAATTTTGATGCAATACTATTTTATATACTACAGTTAAATTTTGCCAAAGGTAGCAGTAACATCCTTTAGAGCAAAAATTCTCCCTGATTCAGGATCACAAATTGCATTTAAAGGTCACATACCTTTATTCTCTTTCAATTTGGAACAGCCCCTCAGCTTTTCTTTCTCATTCATAGCCCTGGCATTTTTGAAGATCATGGGCCAGTTGTCTTACAGAATGTTTGGCTTTAAAATTTTAACGTACATGAGAATTACCTGGGGAGCTTATGGAAACCCCAGCTTCTGATTCTGAGCTGGTCTTTGTTGTCAGCCCCTGAATCTACATTTTTTATAAGGCACTTCGGATAATTCTGATGTTGGCAATTAGCACACCATACATTGCAACTCACCACTTAGGAGACTATAAATGAGAGATGGCAAAAGGCCAAATAGTTAGGACCTAGCCCATCCAACCCTTACTCATCCTGACTAGCTTGCTTTCTTTTGATAATGTTGTTAGTTCAAAAGGAAAAGATTTTTTTTTAATTTTTTTACATTGATTTATTTTTGAGAAACAGAGTGAGACAAAGCATGAGCAGGGGAGGGGCAGAGAGAGAAGGAGACACAGAATCTGAAGCAGGCTCTAGGCTCTAAGCAAGCAGTTAGCACAGAGCCGGATGCAGGGCTCGAACTCACAAACTGTGAGGTCATGACCTGAGCCGAAGTCGGACGCTCAACCGACTGAGCCACCCAGACGCCCCAAGAAAAAGATTTTCTGACAACCACTAGCTACCGCGCAGAAACCAGATTCTATAACATGATGTACGAGAACTGCAATGAACTGGCTCCTGACTACCGCTCCAGTTTTACCCCTTGCCATTCTCTGCCTTTTACTTTAGACTTCAGCAAAGATAATCTTCTTATAACCTCAAAATCAGTCTTACCTTTTTGCCTTTCCTCATGCCATCTCCTGTGCTTGAAACTTAATTCTCCCTCTCTTCAACTACACTAGTTACTCATCACTTAAGGAGTATCAAATTTTAGTAAGACTCATATACAGTTTATTACAATAAGAGTTAGATAAAGTCATAATGATTTGCACAAATTGCTCAGATTGTTCAGAGAAGAGGATCAGATCCAGCCTAGAAATCTCAGGGCATGTTTTTTTGAAGAAATTGATACTTAAATTATGATGCGGTCTTAAGTGACAAGTTAGACATTTAGCAAGAACAGAGAGTACCTTCCTTGAATTCTTAAAAAAAAAAATTGTTGTCAGTGGTTTTGTGATCCAATGTGTAAATTTTTTCCTTACTTGAGATGTAATATGTCTGGGACTGGAAATAACCCATTCAAAGCCTTTTGACTTCTGTCATCTCTTACCAATATTTAGTCTCCTCTTTCTAGAGAAAAGAAAACTCTATTTGATAGAAAAGACAGAAGCAACTTAAGAGCTGAGGGATTCTGCTCTTTGTCATCACTCAGGACGATGATCATTAAAATAATCCCAGCAGATCAGATTTAAAAATTGTGATAGATTTTTCATTCTGAATATAGCTAAGTAAAATTTACATCTTTTTTATAAGTTTTTTGAAGTTTACTTATTTTGAGAGAGAGAGAAAGTGAGCAGGGGAGAGGCAGAGAGAGAGGGATAAAGAAAGAGAATCCAAAGCAGGCTCCACGCTATCAGCACAGAGCCCAACGCAGGGCTCAAACCCATGAACCGTGAGATCATGACCTGAACCGAAATCAGGAGTCAGAGGCTAAATTGATTGAGCCACCCAGGCACCCGGATTAAAATTTACATCTTGTCAATATTTATTCATATCTTTTTTTTAAATATTTTTTTATTTTATTTTTTATTTTTTAAAATTTACATCCAAATTAGTCAGCATATAGTGAAACAAAGATTTCAGGAGTAGATTCCTTAGTGCCCCTTACCCATTTAGACCATCCCCCCTCCCACAACCTCTCCAGCAACCCTCAGTTTATTCTCCATATTTTTGAGTCTCTTCTGTTTTGTCCCCCTCCCTGTTTTTATATTTTTGTTTCTCTTCCCTTATGTTCATCTGTTTTGTCTCTTAAAGTCCTCATATGAGTGAAAGCATATGATTTTTGTCTTTCTCTAATTTCACTTACCATAATACCCTCCAGTTCCATCCATGTAGTTGCAAATGACAAGATTTCATTCTTTTTGATTGCCGAGTAATACTCCATTGTATATATATACCACATCTTCTTTATCCATTGATCCATTGATGGACATTTGGGCTCTTTCCATACTTTGGCTATTGTTGATAGTGCTGCTATAAACATAGGGGTGCATGTGTCCCTTCAAAACAGCACACCTTATCCTGTGGATAAATGCCTAGTAGAGCAATTACTGGGTCATAGGGTAGTTCTATTTTTAGTTTTTTGAGGAACCTCAATACTGTTTTCCAGAGTGGCTGCACCAGCTTGCATTCCCACCAACAATGCAAAAGAGATCCTCTTTCTCCACATCCTCGCCAACATCTGTTGTTGCCTGAGTTGTTAAAGTTAGCTGTTCTGACAGGGGTGAGGTGGTATCTCATTGTGGTTTTGATTTGTATTTCCCTGATGATGAGTGATGTTGAGCATTTTTTCATGGGTCGGTTGGCCATCTGGATGTCTTCCTTGGAGAAGTGTCTATTCATGTCTTTTGCCCCTTTCTTCACTGGATTATTTTTTTGGGTGTTGAGTTTGATAAGTTCCTTATAGATGTTCCGTTTATCTGATATGTCCTTTGCAAATATCTTCTCCCATTTTAGTTTTGCTGATTGTTTCCTTCGCTGTACAGAAGCTTTTTATTTTGATGAGGTCCCAGTAGTTCATTTTTACTTTTGTTTCCCTTGCCTCCAGAGATGTGTTGAGTAAGAAGTTGCTGCAGCCAAGATCAAAGAGGTTTTTGCCTGCTTTCTCCTCGAGGATTTTGATGGCTTCCTGTCTTACATTTAGTTCTTTCATCCATTTTGAATTTATTTTTGTATATGGTGTAAGAAAGTGGTCCAGGTTCATTCTTCTGCATGTCGCTGTCGCAGCACCACTTGCTGAAGAGACTATCTTTATTCCATTGGATGTTCTTTCCTGCTTTGTCAAAGATGAGTTGGTCATACGTTTGTGGGTCCATTTCTGGGTTCTCTATTCTGTTCCATTGATCTGAATGTCTATTCTTGTGCCAAATATTTATTCATATCTTAACTCACTTGATATTTTAACCTTCCTAACAGTATTCCTCTATGTCTCAGACACTCTCTTATAATCAGTCTTTGTTAAAAAATCTCCTTTCCATCTTTGTTCATGTTTTTTTAAGGATCTGATGGCTATCTGCTTCCCAGAAGTGTCAAGTTATACTAGTCAAAGATTGTACTAGATACTAGGATACAATGGGAAATATAGTCTGTTCTCAAGAAGCAGAAAGTGACAAACAGGTAAAGAGACAGCAGAAATATAATGGGATAAATGCTACTTGCTGTGTTACAGGATTACATAGGAGTTGTTTGAGGACAGGGGTGTATGAGACAAAGTTCTCAAGAAGGCAATTGTTAGGATTCCAGGGGCCAAATATATAATCATTTTTCTTTACCAAGATCTGAATCTATTAAGAATTAAGACAAAATACTAGCAAATTGAATCCCACAACATATTAAAAGGATTATGCACAATGACCAAATAGAATTTATCCCAGAAATGCAAGATTGTTTTAACATATGAAAATTAAACAATGTAGACTTCCAGGGAAGATAGTGGAGTAGGAGGACTCTCTGATCACCTCATCTCATGGATATAACTAGGTAACACCCACATCAGTGTAAATAACCCAGAAAACAACCCAAAGATTTGCAGAACAGATGCTCCATAGCTAAGTGTAGAGAAGAGGACATATCAAAGAGGATAGG
The DNA here is from genome assembly GCF_014898765.1 of Herpailurus yagouaroundi. Lineage (NCBI taxonomy): Eukaryota > Metazoa > Chordata > Mammalia > Carnivora > Felidae > Herpailurus > Herpailurus yagouaroundi. Next base: position 11,982,071 of record NW_024412391.1, on the reverse strand, counting down.
AAAGGCAGAGACAAGGTCAGGAGCTAAATAGATGGGTGGGACTGTTTGCTGTAGGGAGGAATGCCACGAATGTGGAAAGGAGAGAGTACCAGACCCTCACACCAAGCACCCCAGGCCTGGAGAAGCTGCAAAAAAACAAGAGGGGCATAATTTTGCAAGTTCTTATAATCAGCAGAGCTTAATACCTGGAACTTTAAAAATCAGTTGACTCAACTCTGGCAGAGCCAGGAGGGCAACAGGAAACTCAGTCCACACCCTGAAAGAGACACCACAAGAGCCTCACTGAGATACAGCATAAAAGTACCAGTTTGAAAAACGCATGGGTATACAGGAGGGAGATTTGTTTACTCATCTCAGAGCATGTGCTAGAGGGGCAGAGATCGTTGGGAGACTTCTCCGAGAATAAAAGAGTTGGTGGGTGCCGTTTCCTTCCCCCACCTCCCAGCCTAGACACATGGACACCTGTGGGAAAGAGTATAGTGCCAACACTCACTACATAACTTACTAATGGTGTGCCCCACCCCCACATCCTCCTCCAAACACAGCCCTCTAACCAGACATTAGCTCTGGATTGTCTCCCACAGCAGACCTGCACAAACCTTGCTAACACCACATGAACTGCCCTTGCATTCTCTTCCAATACAGTATTGACAGGAACCCACCTAAAGCAGTGCTACCGGCCTGAAAGGATACATGCAGTCATGACAGAGACCAGCACCACTCCAAAGTGACCCCTACCCAGGGGAGACTGGAAAATAAGCACATACACCCGTCCAACTGCGGCCCTAGCAGTGTGCTGGGGGCAGACATGTAGTCTGACAACAAGGGCCCATCCACCAGCCAAAGCTTCTCAGAGGACAACACAGAGAAAATGTCCAGCAGTTTTGTACTACAGTATCTCTGTCAGTTGCCTTGTCTGACTCCAACTCAAGCCCAAGGCAGCCTCGACTGGCACCAGAAACACGGGGACGAAACTCTACCCACAACAGGCAAAGAGAGCCAAAGCAGATGACTAGACTGGAGGCAGAAGTGGCTCAACCACAACAGTAGGGTGCACAAATAGATACCCCTCAAGCACCAGGTTCTGGTGAACAAGGGACACTGCACTGTAGGGCACTACAGAGCCCCTTCTTCATAGGCCACTACTTTTAAGAGCAGGAGATGCAGCTGACTCCTAACACGTAGAAATAGGCTCAGAGAAATATGTTCCAAATGAAAGCACAGGGCAAAATCACAGCAAGAGAGCTAAACAAAATGGAGGTAAGTAAATGCCTGACAGAGAACTTAAAGTAATGGTCACAAAGATACTCACTGGGCTTGTGAAAAACATGGAGGGACTCAGTGATACCCTCAACAAAGAGATGGAAAACCAACCAGAGATGAAGAACTCAGCTGAAATTAAAAATACACTAGTTGGAATAAATAGACTAGAGGAAGCAGAAGAATGGATCAGAGACCTGCAGAACAGAATGGAAAGCAATCAAGCTGAACAAGAGAGAGAAACATAATAGAAATTGAAATTAGACTAAAAGAACTCAATGACACCATCAAGGATGATAACATTTACATTAATAGGGAATCCCAAAAGGAGAAGAGAGAGAAATGGGAGCAGAAAATGTATTTGAAGAAATAGCTGAAAAGTTCCTGAATCTGGGGAAGGAAACAGAAATCCAAGTACAGGAGGCACAAAAGACCCCAACAAAATCAACCCAAGGAGGTCCACACCAAGACACATAGTAATTAAAATGGCAAAAAGTAGTGATAACGAGAATTTTAAAAGCAACAAGAGAAAAGAAAACAGTTACATACAAAGGAAGCCCCATAAGGTTATCAACTGATTTTTCAGCAGACACTTTGAAGGCCAGAAGAGAGCAGCATAATATATTCAAGTGCTGAAAGATAAAAATAATATTCTAGCAGTCAGTTATACTTTACCCAGCAAGGCTATCATCCATAATGGAGAGATAAAGAGTTTCCCAGACAAATAAAAGTTAAACGAATACATGACCACAAAACCAGCCTTGAAGAGATATTAAAAGGGAGTCTTTGAGGGGAAGGAAAGACCATAAAGCAGGCGTGAGAAAAGTAGGAAATAAAAAAGCAATAAAATTAAGTATAACTATAAAATTCAGTCAAGGACTTCACTAAATAAATGTAAAATATGATACCATATGTCTAAAATGGGGGGAGAGGAGTAAAGAATGGGTTCAAAATTAAGCAACCATCAATTTAATATAGGCTGTTATATACATAAGATTTACATACAAAACTAATGGTAACCACAAATAAAAAATCAGTAAGAGATATGCAAAAAAAAAAAAAAAAGAAAAAGAAAAGAAAACAGAATCCAGGTATATTACTAAAGAAAGCTAGCAAACCATCAGGGAAGAGAACGAGAAGAAAGGAACAAAGAAGAACTACAGAATCAACCATAAAACAAGTAACAAAATAGCATCAATTATTACTTTGAATGTAAATGCTCCAAGGGTAAAAGAATGGATGAAAAAGCAAGACCCATCTGTATGCTGCCTACAAGAGACTTGTTTCAGACCTAAAGACACATGCACATTGAAAGTGAAGGAATGAGAAAACATTTATCATGTAAATTTAAGTGAAAAAAGCTGAGATAGCAATACATATATCAGAAGAAAATAGAATTTAAAACAAAGATTGTGGAGCGCCTGGGTGGCACAGTCGGTTAGGCGTCCGACTTCAGCCAGGTCACGATCTCGCGTTCCGGGAGTTCGAGCCCCGCGTCAGGCTCTGGGCTGATGGCTCAGAGCCTGTTTCCGATTCTGTGTCTCGCTCTCTCTCTGCCCCTCCCCTGTTCATGCTCTGTCTCTCTCTGTCCCAAAAATAAATAAAACGTTGGGAAAAAAAAATTTAAAACAAAGATTGTAACAAGAGTCAAAGAAGGACACTATGTAATCATCAAAGGGAAAATCCAGCAAGAAGATATAACTATGGGTATTCAGCACCTAAATACATAAAGCTGCTGGTAACAAAGTAATCAATAGTAATACAATAATAGTAGGGGACCTGAACACCCAATTTATATCAGTGGTAAATCATCCAAACAGAAAATCAACAAAAACACAGTGACTTTGAATGATACATTGGCCCAGATGGATCTAACAGATATATTCAGAACATCCCATTCTAAAACAACAGAATACATGTTCTTTTGAGTGTACGTGGAACATTCTCCAAAATAGATCACATATTGGGCCACAAAACAAATCTCAACAAATTAAAAAGATTAAAGTCATACCATGCATTTTTTCCAACCACAATGCTATGAAACTAGAAAGCACCCTCAAGAAAAAAATCTGGAAAGAACACACATACATGGAACTTAAATAACATGCTACTAAACAATGAATGGGTCAGCCAAGAAATCAAAAAGGAAATCAAAAAAATATATGGATACAGGGGCATCTGGATGGCTTGGTCGGTTAAACGTCCAGTTCTTGATTTCAGATCAGGTTGTGGGATCGAGCCCTGCATCAGACTTCATGCTGAGCAGGAAGCCTGCTTGGGATTCTCTCTCTCTGCCTCTGCCCCTCTCCCAGCCTGCTCACTCACTCTCCCTCTAAAAAAAAAAAAAATAAAATAAAAAAAAAATGTTTTCTAATTATATGGAGATAAATGAATATGAAAACACAATTTTCCAAAATCTTTGGGATTCAGCAAAAGCTGTTCTAAGAGAGAAGTGTATAGCAATATAGGCCTACCTCAAGAAGCAAGAAAAATCTCACATAAATAATCTAACCTTACATCTAAAGGAACTAGAAAGAATAACAAAACCAAACCCAACCAGTAGAAGGAAAGATTAATAATAAACATTAGAGAAGAAATAAAATAGAATGTAAAATAACAGAATAGATCAGTGTAACCAGGAGCTGGTTCTTTGAGATCAACAAAATTGAGAATACTTTAGCCAGTATTCTCATCAAAAGAGAGAGAGAGGACTCAAACAAAATCAGAAATGAAAGAGAAGAAATAACAACTTATACTTCAGAAAATACAAAGCATTATAAGACAATATAATGAAAAATTATATGCCCACCAATTGAACAACCTAGAAGAGATACATCAATTCCTAGAAACCTATAACTTCCCAAAACTGAATCGGGAAGAAATAGAAAATTTGAACAGATTGATTATAAGCAGTGAAATTGAATCAGTAATCAAAAGACTCCCAACAAATTCTAGGACCAGATGGTTTCACAGGTAAATTCTACCAAACATTTAAAGAAGAGTTAGTACTGACTCATCTCAAACTATTCCAAAAAATATATATATATATATGTAGAAAGGAAGGAAAGCTTCCAAATACGTTCTATGCAGCCAGTGTTAAACTGATACCAAAACCAAGTAAATACGCTACAAAAGAAGAGAATTACAGGCCAATATGTCTAATAAACACACATGCAGAAATCCTCGATAAAATGCTGGCAAGCCAAATCCAACAATACATTTAAAAAATCATTCACCACAGTCAAGTGAGATTTATTCCTGGAATGCAAGGGTGGTTCAGTTTTCACAGATTAATCAATGTGATACATAAATAAGAGAAAGGATAAAAACTATATGATCATTTCAATAGATGCAGAAATATCATTTGACAAAGCACAACATCCATTCATGATAAAAGACCTCAACAAAGTAGGTTTAGAGGGAACATACCTCAACATAATAAAGGTCATATATTTAAAAACCCACAGCTAACATCATACTCAATGTTTAAAAACTGAGAGCTTTTCCCCTAAGGTCAGGAACAAGACAAGGACATCCATTTCACCACTTCTTTTCAACATAGTACTGGCAGTCCTCGCCACAACAGTCAGACAACAAAAAGAAATAAAAGCATCCAAGTTTATAAGGAAGAAGTAAGCTTTCATCATTTGCAGATGACATATTACTATACATAGAAAACCCTCAAGACTCCACAAAAGAACTACTAAAACTGATTAATGAATTCAACAAGGCCACAGGATACAAAACCAATACACAGAAAATTGTTGCCTTCTACACACTAATAATGAAGCAACAGAAATTAAAACAATCCCATTTACAATTTCACCAAAAATAATAAAATATCTAGGAATAAACATAATTGAGGTGAAAGACCTGTACTCTGAAAACTATAAAACACTGATGGAAAAAACTGAAGATGACACAAATGGAAAGACACTCCATGATCATGGACTGGGAGAACAAATATGGTTAAAATGTCTATACTACCCAAAGCAATCCACAGACTTAATACAATCCCTATCAAAATACTAACAGCATTTTTTATAGAACTAGAACAAGTAACACCAAAATTTGTGTGGAACCACAAAAGACCCTGAAAAGCCAAAGCAATCTTGAAAAAGAAGAACAAAAGTAAAGGTATCACAATTCCAGATTTCAAGATATACTACAAAGCTATAGTAATAAAACAGTATGACTGGCACAAGAATAAAAACACATAAATCAATAGAACAGAATAGAGAACCCTGAAATAAACCCTCAAATATTTGGGCAATTAATCTTCAACAAAGGAGGTAAGAATATGCAATGAGAAAAAGGCAGTCTCTTCAACCAATGGTGCTGGGAAAACTGGATAGCTGCATGCAAAAGAAGGAAACCGTACCACTTTCTTACACCATACAGAAAAATAAACTCTAAATGGATTAAGGACTTAAATGTGAAAACTGAAACCATAAAAATTCTAAACTAAGAGAGCATAAAAAGTCTACACCAAGAAAACGTGAGAACCGAAACCATAAAAAGTCTACACTAAGAAAACATAGACTTAAATGTGAGAACTGAAACCATAAAAAGTCTACATTATGAAAGTCTACACCAAGAAAGACATTGGCCATGGCAACATTTTTCTAGATATGTCTCCCGAGGCAAGGGAAACAAAAGCAAAAATAAACTATTAAGACATCAAAATAAAAAGCTTTTGCACAGCAAAGGAAACAATCCACAAAACTAAAAGATAACCTTCTGAATGGGAGAAGGTATTTGCAAGTGGCATATCCAATAAAAGGTTAGTATCCAAAATATATAAAGTATAAAGAACTGATACAACTCAACCCACAAAACAAATATTCAATTAAAAAATGGGTAGAAGACATGAACAGACATTTCTCCAACAAAGACATATAGATGGCCAACAGACACATGAAAAGATGCTCAATATCACTCATCATCAGGGAAATGCAAGTCAAAACCACAGTGAGCTATCCCGTCATATTTCAGAATGGCTAAAATCAACAATATGAGAAACAACAGGTATTGGCAAGGATGTGGAGAAAGGGGAACCCTTGTGCACTGCTGGTGGGAATGCAAACCAGTGCAGCCACTGTGGAAAACAGTATGGAGATTCAAAAATGAAAACCAGAATTACCATATGCTCCAGTAATTCCACTACTGGGTATTTACCCAAAGAATATGAAAACACTAATTCAAAAAGATCTATACAGCACCCCTATGTTTATTGAAGCATTATTTTTAATTGGCAAGATATGGAAGCAGCCCAAACATCCATCAATAGATGAATGGATAAAGAAGATATGGGTGGGTATGTGTGTGTGTGTGTGTGTGTGTGTGTGTGTGTGTGTGTGTGTGTGTGTGGCAAATCTTGCCATTTGCAATAACATGGATGGAGATGGAGAGTATAAGCGAAATAAGTCAGAGAAAGACAAATACTATATGATTTCACTAATATGTTCAACCTAAGAAACAAATGAACAAAGAAAAGAGATTTAAAAAAAGATTCTTAAATATAAAGAACTGATGGTTATAGAATGTAGGGGGGGATGGGCGATATAAGTAAAGGGGATTAAGATTACACTTATGAGGAGCACTTAGCAATGTATAGAATTGTTGAATTACTATTGTACACATGATACTAATATAACACTGTAGGTTAATTATACTGGACTTAAATACAATTTTTAAAAAGACAACTATGATTAATGTTAAGAGCTCTAATGGGAAAAGTAACCAATATGTAAGAACAGATGGGCAATATAAGCAAAGATCTGGAAGCATTTAAGAAAGAATCTAAATGAAATGCTAAAAACCAAAAACACTAACAAAAATGAAAAATGCCTTTGATGGACTCATCAGTAGTGGACTGGAAGTGGTCAAGGAAAGAATCAGTGAGCTTGAAGATAGGTAAGACCAACTCCCCAAACTGAAATGCTAAGAGGAACACAGAAGGGGAAAACAAAGAATATCAAAGGTCAGTGGGACAATTTTAAAAGATGTAAAGTACACATAATTGGAATACCAGGAGGAGAAGAAAAAGAACAGGGGCACAGAAAACATAAATATTTGTATTGTTAATGTGTTGTCAAAATATAAACTATACTTTGCTCATGTATCTGCATGCTTGGCAGTTAAAAGGTAAAATTTGGCAACTTTCATTCCATCTATAAACTTTTACCAAAGAAAATGAAAAGATCTTACCTTCTAAGATATCTTGCACACCTTATACTAAAAATAGTGTGATTTTCTATCCTGTGATATTGAGTCTTTCATAATGAAAGTTTTGGGTCACTTTTTAATTTCCTCAAAACTTGCAGAAACACTTAACGAGATTTTTTAACTTTATAGAATGCAAGAAGATAGCCTCCTTGTACCTGTGCCTGCAAGATGTCTATCATGGTTGTCAAACATCAAAACGTTGGTCTGCCAATAAACCACATTTTTGACATGTGGGAGAAGAATGTCCTCCAATTTGGAAGTAGTTTGAATGTGAGAATATAGGAAAGCACTACAGTAAAATAATTTTACATTGTTTTCTCTCAAACTGTTTGATGATCTTTATAGAAGTACCAAGGACTACAGAAAAGGATTCACTACACCTGAGCTATTTGGTATTGTGTGTAGATTGTGACAAAAACTCAAACAGTGGGGGTGGGGGTGGGGAATGACATTTGGGGGGAAAGAAGACTGACTCAAAACTCAAAGGTGTCACCAGAAGGGGCAGCCAAATGAAACCGCCATGAAAACTAATTTATTTGAAATCCACCTTCAGTTTAAGTTCAGATTACCCCTGTGCTTTAAAAACATTTTCCCTGTGGGTGCCTGGGTGACTCACTCAGTTAGACATTCAAGTCTTGATTTTGGCTCAGGTCATGATCTCATGGTTCATGGAATCAAGCCCCAAGTCAGACTCTGCACTGAAAGCACAGAGCCTGCTTGGGATTCTCTCTCTCCACCTCTCTCTGCCCCTCCCCTAGTTTCTGCCCCCCCCAAAATAAATATTAAATTCAACACCCAAAAAACTAATAATCCAGTGAAGAAATGGGCAAAAGACATGAACACTTTTCCAAAGAAGACATCCAGATGGCTAACAGACACATGAAAAGATGCTCAACATCACTCATCATCAGGGAAATACAAATCAAAACCACAATGAGATACCACCTCACACCTATCAGAATGGCTAAAATTAGTAACTCAGGAATCAACAGATGTTGGTGAGGATGCAGAGAAAGGGGAACACTTTTGCCCTGCTGGTTGGAATGCAAACTGGTGCAGCCACTCTGGAAAACAGTATGGAGGTTCCTCAAAAAATTAAAAATAGAACTACCCTATGACCCAGCAATTGCACTACCAGGTATACAAGGAAACAAAAGTTCTGATTCAAAGGGGCACATGCACCCCAATGTTTCTAGCAGCACTATCAACAATAGTTAAATTATGAAAAGAGTCCAAATGTCCATCAACTGATGAATGGATAAAGAAGATGTGGAATATACATACAATGGAATATTACTCAGCGATCAAAAAGAATGAAATCTTGCCATTTGCAACAACATGGATGGAACTAGAGGGTATTATGCTAAGCAAAGTAAGTCAGAGAAAGATAAGTGTATGATTTTACTCGTGGAAATGTAATAAAGCAGATGAACATAGGGGAAGGGAAGGAAAAATAAGATAAAAACAGAGAGGGAGGCAAACCATAAGAGACTCAAATACAGAGAATAAAGTGAGGGTTGCTGATGGGGAGGGGAGTGGAGGGATAGACTAAATGGGTGATGGGCATTTGAGGGCACTTGTTGGGATGAGCACTGGGTGTTATATGGAAGTGATGAATGCTAAATTCTACTCCTAAAATCATTATTACACTATATGTTAACTAACTTGAATTTAAATAGAATTTTTAAAAATGTTTAAGTAAAATTAAAAACAAAAAAACAGTACACATTTTCCCCAAGTTTAACTTATGGTGACATCCAGTGTGCTTCAGTGTCTAACAACAATGAACAATCCAGACATGCAGAACCTACATGATGAATTTAAAGATGCAAACGGCCTGAATGCCAAAAAGCTAGTCTACTAGATAATAAGTGGATGGACATTTTTGAAGGGCTGGAAACTAATTCCTTACAAGTTGAAAAACCTGCTGTTGCTAGTAAGTAAAATCGTATTCCATGTTCAAACTCCTCTGTTGACGGGATTATCTAATTTGATGTCATTGCACTGGACTGCCACCAGGGACCAGTGTAAAGTGGGCTTGATAAGAGACCTGCAAGTGAGAGAGAACTTGACTTTGAATGTGTTCAGTGTTACAACTACACAGAAGAAAAGAGGGATGTCCTAAAGGCTGCAGGGAGTTCAGAGAGTATTATCAGAAAAGGAAATACAAAATGCAAAAATACTCTATTTTATCATGGGACATAACCATATCATTGTTAATTTTTATTAAATATAGGAAATATCTATTAGCCTCATTATATTTACCTTCAACTTTTAAAAGTCAATATTTATGTGTCTTAAGAATACACAATAAAATGGCTTATAAAATTTAAATATCCAACAAGGAGTTAAAATCTGTATCAGAAACAAAGATATTATTATTATCACACATACTATTTGCTTAATTTCTTCCATAAATTACTAATTGCCACTGTTAACTGCTCCAATTGTTTTTACTGAATAGTGTTTATATATCAGAAAAGGAAATATAGAATGTTATATTAATTTTAAATACCTATTTTATATTTTACTGTTAAAATCATAATATATGTGATGTATAGCTACCTATTACATACTATACTTTTTTTTTTTTCGGGGGGGGGGGGGCGGTCTGGGATGGCTGTGTCCTAGGTTGGCTGTCTACTATACATGTAGACAAACATCTTCATAGATGTTTATATAAATGTAAATATATATATTCAATTCTGAATTGTTTGACAATTATTGGATAGGTATTTCTACTGTCTACTATTCTCTTGAAAGAGTTTAAAGGCTTCTAGGGGAAATATATACAGGTATACTTCATGTCTGGATGAAACAATGGCAGATTAATTGAAAATAAGCTCAGTTAAGCTAGCCATTAAATGTATGAGTGAGGTAATTGTCAAGAAGTAAAAACAAGTTTTGTTAATCTCTAAAAAAATCTCCATTTATGGGGCCCCTGGGTGGCTCGGTGGGTTAAGCATCTGACTTCGGCTCAGGTCATGATCTCACAGTCCGTGAATTCAAGTCCCACATCGGGCTCTGTGCTGACAACTCAGAGCCTGGAGCCTGCTTCGGATTCTATGTCTCCCTCTCTCTCTGCTCGTCCCCCACTCACGCTCTGTCTCTCTCTGTCTCTCAAAGATGAATAAATGTTAAAAAAAAATTTTTTTTAAATCTCCATTTAGAAATGTTATGGTGTACTCTCTTTTTTAGTGAAAATACCTGCACGAGCTCCTTCTTGGCTTCTAAAAAGATATGTAAGGTAGGAGAACTATACTTGATTTCTTCTACCTGACTACATTACTCCTTTCCCTCTGGCTTCTGTGATTTTGATTTTGAGTTAAAGCAACAGGTAAAAGTAACTTTTTTATAACAATTGCTAATTGAAGTCTCCTTATATTCTCCATAGTATCTGTGACTAGGCCAGTGTTGTACGTAGCAGTGTTTACATGATGCATTTTGAAGCGTTGTGAGATTTCAGTATTCCCAAACTGTCCCCATTGGATGCCTTAAAATCTACAACTAGACATTTATTTGTCTGCATTTATCATTGCATTATCTGAGTTTCTCTTTTTGAAAAGAAACATTTCTGGCATAAGGTAATTATTTAACAGTTTACAATGGATGACTATCAAATGTGTTACAATCTGTAATAGCAGTTGGAGCACTGGCCACCTATTTTTTGATACTCGTACCTAAAACACATATAATACTAGCACCAAAAAACTGGAAAAAGAATAGAAAGTGAATTCAGGAATAACAGATAAACTGTGTAGTTTCATCTAAGCCAGGAATAATTATATCACCAGTCCCCTTGGCAAGTTAGAAACAGTGACATGAACAACCATCTAAGCAGTGGAAGAGTAAGTATCTGAGGATAGACTGAATATATCCAACAGAGGAAACATGGTCTGCACTTTCTTCCTTCCTCAACTCTTCTAAGAACTTGGTTTCTACTTAGCATAATGGGTTCTGTAGAAATATGTAGACTCTCCTGCCCCAAAAACTTATAAAATTAGGTAAGATACCATCTTTAGGCATACCTGTACTTGGATCTAGAATTGATCAAACTAAAACAATTTTTAAAAATATATTAGTTATCATATCTATGGAAAGCAATCAAATGATATATCAAAATAGGAGAAAGTAAAGTGTTCGAGTTACAAGATGTGAATTCTAGACCTGCCCCTCCCTCTTATTAGCTACATGATCTTAAGAAAATAGTTTAACCATTCTGATTCCCTAATATTCCCTCTCTGGTGTAAGATAGGGATAACATTGGCCATCCTGCCTATATCATAGGACTGGTGAGATCTCCAAGTAAGGTAATAGCTGTAAGAATCCTTTACATACTCTGAGGTGTAATATACATTACATTACTCTTGATTAGATAGCTCGTGGTTCACATTGAAATCTGAGTACCCAATTTCTTTCAGCTCCCAAAATAAGATTCACAGGCTCAGCAAAGACCAACAAAGACAATTGGTAGAAACTGGTGAGAAGTCAATCCAGGAAATAATTCAGCCCAAGAGCACTGATTTGTATGGAAACTGTTTCAAAGTGACATCCTTCAAGTGTCCTATGAGCACACAAATTCCCAGTTGGACTGAGAAGACAAGGATCCCAAGAGGAGGTGTTTTGGGTTTTTTCTTACTGTTTCAGATTTGAATAAATACAAAGGTTGTTTTCACTGTATCATTAATAAATCCTATGAAGTTTGGATTATGAGAACTGCTTTTATAAACAGGATTAATAGCCATTTTATTCCTGATTCTGAAAAATATTTGCTTAATTTCTATATGAGTCTATTACAGAAAAAAATTATTTCAGTTTAATATAGCTTTGAAAAAAAACCTAATTGCCTTATTCCCAATACCCCCTTGTTATTGGTGTCCTTTCCATACTATAGAATAAAAAAGTAATGAACTGATACACATGACATGAATGAATCTCAGAATCATTGTGTTAAGTACAAGAAGACAGATACAGAAAAGTAAATGCTATATGAAATCTCATGTATATGAAATGCAAAGTAACTCACAGAGACAAGAAAAAAAAAAAAAAAAAACAGATAAGGGTTTCCTGGAGGAAGAAGGGACAGAGAAGGAGATGAAGGCAAGAATGGACTGGAAAGGAACACAAGGAATCTTTTAGGGTTATTTTCTAGGTCTTGATTGTGGTGATGGGTTTCACAGCTGTTTACAACTGTTGAACTACCAGGGTTTTAGTTTCCAGGGCAACAAGCTGGGTAGAGTTATCCTCTGCTGAGACGGCAAAGACTGAGGGCAGAGCAGCAATTCAGTTTAGACTTGGTTTTGGAATGTCTTTCAGACACTGAAATACAGGTACTAACTAAGCAGTTGGATAGGAGTCGAGTTCAGGGAAGAGGTCTGGGCTAGATGTACATTTGGGAATTTTCAGATAAAGATAGTACTTTAGGGTGTGAACCTAGACAAGACTTCTAAATGAGTACAGATAATAGAAGAGGGTTAAGGAGGAAATCCTTAAGAATTCCAGTACTGATGGATCAGAAAAAGAAAAGAACCAACAAAAGAAGCATAAGGAGCACCTTGTGGGCTAGGAGGAAAACCAAGAGGATGTGTCGTCCCGGAAGCTAAGTAAGAAAGTGTATCAAAGAGGAGGCAATAATCAACTCAGTCTGATGCTTCTGATAAATGAAGTGTATTTACTTTTGGGTTTTACAACATGGAAGTATTATTCAGGATCTTGATCAGAGAAATTTCAGTAGAATGACAGAAGCACAAATCTAATTAAAGTATATTTTAAAATAGGAGAGAGAGTGGAGACAGGTAGTCTTCATGGAATTTTGTTGAAAAAGGGAGATTTTTTTTTCAGTGCCCCCCATCCACAGGTACTAAAAATTATGTTTTTCGGCCTCATTCAGCCTTTCCTGAGCTGAGCCGAGAGTCTCATCACTTACTGATTACATTATCTTACAGGCATATGTCCTCATAAATCTTGATGACATACGAATAAAAACTCTACAATTTTTTTTTTACTGAAGTCATTTCAGAGGGACTTGTCTTTAATTCTTTTCTGTTGCCCCTTTCTTTACAATATATACATTTAGAGCTGCACATTTTCCTCTAAATTCCTAGCTTCATTATCTGTTTATTACAGAAGGAATTGTGTCCTTTCCCCTTACTGAACTTCCCAAGTGGGAAATGAGATGAATTCTGTCAGAGAACAGTGAGAGATCTAGGCAGACTTCAGTTCTGGAAGGGTTCATATTTACTGATGAGCTATGGTACAAATACAGAGATTCAGCTGACTGAGAAGAGTAGGGGGGGAGTAAATTCATAATAAATCCTGGCAGACAGGTTTATATCCAAATTATTTCTTCGAATTCGGTAAACAAACACAGTATCCAGTCTTCTATTTAGCTGGACCACCAACACCCAGAAGTGAGTCATGGTATTCCAGGCATCATTTCTGTTTCCTCAGAACATGATTTCCCTGCACAGATTCATATTATTAGCTGCCTATAAACATTTCATCTAGTGCCATCGATGGACTCTAAATACTGGTCAATCCTAACAGCAAAAGGAAATCCAGTTATTGAAGCTGAGTGATGGATTTAAGAGGGTTTCTTATACTATTCTCTCTTTTGGGGGATATTGAAATTTTTAAAAATGAAGTCCAAATGTTTCTCTCCCAGGTATCAGTGGTGCCCTAGAACTCGTACCCATCAATCTCCTCAGGGACATAATTCTAATGACTACCCTCTTTCTCACTTTCTCAAAATATAGCAGCATTTGCTTTTAAATTTTTTTTTAATGTTTATTTTTGAGAGAGAGAAAGCGCAAGAAGGGGAGGGGCAGAGAGAGGGAAACAGAGGATCTGAAGCAGGCTCTGTCCTGCTCTGAACAGTGAGATCGTGATCTGAGCTGAAGTCGGACACTTAACCAACTGAGCCACCCAGGTGCCCTGCAACATTCACTTTTAATAATGGACGCTTCCATTTTTAAAAAGCCAAATTGTGAAAAACTCAAACATAAAAGTAGAATATAATAATGAATCCACCGGTGCCCATGACCCACCCTTAGTAGTCATCGGCATCCTGCTATTCTTTCATCTATATGCCCACTACTTTTTTTGTGTGTGCTATTTAGAGCATTTAAAGTAAAGCATTTAGAGCAAGTTCAGCAAATCATGTCATTTTGCCCATAAATAGTTCAATGTAGGTCTCTAACTAGATAAACTTTTTATTTTTTAACAAAGCATAACCTACTTCTTGCTTTTATTCTAAGTGTATTCTCCTTTTTCTTCTGTGGTCTACATACCACCTTAAGCATCCTAAGTAATCCTGCCACATCCTTTAAAATGTCTACTAGTCTTCTTCAGGCTTTATTCATGGTTTCCTTTTATCCCTTATCTCTCTTCCTGCGTACACTGAATTTTTAAGAATTGTGTTGAAATGTACATGAAACAAAATTTACCATCTTAACCATTATGAAGTGTAAAGTTCAGTTTTGCTAAGTATATTCACATGGTTGTGCACACAATCTCCAAAATTGTTTTCATCTTGCAAAACTGAAACTCTATACCCATTAAGCAACTCCCCATTTCTCCCTCCTCTCAGCTCCTGGCAAGTATCTACTTTGAGTCTTTTTGACTCTGACTATTCTAGGTACCTTATATTAAGTGTAATCAAGTATTTGGAAGACAAATACTTAGCATTTCACTTAGCATAATGTCCTGAAGTTACATCCATGTTGTAGCAGGTGTCAGAATTTCCTTCCTTGTTAAGGCTGAATGATACTACATTGTAGGTACATAGCATATGTTCTTTATCCATTCATCCATCAGTGGGCACTTGGATTGCTTCCACCTTTTTGGCTACTGTGAATAATACTCCTCCTATGAACATGGTTATACAAATAACTCTTTGAAACCTGCTTTCAACTCTTTGGGGCATATACCCCGGTGTAGAATTGCTGGATCATATAGTAATTCTATTTTCAATTTTTGAGGAACCACCATACTGGTTTTCATAGTGACTGCATTTCACATTCCCACCAATAGTGCTCCAGGGTTCTAATTTCTTCACATCCTTACCAACACTTACTTTCTGGGTTTTCTTTGGTGGTAGTCTTAGTAATTGAGAGGGGAGATAAACACTTTTTTAAAACATTATACTAATTATCATAATTAAAATAAACAATTCCTTCATATCATGTAATGAAGGGATTTCTAACATACTCTTCCCATGGTTTTTCCCATATCTCCATCCTTCTGTTTCCCAAGATGAGAAGCTTTGGAGTCACCACTGGTTCCTCTCTTCTCTCATCCCACATTAATTCATTAGAAAAATCTCAAAATACAGTAAAACCTTGGTATTGGAGCATAATTCGTTTTGGAAACATGGTTGTAATCCAAAGCACTCATTTCCAAAGCAAATTTCAAGAACCATTGGCTCAGTTGTGATCATATGACATTCGGCATCACCTACCACTCGTATTGCAAGATACCGCTCGTTTATCAAGTTAAAATTTTATTAGAAATGTTCGCTCGTCTTGCGGAACACTCACAGAACAAGTTCCTCACAATCCAAGGTTTTACTGTATAGGATTATATAACAGCAGGATCCTGTTAAAACAAATCTTAGATCATGACACTCCTCAAAATCTTTCAGTGCTTCCCCATTTCATATTTAGTAAAATCAAAGTCTTTACAATGGCCTGTGAGGCCTCATGTGAACACAGTCCAAATTACCTATCTGAGCTGCTATCTTATCTCTTTCTTCTTGATTCAATCTGCTGTAGCCACTTGTGCCATCTTGGTGATCCTTCAACGCACAACCATGCACCTAGCTCAGGGCCTTCTCGCTTACTCTTCCTCTTGCCTAGAATGCTCTTCCCTCTGGTATCTGCCTGACTCACTCCCTAACTCCTTTGACATGTCAGCTTCACAGGGAGGCCTTCCCTGAACGCCTTAAAAAAAAAAAAAAATCTCTCCCCTAAGAATTCTTTATTCCCCTCCCCAGCTTTATTTTACCTCATAAATTTTATCCCGACATATATTTTACTTTTGATTTGCTTATTTTCTGACCCTGTAATTAAAGTATGAGCTCCAAATGGATAAGAATCTTTAGGTAGATCTTGGCACATAATGTTCAATAAATAATTGTTGAGTCAATTCAGTTCATGTATTTGTACATATTTTTGTGGTTGCTCCACAGATCTGCATCACAACTTGAAAAGAAAAATGAAAGAATGTACTTCTTTCCAAAGCAAGAAGACTGGCATAAATTGGACAGATGATGAGAAAAGAATCTACAGGGATAAAAGAATAGCTCAAACTCAAGAAATACTGCAGTATTTGCTCCCTATCATGGAAAGCACTAAATTTGTGCAAAACCCCCAGATAAAACAGATACTCAATCCAAGAACCAACTTCCAAATTCAACATCAGTAAGTCAATACAATTTTGTCATTCTCAGCTATTTAATACATTTTTGGTAAAGAAGGAATGCTTATTAATTCATTAAGAATTGTTAAGAAACAAACATACCCTCTTAAAAATGGCAGCTATATCACATTTGACAAGGGAACAAAAGCCCAAAGCCATCAAAAAACATTGGCTATGTAAAGGGAGTAGGTTATCGGGCCTTATTTGATTGTCTATTTGCATGACATTACTCATTAGTTTGAATCTATGAGTAAAGTATGCATGAATAAAGTGTGACCATAGCCTGACTTCAGATTTCTCCAATGTGTTTAAGCCCTATAATCCTAGGGGGCAGCCAGAATTAGAAAAAATTAACTGGAGTTACTTCAGTTTATGGATATTCAGAAGAAAGCACAAAGGATAAGACCAGATTGGGGTGCCTGGCTGAAGTACTTTCTATGTGCCACACACGATTCTATGTTTATATACACATATGCACATATTTTACATTCTACACGTAAGGAAATTGGGCTACAACGAGGTTAAGTAATTTGTCCAAGGTCACACAGCCAACAGGTAGCAGAACTGCTACGCCAGTTAGACATTCTGCTTTCAGAGTCTATCATCACTGTGCTTTGATATTTCTCTTTAAAATATAAATGATAGGGCACCTGGGTGGCTCAGTCGGTTGGGCGTCTGACTGCTCTCGCAGTTCGTGAGTCCAAGCCCTGCGTTGGGCTCTGTGCTGACAGCTCGGAGCCTGGAGCCTGCTTCGGATTCTGTCTCCCTCTCTTGGCCCCTCCCCCACTCGTGCTCTCTGTCTCTCAAAAATAAATAAAAAACATTTTTAAAAAGTTTTTAAAATACAAATGAAAAACAGAAGATCAATGTACTTAATATTCACAGGTCACCTACACATCAGTGACAAAATGTGAGTATTTCGATAGGAAAATGAGCAAAGCCTATAAACCATAAATTCACAAAAGAAAAAAAATGTCCAACGAACATTTACAGTGTTTAATTTCACTTAAAGGAGTGCAAATTAAAACAATCATGAAATACTGTTCATTTTTGCCTCCAAGTAGAAGAATTCACTCACTGGTGATTGGAATATGAACTGATACAGAGGCTTGGGAAGGCAGTCCAACAATATAAATGAAAAATCCTCAATGTCATACATTCATTTTGACTAAAAAATTCCACTTTTAGAAATTAAACTTAATTTCTAAAAGGAAAAAAAAAACTAGGTAAGAGCTTTCTGAATGTTCAACAATAGGAGATTGCTGAAATAAATTACAGTATATCCATAAAATGAAATGTTATGTGACTATTATATATTATGAGTACATATTAATTAACAGGGGATAATGTTCATGATGCACAAGTGAATAAGAGCTACAGAACAGCTTTGGTATGGTTGCATTTGTACACTATGCAAATACATTTAATGTGTGCATATTATACACACTCAAACACAAGGATACCTAGAAAAATCTCTGGTAGCACATAGTACCAACAATAATTATCTCTGGATAAAATATTGGCAGAGGATGATACTACTCTTTATGCTTTTTTTTCTTAAATTTTGATTAATGCCTATTTCTTTATTATATAATCAGCAAAGTCAAAAAATTATAAAAAATAGGCAACTGGTAACAGTTTTTAGTCAGATGGGATAGCTATCACTCACTGAAGGCAGTGCCTAACAGAAATTCTATCTAATGGATCAGTTAATATGCAAGAAACAGATAGCCTAGGCCTAGGCAAACAAGGGCTCCGTCACATATAATATCAGCAGACTCAAAAATCAGGAAACTAATAAGAAAATACAATGGACCCAGGCAAAGGTGACAACTAAGACATAGCTTGATTTTTTTTTAATATATGAAATTTATTGTCAAATTGGTTTCCATACAACACCCAGTGCTCATCCCAAAAGGTGCCCTCCTC
>NW_024412391.1:11929273-11963227 GCF_014898765.1 Herpailurus yagouaroundi | reverse complement strand
TCTATTCCATTGGTCTATGTGTCTGTTTTTGTGCCATAGCTTGATTTTTTAATCATTATTTTCATGAGAGATTTCTTACATCCTTCAAACCCAGAAACTTACTTAGTGTGGATTACCCTGAATCTAGAAGAGTAGATATATAGTAGGTTATATTAATTAAGAACTCTTTGGTTGCAAATAACAGAAACCAGTTTAAGCTAGATTAATCAAAAAGCATAAGGTAGGGTAAGAGGGAAGAGTTCTGAGAAAATCCAAGACTATCTATGGAAATAAAGAGGAGAGAGGATTCAGCCAGGTCTCAGAAAAGGACTGACACTGGGGAACGGAAAGCTACCAGGGCTCTTTATCCATCGTCAGTCTCTGCCCTTCTTGCTCTACAAAAGTGTTTTCATACCTCTTACCCTCACAAATTTGCATCCTATAACACTTTAACTCGCAAGACACGCTATCTTTCATTGCCAATTCTAAACTATAGGGAAAGACCAAATGTGGTTGGCAGCCATGCTAGTGGGTTACAGATCAGACAGTTACAAATATGGCTGATGGAAGGCCTAGCTCTGTGGATCAAGAGAAGGCAGATTGTGCCTGGGGCAGACACTTCCCAAAAGTTTCTAATGTAGGTATACATGGATATAAGAAAGAGTACAAAAGTAGCAAGCAAGACCATTCTTAACAGATGGATTCACTGTATATTTAAATTATCTTTATAATTGGGGCAGCTGGGTGGCTCAGTCGGTTAAGCGACCAACTTCAGCCCAGGTCATGATCTCACAGTCTGTGAGTTCGAGCCCCACATCAGGCTCTGTGCTGACAGCGCAGAGCCTGGAGCCTGCTTCAGATTCTGTCTCCGTCTCTCTCTCTGCCCCTCCCCTGCTCACGTTCTGTTTCTCTCTCTCTCAAAAATAAATATTTAAAAAAATGTCTTAAAAAACTATTCTTATAATAATTAAATATTTTTTGTTCTTTGAACTTTTTTATGGCTGCCTTTCTCTTTTATATATACTTGGCCTGACTGGCTCAGCACACATACCCAGAGTAAGTGATTACTGAGTAAAGTGAGAATAAACAAAAATGAGAAAATCACACCTTTGTTAAACCACTTTACACCTCAATCCAGGTTTAGACTAGAGAGAGACTACTTAATGTATTTTATGGCAGAATTATCATATTAAAGAATGTAACATCTGAACATAGGGCTTGAACTTAAGTGGTCTGTTCTGTTCTTAACCAAAATGAATAGAGTCTAGCATATTAGCAAGACGATTTACGTCTCTTAACTTTACCTCCAGTCCAACACTGGTCAGAAGTCAGACATTGAGGAATAAATCTCATGTTTGACATTCCATCTAGTAAAGATACAAATTCTTGTGAAGGATTATATAGATCAAAACGTGATTGGAGAGAGTTTTCACTTCTGGGAAGATGAAATAGATGCAGCTTCCCTCTTTGGGATTCATACTGATCTTTTTCCTGACTATAGAAAAAAGCCAAGACCTATAGCAGTATACCAACCACATTCTAATAGGATAAACAAGTCGATTTTTAGAGAAAAGTGAAATTTTAGAGAACATTTATTGTAACTAGATGTATAGGTAAGGCCCGGAGGCCCAGAGTGGCCATTATATCAGGAAGCCTGGGTCAGGGCAGGCATCTCAATAAACATCCTCTGGGCATTCAGAAGTACAGGAACGGAGTACTTCTGAAAAATCATGACCAGAAATGAAGACATAGATCATTCTCATAGAAATAATGGTGAAAATTTTAAGGGAAGAGGAACTCACCAAAGAATTTAAAAAGATGACTTAAGCTATGACAAATACCTAAGGACTACAAACACCTAGGGTACGTGTGGACAAAAACTCATGTATTTTATTTCTTTCCTAGATTAAAGCCAGCTACTTTCATAAATATAAAGAGATACAGCACATCCTGGACACAACCCAGAAATCCCCGTTTTACAAGCCAAAGTAACCTTGTGGTAAGCTCTTCAGAGTGGCTCCAGTCAGTGTCCCAGCGGTCATTTGAAAGTTTGTCACCTCTCAAGGTGCCCAAGAAGAAGAAAAAACACTCTAAAATCAAGGCCACAAAGACTCAAGATGTGAAACCTCTCAGCAGCAAATGGGAGACTGGTCCCTCAAGTTTTGAGAAGGATGCAGATATCAAAGGAAAGAGTCTTCAAGCTGAAGGATCCAGTGACCAAAACTCTAAGCAAATAGCTCCACATCTAACTAGGAATAGGGATGAGCAACCAAATAGGAATTATGGACAACCTACTTCCATTTGAAGTTCCCAAGGGACAAATAATTTAGCTTTATGCTACTCTGAAAACTGTGGATGAAAAATAACATGCTTACATAGTAAAAAGAAAAGGAAAGAAAAATGAGAAAGCCCTCCCCACCCCTCTATCTCTATCCCTCCCCTTACACATACATATACTAAACTACAAATTGTAGATAACTCTTCTTTAGTGGGAACATCTTTTAGAGATTTAAAAGGAAATCCAAAGAAAATACAGAAAATTTAGAATTACTTATTTATATATAATTTTTGTCAAGATGGAAAAAAATCTATGAACTTGTGAATTCTCCCAAAACAACTTATGCATAAAACTCAAGGAAGGAATGGCATATACTATGACTTTAACATCCCTACAAGGCACCTTAATGAATCAGCAAACATCATTTCTTGATTTTCTGTTACGTCTTTAGTGTGCTGGAAACCACCAATGATATAAAAGACATTTCTCCCCACTGGAAGGTTATTGTATAATTGTACATATAAAGCATACATGACTAAAATAATTATAGAATAAGATAGTACATAGTGAAGTGCTAAGTTGTACATCTCCAATAATTAAAATACTATATGTTCAAGGATGTTAAGTACACAGAGCAAAAGTGTGTCACAATATAACACTGAAATGCATAGATTATGGTTCATAATAGTTCTTTTACTTCTCAAAGTATAGCAAAAATGTAAAAGCTTAGATGTGCAGTTTCCTTTAGAGTGGACAAATGTACATCTCCAGCCATTCATTCATGGGAAAGCAAGTGGAGTATCTCACAAGTTTATCTTTCATAAGACAGTGAGCACTGGTGGGATTCCTTGAGGACACTACAGAGAAACAGACAGGTCGGGCAAATAATAAAGATGGATGTGATAGTGAGAAAACAAGAGCCACAGGTCACCAATGGTGTCCATTACAGGGTAAGGTAAGCAGAATGTGGATCTGGTAGGTGAGATACATAAAAGTTACAAGCTACAAACCTAGCTCATGGTAGCAAGCCCAAACTAGGAAAATCTAAAGTTGAGTAGTCTACTCTCAACAATAATTCCAATAGCCAAAGGTTCAAGGAAAGCTCGCTGGGATATTAGAAGAGTAGCTACTATGTTTTTGTTTTATTTTTATTTTTGTTTTGAATTTTTAGAGAAGGTTCACAGCAATACTGAGCTGAAAGTACAGAGATATCCCATAAACCTCTTGACCCCCACACATATATAGCCTCCCCATTATCTCCATTGTCCACCATTTGTTACAGTTGATCAACCTACACTGATAAATCACTACCATCCAAAGTCCCTAGTTTACCTTAGAGTTTTACCTGGGTGTTGTATATTCTATGGATTTGAACAAGTGTCTAATAAAGTATATCCACCATTATAGTATCATACATAGTTTCACTGCCCTAAATATTCTCTCTTCATATTCATCCTTCTCTCCCCACTAACTCCTGGCAACAACTCATCTTTTTACCGTCATTATAGTTTAACCTTTTAGTTGGAATCATATAGTATGTATGTGGCCTTTAAGGTTGGCTTTTTTCACTTAGTAATATGCATATAAATTCTATCATGGCTTAACAGCCAATTTGTTATAATGCTAAATAATATTCTCTTGTCAATAAAATTTATAAACCACTAGCAATAAAAACTAAGAAAAAAGACACAAATTACTAATATCAGAAATGAAAGAGGGACTGATCCCATAGACATTAAAAGGTTAATACAAGAATATTATGGAGGGAGCCAAGATAGCAGAAGAGCATAGAAGGGTTTTTTTTGCATCTCACATCCATAAAATGCAGCCAGATCAACACTAAACCATCCTGCACACCTAGAAAACTGATTTGAGGATTAACACAACAATCTGCACAACCTGGACTACAGAACTCAGCAGGTATGCAGAGCAGAGAGGTGAAATGGGGGTGAGAGAAGCCACGGAGGGCAGGGAGCTGTTTTTGCTTCAGAGAGAGGACAGAGATGGGGGGAGAATATGGGAAAAGCACCCTCCCCAAAAGCAGCTGGAGAGAAAGTGGAAAAGTGGAAACAGCCACAGGGACTGAATTAAAAAGGGAAAAAGGAGAGGGTTTAAATTCCATTAAGACTGTATAAACAGGGGGAGCACAGAGTCTGAAACTCTTCAGCTTGATACCTGGTGGTGCTCTGGTGGGAAGAGTGAATCCCCAGGAGCATAGTGGGGTCTATGAGGTTCTCAGGCCACACAGGGAGAAGTGATTCCACTGCTGGAAGGACATTTGGTAGAGGCTCTGTGGCCACCCAGTGCCAGCAGACCCCAGATAACAAACCACATTCACTGGTGCTGGAACAAGGTCATTAAGGGTGAAGCCTGGTGCCAGATGTATGTTGTGATTTTCCATAATCCCTGAAATGCTGCTACTACACAATCATGAGAACATTCTCGGGGGTGGGCTGGCACCCAGCCACAGTCTCTGAGCTTGGGCAGCAGCACAGTCCTCTCTGGGTGTGGCCAGCACCCAGCCATTGCTCAGTGAGACCCTCCCCCCCAGAGGATCTGAGCGGGTCAAAGCCACAGTCCCTCAGAAGTGAGGGGTCGAGAAACACAGCTGCCTCTGAGATAAAACTCAGGAGGGACGTGCCCTGGCAACCTGACAGCTTGGTCACAGTGTAAAAGTGGGGAGTGGATGGAAGCCGGAAACAAATGATGGGTGCGCAATTGTTGATTGAGGAGAATAGAGTTCCGATACTGGAGACTGGGTGGCTGGGTATGCCATTTTCACCACTCCCGAGCATGCACGTACACACCTACAAGTGCCACAATAATCCACCCCAGTAAGCTAAGCAGCGCCATCTAGTGGAGAACAGAGCCATTACAATAAGCCCTGCCCAACTGGGCCAACCTCGCTCTTCAGGAACACCACAAGTCTCTGCGCCTACTTAGTTTGTGGACTATCAAGGGCTTCACAGTTTGACTTCTACAGGAAAACGATGTAATTTCAATTGTATTTCAGTCTGCTAACTGGTTCATCTATTCCATTTTTTTCTTTTTTGTTTTCTTTTTCTTGAATACAAAAAGAAAGTTTTTATTTTCAATTTTTATTAAAAATATTTTGCTTTAATTTTTTCTACTATATTTTTTACTTTTTTGTAAAATTTTCAAATTGTTTTACTTTCATCATTTCATTTTATTCTCTTTTACTGTATTCATTTTCTGAAATTTTCAAACGTTTTCTTTTTTTCTTTCCCTTTTTTCTCTAATCTATCAAGCTCCTTTCATTTTTTTTTTAATTTTTTTTTAACGTTTATTTATTTTTGAGACAGAGAGAGACAGAGCATGAACAGGGGAGGGGCAGAGAGAGAGGGAGACACAGAATCTGAAACAGGCTCCAGGCTCTGAGCTGTCAGCACAGAGCCCGACGCGGGGCTTGAACTCACGGACCGTGAGATCATGACCTGAGCCGAAGTCCGATGCTTAACCGACCAAGCCACCCAGGCGCCCCTCAAGCTCCTTTCAATAGCCAGACCAGAACACACCTAGAATCTAGCATCATTTATTTTATTTGTGTGTGCGTGCTTTTTAATTTTTTTATTTTAATTTTTTTTACCTTATCAATTCCTTTTCTCCCTTCAAAATGACAAAACAAAGGCATTAACCCCAAAAGTAAGAGCAGGAAGAAACAACAACCAGGGACTTAATCAACACAGATACAAGCAAGATGCCTGAACCAGAATTTAGGATCACAGTAATAAGAATACTGGCTGGGGTCAAAAATAGATTAGAATCCCTCTCTGAAGAGATGAAGTAAAAACTAGTCAGGATGAAATAAAAAACACTATTGCTGAGCTGCAATCTCAAATAGATGCCATGGAGGTAAGGATGGACAAGGCAAAACAGCCAATCAGTGACACAGAGGACAAACTTATGGAGAATAATAATGCAGAAAAAAAGGGAGACTAAGGCAAAAGAGCACAATTTAAGAATTAGAGAAATGAGTGACTCATTAAAAAGGAACAACATCAGACTCACAGGGGTCCCAGAAGATGAAGAGAGAAAAAGGGGTAGAAGAGTTATGTGAGCAAATCATAGCGGAAAACTTTCCTAACCTGGGGAAAGACACAGACATCAAAATCCGGGAAGCATAGAGGACTCCCATAATATTCAACAAAAACTGACCATGAACAAGGCACATCATAGTCAAATTCACAAAATACTCAGGCAAGGAGAGACTCATGAAAGCAGCGAGGGAAAAAAGTCCTTAACCTACAAGGGAAGACAGATCCGGTTTGCAGCAGACCTATCCACAGAAATTGGCATGTCAGAAAGGAATGACATTATGTATTCAATGTGCTGAATCAGAAAAATATGCAGCCAAGAATTCTTTATCCAGCAAGGCTGTCATTCAAAATAGAAGGAGAGATTAAGAGTTTCCTAAACAAAAATTAAAGAGTTTGTGACTACTAAACCAGCCCTGTAAGAATATTTAAGGGGCATTCTCTGAGGGGAGAAAAGACAAAAAAAAAAAAAAAAAAAAAAAGACTAGAAAGGACCAGAGACCACACCAGAAACCCTAACTCTACAAGAAACATAATGGCAATAAACTCATAACTTTCAGTACTCTCTCTAAACGTCAATGGACTAAATCCTCCATCAAAAGACATAGGGTAACAGAATGAATAAGAAAACAAGATCCATCTATAAGCTGTTTACAAGAGACCCACTTTAGACCTAAAGACACCTTCAGATTGAAAGTAAGGGGATAGAGAACCATCTTTCATGCTAATAGTTGACAAAAGAAAGCCAGAGTAGCCATACTTTTATCAGACAATCTAGACTTCAAAATAAAGACTGTAACAAGAGATGAAGAACAGCATTATATCATAATTAAGGGGTCTATCCACCAAGAAGACCTGACAATTGTAAACATTTATGCTCCAAATGTGACAGCACCCAAATATATAAATCAATTAATCACATACATAAAGAAACTCATTGATAATAATACCATAATAGTAGAGGACTTCAATACTCCACTTACAGCAATGGACAGATCATCTAAACAGAAAATCAACAAGGAAACAGTGGCTTTGAATGACACACTGGACCAGATGGACTTAACAGATATATTCAGAACATTTCATCCTAAAGCAGAATATACATTCTTCTTCAGTGCACATGGAACTTTATCCAGAACAGATCACATACTGGGACACAAATCAGCCCTCAACAAGTACAAAAAGATCAAGATCATACTATGCATATTTTCAGACCACAACGCTATGAAACTTGAAATCAACCACAAGAAAAAAATTGGAAAGATAGCAAATACTTGGAGACTAAAGAACATCCTACTAAAGAATGAATGGGCTAACCAAGAAGCTAAAGAGGAAATTAAAAAGTACATGGAAGCCAATAAAAATGATAACACCACAGCCCAAAACCTCTGGGACGCAGCAAAAGCAGTCATAAGAGGTAAGTATATAGCAATCCAGGCCTTCCTAAAGAAGGAAGAAAGGTCTCAGATACACAACCTAACCTTATACCTTAAAGAGCTGGAAAAAGAACAAATAAAACCCAAAAACAGCAGAAGACAGGAAATAATAAAGGTTAGAGCAGAAATCAGTGCTATCGAAACAACAACAAAAAAGGTCAGATCAATGAAACCAGAAGCTGATTCCTTGAAAGAATTAACAAAATTGATAAGCCACTAGCCAATCTGATCAAAAAGAAAAAGATAAGAACCCAGATAAATAAAATCAAGAATGAAAGAGGAGAGATCACAACCAACACAGCAGAAATAAAAACAAGACAGTATTCTGAGCAATTATACGCCAATAAAATGGGCAATCTGGAAGATATGGACAAATTCCTAGAAACATATACACTACCAAAACTGACACAGGAAGAAATGGAAAATTTGAACAGACCCATAACCAGTAAAGAAATCATATTAGTAATCAAAAACCTCCCAAAAAACAAGAGTCCAGGGCCAGATGTCTTTCCAGGGGAATTCTACCAAACATTTAAGGAAGAGTTAACACCTATTCTCTCGAAGCTCTTCCAAAAAATAGAAATGGAGGAAAACTTTCAAACTCTTTCTATGAAGCCAGGATAACCTTGATTCCAAACCCAGACAAAGACCCCACTAAAAAGGAGAACTATACACCAATTTCCCTGATGAACATGGATGCAAAAATCCTCAACACGATATTAGCCAACCAGATCCAACCATACATTAAAAAATTATTCACCACAACCAGTGGGATTTATGACTGGGGTGCAGGGCTGGTTCAATATCTGCAAAACAATCATTGTGATTCATCACATCAATAAAAGAAAGGACAAGAATCACATGATCCTCTCAATAAATGCAGAGAAAGCATTTGACAGAATACAGCATCTTTCTTGATACAAACTCTTAAGAAAGTAGGGATAGAAGGATCATATCTCGAGATCATAAAAGCCATATATGAAAGACACAATACTAATATCATCCTCAATGGGGAAAAACAGAGCTTTCCCCCTAAGGTCAGGGACAAGACCGTGATGTCCACTCTTGCTACTGTTATTCAACATAGTATTGGAAGTCTTAGCCTCAGCAATCAGACAACACAAAGAAATAAAAAGGCATCCAAATTTGCCAGGAGGAGGTCAAAGTTTCACTCTTCACAGATGACATGATACTCTACATGGAAAACCCAAAAGATTCCACCAAAAAACTGCTAGAACTGATCCATGAATTCAGCAAAGTTGCAGGATATAAAATGAATGCACAGAAACCGGTGCATTCCTATGCACCAACAATGAAGCAACAGAAAGAGAAATCAAGGAATCGATCCCATTTACAACTGCACCAAAAACCATAAAATATCTAGGAATAAATCTAACCAAAGAGGTGAAGAGCCTATACACTGAAAACTATACAAAGTTTATGAAATAAATTGAATAAGACACAAAAAATGGAAAAATATTCCATGCTTCTGGATATGAAGAACAAATATTGTTAAAATGTCAATACTACCCAAAGCAATCTACGTATTCAATGCAATAACTATCAAAATAACACCAGAATTCTTCATAGAGCTAGAACAAACAATCCTGAAATTTGTATGCAACCAGAAAAACACCCGAATAGCCAAAGCAGTCTTGAAAACCAAAGCAGGAGGCACCACAATCCTAGACTTCAAGCTGTATTACAAAGCTGTAATCATCAAGACAGTATGGCAGAGGCACAAGAACAGACACTCAGATCAATGGAACAGAATAGAGAACCCAGAAATGGACCCACAAACGTATATCCAACTAATATCTGACAAGCAGGAAAGAATATCCAATGGAATAAAGATAGTCTCTTCAGCAAGTGGTGCTGGGAAAACTGGACAGCGACATGCAGAAAAATGAACCTGGACCACTTTCTTATACCACACACAAAAATAAACTCAAAATGGATGAAAGACCTAAATGTAAGACAGGAAGCCATCAAAATCCTCGAGGAGAAAGCAGGCAAAAACCTCTTTGATCTTGGCTGCAGCAACTTCTTGCTCAACATGTCTCTGGAAGCAAGGGAAACAAAAGCAAAAATTAACTACTGGGACCTCATCAAAATAAAAAGCTTCTGCACAGCGAAGGAAACAATCAGCAAAACTAAAAGGCAACCGACAGAATGGGAGAAGATATTTGCAAAGGACATATCAGATAAAGGGTTAGTATCCAAAATCTATAAAGAACTTATCAAACTCAACACCCAAAAAATAAATAATCCAGAGAAGAAATGGGCAAAAGACATGAATAGACACTTCTCCAAGGAAGGCATCCAGATGGCCAACCGACACATGAAAAAATGCTCCACATCACTCATCATCAGGGAAATACAAATCAAAACCACAATGAGATACCACCTCACACCTGTCACAATGGCTAACATTAACAACTCAGGCAACAACAGATGTTGGCAAGGATGTAGAAAAAGAGGATCTGTTTTGCACTGCTGGTGGTAATGCAAGCTGGTGCAGCCACTCTGGAAAACAGTATGGATGTTCCTCAAAAAATTAAAATAGAGCTACCCTACAACCCAGGATTGCACTACTAGGGATTTATCCAAAGGATACAAGTATGCTGTTTTGAAGGGGCACATGCACCCCAATGTTTATAGCAGCACTATCAACAATAGCCAAAATATGGAAAGAGCCCAAATGTCCATTGATGGATGAATGGATAAAGAAGATGTGGTGTGTGTGTTGTATATAACACACACACACACACACACACACACACACACACACACATATATATATGTTATATATAACACACACACACACATACATATATATATATAACACACACATACACACAATGGAGTATTACTCAGCAATCAAAAAGAATGAAATCTTGTCATTTGCAACTATGTGGATGGAATTAGAGGGTATTATGCTAAGCGAAATTAGTCAGAGAAAGATAAATATCATATGACTTCACTCATATGAGGACTTTAAGATACAAAACAGATGAACATAAGGGAAGGGAAGCAAAAAAATAAATAAAACAGGGAGGGGGACAAACATAAGAGACTCTTAAATGTGGAGAACAAACAGAGGGTTATTGGAGGGGTTGTGGGAGGGGGGGATGGGCTAAATGGGTAAGGGGCATTAAGGAATCTACTCCTGAAATCACTCTTGCACTATATGCTAACTTGGATGAAAATTTAAAAAATAAATAAAAATTAAAAAAATATTATGAACAACTCAGTACCCACAAATTGGATAACCTATATGAAATAGACCAATTCTCTGAAAGAGACCAATGACCAATTCTGCCAAAATTCACAAGAAGAAATAGACTAGCCGAATAGGCCTATATCCATTAAAGAAAAGGAATCAATAAATAAGTTGCCAAAAGAGAAATCACTAAGACCAGATTAGACTGATGAATTCTAGAAAAATTTCAAGGAAATCTCTATAATTGCTAACAAAAGATAGAAGCAGAGAGAATATTTCCTAACAGTGTATGGAATGAAAAATGGTACCACCACTTTGTAAGACAGTTTGGCAGTTTCTTACACAACTAAACATACTCTTACCATACAATCACACTCCCTGGTATTCACCGGAAGAATTGAAACTTATGTCCACACAAAAACTACTGCAGATGTTAATAGCAGTTTCATAAGTGCCAAAAATTGAAAGAAACCAAGATGTCCTTTAGTAGTTGAATGGTAAATAAACTATGGTACATCCAGCCAATGAATTACTTAGCACTAAAAGGAAATGAGCTATCAAGCGATGAAAAGACATGGAAGAACCTTAAATATTTATATTGCTTTTCATTTATAAAAATAAATGAAGGTGTCCATTTTCATCCATTACAGGATAGCTGGTAATGCATTAACCCACTCTCTATAAACTAAAGCCAGACCATCTATATGAAATAATTGATTTCAGGCAAAATATGGTGAATAGCACAGGACTGAAACGCTTATGAGAAGGAATATATAGGATAAACCCTACATTCACTCCAACTTTCTCCCTTAGAGTCATTTTCTAAACTGTAGTTCAGAGAAGTGGAACCCAACAGTCTTACTGACCAGACTAAATAGAGATCAGAGTTTGAACCTGCTGTAATAGCTGAAATTTGGAGGCAGGGTACTGAAAAAGAAGAAACCACAGAAAAATAGCCCCCAAAATCTATGTAGAAGTTCTCCTCAGGTCTTTGACCATATCCGAAAATGATTATGTAAAAGCAAAAGTATGGTAAGCAAAGTAGGAAAGAGTCCTGGGAAGACTCTTCCCAGGAGTTTCAACTCAACCAGAGTACAGAAACCTTAGTGAGCATCCCCAGCATCGAATTGGAACCCCAGAAAAACTATGCCCTGTGAATAAAGACCATGCATAGGAGCAAGGGCTACATCCTAGGACTAAAGACAAAACTGGGATAGAACATTCTAACAAAGATTGAAATAGAACCCCAACAAGATAATCTGCTAGTAATATAAATTCTTCCAAAAGAAAACTATTCTTTAGAAGATAACAATAGTCCAGCCTTCTATAATGTATCAACACCATGTCTAACATGTAATTAAAAATTAGGCGACATTAAAAAAGAAAGGAAAAGTGACCAATAGTCAAGTGAGAAAACAGACAACAGAAGCAGACCCAGAGATAATCCAGTAAATGGAGTTAACAGAAAAGACCTCAAAATGATCATTTAAAAATTATACAGAAAAAGGTAAACAAAACAATGAAAACATGGAGCATTTCAACACAGAATTAGGCTTTATTTTAAGAAATAAATTGACATTCTAGGGGCGCCTGGGTGGCTCAGTTTGTAAGCATCCTACTTCAGCTCAGGTCATGATCTCACAGTCTGTGAGTTTGAGCCCTGCATTGGGCTCTGTGCTGACAGCTCAGAGCCTGGAGCCTGCTTCGGATTCTGTGTCTCCCTCTCTCTGACCCTCCCCTGTTCATGCTCTGTCTCTCTGTCTCAAAAATAAATAAACATTTAAGAAATTAAAAAAAAAGAAATTGGCATTCTATAACTGCAAAATATATCTGAAATTAATAATTTATTACATGGATTTAACTGCAGACTAGATACAGCAGAAGACCAAATCAGTTTTAAGACCTATTCAGGATGTATCTTATACAAATAAACAAATTTTACAGAGAAAAGGAAAGAAAACACCAGAATAGAGGGTAAGAGAGATTTGGGATATACAGTCTCTTAAGTTTTAACATGTGTAACTGAGTTCCAGAAGGAGAAGAGAATTAGACATGCAATGTTTAAAGAAAGCTGCCAAAAGGAAGCTCAGCAGAGCTGAGGATAAATATGAGGAAAATCAAACTCAAATGCTTCATCGTCAAACTGGTAAAAACCAAAGATAAAGGAAACATTGTGACAGCAGCCAGAGGGTGGGGAAAAGCCACATTTCCTTCCAGTGAAAACTATGAGAATTAGATTTAATCTCTTTACAGAAACTATTGAAGCCAGAAGAAAATGGAATTGCAGTTTTAAAGAAGGAAAACGGACAACTTAGAATTCTAGGTCCATCAAAAACAAACAAACAACCCTTTAAAAATTGAGGCTTCTATGAAAGGAGGGCTAAATGCTTTTGAGTGTCTACTGTGACCCCATCCTCTCTGGCAAACGTGACCCAGACTGTATTGTCTTTGACTCCCCATGCCCATGGAGCTGGGCTTCTGGAGATGGCACTGATACTACTGACTCAGGCAGAAGGGCTTGATCAAATGAAACAAAAGACACACTGAATCTGGGGCTTCATCCTGACATCATTAAATTGTTCTGTACTCATGAGGCTTAAGATAAGAATGATCTAAGGACGCCTGGGTGACTCTGTCAGTGAAGTGTCTGACTGTAGGTTTCAGCTCAGGTTATGATCTTGCATTTCATGAGATCGAGCCCCACACTGGGTTCTACACTGACAGTACACAGCCTGCTTGGGATTCTGTCTCTCCTTTTTTCTCTGCCCCTCTCCCACTAGTACATGCAGGCTCTATCTCAAAATAAGCATTTTAAAAAATAAGAATGATCTGCCTATCACCACCAAATAAGTTATATTTCACTTGTATCCCAGAAGAGCGAATACCCTTTCTGCATATAAAACGGATTTGCTTAAGTAATTTTTTCCATAATAAAGATCTTCTGTACCATGGCTGAATTCTTTACTTTTAGAAACATGTTATAAACTCTTAGTTTGTGATTTCTCTTTCAAATAAATTATAAACAAAGAAACAGTCATCACTCTACCAAACATTGACCATCTTCGCCCCCACCTCCAAGCCTGGTAAGAGCCTCTATTCTCCACATTCTTAGGTGAACCAAACCCTGATGCGGCAGGATTTCCAGATCAGCCTCTGCTGATTGTTCTTTCTCCTATGAACAAAGGCTGTGTGGAGAGAACTGCTCATGGCAGAGTCCTGGGTATGGACAAAAGAGGCTCTGGGCCCGAATCTGCTAGAGAGATACGAGGAGAGTACGATTTTGTTTAAAGAAACAAAAGATGGCAAATCCAGCTGACAGAATGATGTACTCCCTCCACGGAGGCAACCATGGTTCTGAAGATGACTGTGCTGACGGTGGCAGGGCCACATGATGGTAGGAGCCTGGGTCATTGAGTCACCTCGCTAAGGGCACTTGGATTGAACTACGGCAAGTTTCTGCTGAAAATACATGAAACGTTAAGACGTCAACAGTTCTCCTTGATGTCTCCCGAGTTCTTATCGGTGAAGTAGCACCTCTGGCGAGGCCCTTCACTTCTCTGGCCCAGCTTGTCTGCACTGACCAAACCCAGGCTCAAGCAAGCCTACAGGGAAGGGAGATCCTTGTAACCTTGATAAGTAGGATCTGCCTTCAAGGCTGCAGAAGGAGACTAACTCAGAAGGAGGCTAAGCCCAGAATGTGGGCATGTCTCACCATTGTGCTCTGACACACCTGCATGCAGAGAATGTAGGTTATGGCACGAAGCTACTTTAATCCTCTAGGTTTTGCGTAGTGTCAGGAGAGGCAAAAATTCATGAGCTAGTCTCTTCTGGCTGCAATCAGCACAATAGAAATACGCTTTCTGTGTGTGCAGCAGTGAACAAAGAGTGTACTTTGTTTTATTAGGGCGTAGTGTTTTATTCAACCGGGCCTCACTTGCCCTCCCTACCAGTAGTCTGGCCTAGGTTGCCAGGCACTAGTTTGTTTTATTTATTTTTTTAATTTTTTTTTTCAACGTTTATTTATTTTTGGGACAGAGAGAGACAGAGCATGAACGGGGGAGGGGCAGACAGAGGGGGAGACACAGAATCGGAAACAGGCTCCAGGCTCTGAGCCATCAGCCCAGAGCCCGACGCGGGGCTCGAACTCACGGACCGCGAGATCGTGACCTGGCTGAAGTCGGACGCTTAACCGACTGCGCCACCAGGCGCCCCTAGTTTGTTTTAGAAATAGAACACTCCAGGGGCACCTAGGAGATTCCGTCAGTAGACTGTCCAACTCTTGATTTCAGCTCAGGTCATGACCCCAGGCTCGTGGGACCAAGCCCCGTGTAGAACTCCACACTGGGCGTGGAGCCTGCTAAAGATTCTCTTTCTCCCATCTGCCCCTCTCCCCCACTCACACTCTCCAAAAAAATAAAAAATAAAAAATAAAAAGAAATACAACAGTCCACAGGGTTCCAAGCAGATAGTTGTGGTCCACCGGATACTAATAGCCAGCAACCAAGCTTCAGTGCCTTTGGAGTCATGCAGGGCCTTTGGACTGCCACAGAAATATCTTTCCATTCTGGTCCTAGAGCAGGGCTCTGGTTGTAGTATCTGGCTACTCGAGACAAAGTTCTTTGGGTTTCCCTTCAGTATATGCTGCTATGATTTTTTACTTTTTGATAAGAAGCCAACATACTTTAAGGAGGAATAAAGAGATAGCCAAATGCTCTTCTGTCTTGGTTAAAGAATATCGTTATGTCAGTGAAAAGACTAAAATGAGCTTATACAAGTCTATGGATCTCGCAGGTCACCTCTTATAAAGGCCAGTCCTCTGAAGGCACAAACTCTGTGTTTGGCAACACTTCAGAGAAATGTGAATGGGTTGACCTCTTCACTTGAGGACACCTTTGAAAAAACAATCAAAAAGAAACCCCGAACTGTCATGTTACTGGGTGATAATGGCTCATCTTAATTTAAGAACTGACATGATCAGTCAAAGAGGGATTGAAACCCTTCCAGTCCCAACTAACTAATGCTAAAGGCATCCCAGAAGAAAATGTAGAACAACTTCAGAGGGAAATAATGGATGGCTTGGATGAAAACACTCATCAATAACAAAACCTAAGCCTGCTTTCCAAGAAGATAAGGAACAAAAAGTGTGGGGACTCAAAGGCAAAACAAACAAACAAAAACAAAAACCTTGAAAGTATTACCCATGAACGACACAGGCTGTAAATGAGAAAGGAGCCCATAAACTCTCTCACTGAAACTGTGCTGAGAATGAGGTTTACCTGCTCTCTTTAGAGATAATCACCCAGATGATAACAGTTCCCCTTTCAAGGAAAAGAGGACAGTTACTCCATAGGGACCCAGACTCACATGCAGGTGTAATTCAGAGGTCAATGCAGCTGCCCCTGAACAGCCACACCCACTGCAAGACATTGGGGTTTTTTGTCTCCTCAAAAGTAATTTAGATTTCAAGTACACAATACATAGTTATTAACTCTAATCAGGCTGTACAGTAGGTCTCCAGATTCATCTTCTAAATTAAAAGACTGTATCTTTTGATCAAATATCTCCCCTTTTCCCCTCAACCAGCCTCTGATAAACTCAACTATATTCTACATTATTGTATGTTTGATTTTTTTTTAGAGTCCATATGTGAGTGACATCATTCGGTACTTGTCTGTGTCTGGTTTATTTCACTTAGTATAATGTTCTCCAGTTTCATCCACATTGTTGCAAATAGCAGGATTTCTTTCTCATGGCTGTGTGATATCCCAATATATATATAAGGGTATATAATATATATTGTCTGCACTGACCAAACACAGGCTCAAGCAAGCCTACAGGGAAGGGAGATCCCTGTGTGTGTGTGTGTGTGTGTGTGTGTGTGTGTATGTATGTATATATATACATACACATATATATACATATAATCATGTTTGTATATATATATATATATACAAATGTGATTTATATATATACACACATAATCACGTATGTGTGTATATATATACACATACACATATATATACATATAATCATGTTTTCTTCATTCATCTGTCTATTTGCTTAAGAGAATAGATCTCAAGTGTTATCACCACAAAAAAATAAGTGAAGTGATGGATATCTTAATTAACCTGATTGTGGTAATCATCAGTGTGTATGTATACTAAATTATCATGTTGTACACTTTAAATATGTGCAATTTTTATTTGTCAATCGTAGTAAAACTGGGGAAAAAACATTAAAAAAGCAATTTAGATTTACCTCTGTTGAACACTTTCACTGTTGCTATTTGATTTTTGTTTGTTCTTATTGATGTTTGATAGAATTATAACTCCTCAAAGCATTTTTAAATATAGATGGGTTTTGGGGCACCTACATGGCTCAGGTGGTTAAGCATCCAATTCTTGATTTCAGCTCAGGTCATGATCTCGCAGATTCATGAGTTCGAGCCCCGCATGGGCTCTGTGCTGACAGAGTGGAGCCTGCTTCAGATTCTCCCTCTTTCTCTGCCCCTCCCCTGCTCGCAGTCTCTCTCTCTCTCTCTCTCTCTCAAAATGAATAAATAATCTTTAAACAGAATTAATATAGATGGGTTTAATTTCATTATGATACATTAGTTCCATTTCATTGTGTCCCCTACAATGAAAGGATATAAATACTGCATTTTTTACTATTACTTAAACCATCACTGACATTTTAACAAAACCAGGCAGGATATTTGGTAAAAAAGAAAAGACTATTTCGATATACTATTAGAAATCTGTAAAAGTAGCTTCTTAATAGTTACCTCAATAAACTTTTATTGGTATTATCAGTTTTAACAAATTGAAAAACCCAAACAACAGGCATCACAGTTAAACCTATCAGTATTTTTACCAGTTAAAGTTCTAAATTCACAGACGAAGGGACTTGTGAGTTACAACCATTTGTTTCTTACTTTGTAATTTTCTGAAATGTTGCCATTTCAGATTTGTTCATGTATTCTTCAATACTTAAATGTCCTTAGATTTTATTCAGTCAAAACTTTTCCCTTTAAAAAACAAGGGGCAGACACCCAGTTCTAGAACATCAGCCCCAGAAGCCCCTCCATCTACTCCCCCCGCCCCGTGAGAATACCATAACTGCTAAAACTTCAAAACAACAACAAAACCCTCCTGTAAAGTCTCGAGAAACCGTCGTGAGGACACACAACAGATGGAGAAACATTCACTCAAGAAAAGTTACTAAAATCTGACTTGAGCCATAGCTACTGCTCCCTTCCCAGCAGTTCAGCAAGAGGGAAGCTCCCCCCTCCCAGAGCAGGTGGCCAAGGACACGGGAGTCACCCTCCGGCCCCCAGCTCCCAGCCAAGGGCTGCGGTGTCTCCCCGGGAGGGGCAGGCTGCTGGCGTTGCTCACGTCCCTACCTCCGTGCTGCCGGGACTCGGTTCCCGGCGGGCCCCGCCGAGAAGTCAGGGCCTCCCTCCCTCCGTCCAGCCCAGAGGGCACAGGCTCGTCCCCAGAGCCAGCAGGCCAAGAAAGCCGGAGCCCTGGTCACCTTTGCCCGAGCGTGTTCACGGGGCGGGGAGGGAAGCGAGCTGAAAAGACCAGAGGGACTGCCCCAGGGCATCGCCCCGCCAGCAGAGGGGTCACCAGAGGGAGCCGCCACCGCCTCCGATAATTCGCCCCGGGAGGAGGGGCATGCCCTGAGAACCGGGAGCTCTGAGGGTCTCCCCAAGCCAGCTGGTGTGTGGGGAGCAGTGCGGGAAAGTTCGCGCCCGGGCGAGGGTGCAGTCACAGCCTGGAGGTTGGGGTGGTAAGCGAAGAAGAGGCTGAGCTTGACGGGAGCAACAGGCTCGGCCAGACGCGCTGTGCCGCTAGGGGGAGCCCGCGAAACGGCCGCTAGGAGGAGCCTCCAGGGTGTAAAAAAAATTACGTTTCCAGTTAAGAATGGCAAACTGGGTACGTTTAATTTGTTTAAGTTTATTTTTGCGAGAGAGACCAGGGGGGGGGGGCGCCCCCCCGGTAAGGGCAGAGAGAGAGGGGAAGACAGAGGATCCCAGGCGAGCTTTGCATTGACAGCGCAGAGCCCAAGGTGGGCTCGAAACCACCAAGTGAGATCATGACCCGAGCTGAAGTTGACGCTTTACCCACGGAGCCACCAAGGGGTCCCTGGGCACATTTAATTTCGTTCCTTCTCAAAAAACCCACAAAAGTCATTTCTGGTTTGTTTGTTTGTTTGTTTTTCCCACCACTTTTGTTTCTGAAGACAAAGCTGCAAGGCTGAGAAGAGGAAAGGAGACATCTGGGAAGCTGTAAAATAGACCAGTTTTAAACTCTCAGAAATAACAGGAAGGCCAGATGGAATGGAATAAAGCTTTCAAAATTATACAGGCAAATTTTTTTCGCCTAAAATTCTGTACTCGATCGACCTTTGATTGATCAAGTTTAAGGGCAGGATAAACACTAAATGGATAAAAGCCTTTGATACCCGCAATAAGAACTCCAGCACAGGACAGGGGCGGAGGGAATCCCTGGGGTGGTGGGGAGGGTCCTTCAGGAGGACTGCTGGGTGCCGGGTGTCAAGACCCAGCCCGGAGCAGAAGTGGGTTCAAGGGCGCTGGGGGAGCTTTTCTCAGGAAGAGGTCAAGCACCACTCATACACATTTCTTGAAAAAAGATTTAAGTTTTGAGGGTTGCATCTGTATTAAGTACATAGAAATCCAAGCAAACACAGAACTAAGACAATTATCTCCAGAGAAGACTAACAGACCCGGAAAGGGGGGCGGGGGGAAGGGAATCACAATTTTCTACACGACTCCACTGCTGTGTGTGGTATTTACATAGTTACAAGAGTGCAGACGCTGGATATTGATTTAAGCAAAATCTTAATATAACCAGTTTGGAAGGAGGAGGAAGATAAGACTCATGCTTGTGGACAGGGAATCAGGGAGAAGAAAGCTGAGAGTCAGGAGATGATGCCTGAAACTGAGACACCAGAGAGCACGGAGGCAAGCAGGTTATTTTGAGAACTGGGGTAAACACCTGAAGAATCCGCTTACCCAGGTGAAAGTGCTTGGCTCTGGAGAAGAAGGGAGAATGCGGTCGCTGCTTTTCACAACGAACTTTGAAGCTCTGTTTGGCTCTCTCCCAACTATGTGCATTGGAACCTGTACTGAATGCATAAATATATGTTTCTCTCCCTCTTCCACTACATCCCCTTACTCACCGGTGTTTAATTTTCAGAGTAACTACTTTATATTCGTACCGAAAAGTTCCTTTTGTCTCTGCCTTGAAGGCATTACCAAGAAGGTTACTCTCAGTATTTAGAAATTCTGCTTTTAAATAGTAACAGCTGCGGGGGCGCCTGGGCGGTTGGTCCAGCGGCCGACTCTGACTTCAGCTCAGGTCATCAAGGCACACTTTTCGAGACTGAGCCCGAGGTGGGGCTGTCAGCCTGCGTGGGATTCTCCCTCTGCCCCTCCCCTAGTAACAGCTGCCATCATGACCTGCCCAGCACTTCCACACTCTCTCTGGGTTCCCACAACAGCCACGCTTCCATTTCCCGGGTGAGAAACTCACGCTCAGCTTGGTTAAATAATTTGCTCCTCTGTAGCTGGGAGCCCTGACCCCAAAGCCTCGTCAGACCTCATCTTTCTAGGGTTTGAGTTTAAAGGAACTCCAAAGGGGAAAACATGTGGCAGTTCAAAGAACTCCTGGGGAGTAGGGGGGGGGGGGGGGGGGGGGGGGGAAGGACCGGGAGGGAAGAGGAACCCGAAGAAACCCGCCAGGCCAGGCGTTCTGCAGTATTACTAGGGCAGCTTCTACTGACTTAACCAAGCCTGGCTCCAAATTGGAGTTCCCAGCTGGTCATGTGGGCAAAGGAAGCAATTTTTAAACTCTGGCCGGGAGCCCCTGTGGTTACAAAATAAAAGCTTGGTTCTGCTCTTATTCTGAAGGAAGAGATGTTCCCGCTGCTCCAGCACCGGCCCAAACACCCCCCCGGTGAGGACGCTAAGCCCACAAGGTTTTGTGGCCAGAGAAGCGCAGATTCCTGAAAAGGAGGGGACAGAAGGCCTGAGTGCTTCCCAGTGGGGGGTGGGGGTGGGGGGGACCCGGTCCGGGATCTTAGACCAGATGATCTTAAAGGCCCCTTCTGAGTAAAACTGGAGGTCGTGTTTACTCGGAGTCTAAATCACTGGGAGCTTTGAGAGTGTCCTGGGCAGTTCCCTTTCCGGAGCTGTCGTGTGACAGCGTCAGGACCCTTACCTGGCTCCTTGGGTCAACTGGTCGGGCGGCTCGGGCGTGGGTAAAGTACGCGACCTGGTGAACAACAACAACGTTGTTTACGTTCCCTTTTTCTGAAAAGTCACGAGCCACCGGCAAGTGAGGAAATGAAAGTGAAATCAGCTGATGTGACACCAGTCGGCGGCATCAGTGCCCTGACCTTCAGCGAGCTGTTTACTTGGGCACAACTGCAAGCGCGAGCGGGTGGGAAGCCCGGGCCGGCCTCCGGCCGCCCTTCCCCTCGCCACCGGCCTCGGCTCCGTCTCCGGAGCCTGGCGTTAGGAAGCCAGCGAGAAAGGAGACTCCGCCAAACCTGACTCCCTGCCCGTCCTCTTTACGAGCGCCTGTGCGTTCTGCCTCTTCTTGTTCGTAAGTACCCACCCTGCGTGGAGCGCAGCTGGCCTGCGTCTGGGCTCAGCGTGGGCTCCGGCCTTTCGCGTCCTAGCGGGGCCACGCCGCCGGGCCATGTCCGCACACCCGCCCCCCCCCCCAGCCCCCCAGTGACCTCGGGTGCCGCTCTGCCCTCCTTCCCTCGGCTCCCGCCACCATCATCCTGGGGGGCTGCGGCCCCCAAAGATGGTGAGGGGACTGCCAGCGCACCCGGTTAGAAACACATGGCGATGGGGACGCCTGGGTGGCTCGGTGGGTTAAGTGTCCCACTTCGGCTCAGGTCATGATCTCACAGTTCGTGGGTTCCAGCCCCGGGTCGGGCTCAGTGCTGACAGCTCGGAGCCTGGAGCCTGCTTCGGATTCTGTGCCTCCTTCCCTCTCTGCCCCTCCCCTGCTTGCTCTCTCTCTCAAAAATAAATAAACATTAAAAAAAAATAATTAAAAGGAACACACAGGGATAACCTGGCGACAGGGTGTTGCAAGGTCTGTGCAAATAGATGTTTATGGCCCGCGGGGCGGGTTGCTCATCAGAAACGGGCAGCCAGACAGAAGCAGGTCACTGACTCGAAGTGGCTCGACTATTACTATTCCGAGTTACAGAAACACCCTGAGTGCTTAAAACATACACCGCGAGTTGAGATTGTCAGAAAGACCCGTGTTCT
Source organism: Herpailurus yagouaroundi (assembly GCF_014898765.1). Taxonomy (NCBI): domain Eukaryota; kingdom Metazoa; phylum Chordata; class Mammalia; order Carnivora; family Felidae; genus Herpailurus; species Herpailurus yagouaroundi. Next base: position 11,940,942 of record NW_024412391.1, on the reverse strand, counting down.
TGACTCAGAATTGAACACGGTCTAACATATTCAGAGCCTATGTCATTAGACTACAGTGCTTCTCATGCCCGCCAGTGCTGATCTTAAAATATTTTCTTAGGGGCGCCTGGGTGGCGCAGTCGGTTAAGCGTCCGACTTCAGCCAGGTCACGATCTCGCGGTCCGTGAGTTCGAGCCCCGCGTCAGGCTCTGGGCTGACGGCTCAGAGCCTGGAGCCTGTTTCCGATTCTGTGTCTCCCTCTCTCTCTGCCCCTCCCCCGTTCATGCTCTCTCTCTGTCCCAAAAATAAATAAATGTTGAAAAAAAAATTAAAAAAAAATATTTTCTTAAATACGGACTGTTTCCTTAATAACTTCCGTTATACTTCTTCACCTGTAAAATCAAAGGTTCCTTTGGGAAAGAAACACACACACACACACACTATGTGATTCCTTCTTTCCTTCTCGACTCCTGACAACTAATGTGCATTTCTCAGTATCTTCTTCCTACACCCCAACCCTGGCCAAGCCCCAGACCTAAGAATCTGTTCATAAGACATCCCTTTCGATTCTGCACGTAATCCCCTTTCTCAGGTTCTCGCCAGCCGACTCCTGCCTTACCTTAGCTGATCATGAAGTCCGTTTGTGTTTGTTTTCTGCATTTCACTTTTACATAAATGCAACACATAATTCTGGAAATGTTTTTCATGCAAAAAGAGAACAGTTGTTCACAATGCCACCACCCAGAGACAGATGCATTAACATTTTAGAATGTTCCCTTAGTCTCCTTCCTGCAGTCATACTCTATTAATGTGATTTTAGACTGGCTTTTCTAAAGTCTGCAGTCTCACCACTTTGGTGCGTCACAGTTTAATTCCAATGGTGGGCATTCAAGCTGCTTCCCGTTTTTTGCAAGATGCGGTGATGAACATTCCTGTGTATAAACCATTGATTGCATTTCTGATTGCTGTCTTGGGGTAAACCCCTAAGTGGAATTACCAGGCCAAAAAGATAGGACTATCTTTTAGTTTTAAGGGCTTCCATGCATATTGCCAAATCGCCTCCTGGAAAGTTTGCGCAAATGTTTACGGGTCACTTGGGCCACTGTCACCGTCACCGTATGACAAGGCTAGCCTTGCCATGGGCTAGGTACCATCCAAAGTTCTTAGCCGCAGTTTTGATACGGAAACTCACAGGATATTTGACTTGGCTTTTCTTTGCTTGTGCTACAAAGGCATAGACGTTTTTTCTCATGTTAGTTAATGAGATATAGTGATTTATATAATAAGAATATATATTTGGACTTTGTTGCCCTTGCTGGCACAGAGCTCCTAAAACCCTTGGAACACTTAGGAATAAGTGTGAATAGCGATAAAGGTGTCTTCTTTATTCATTAACAAGCTCCGTCCAGCCACGTCTGGGTTTACGCTAATGAGCTGACTTTTGGAAAGTCCCTATAGACGGGGTTTGTTTGTGGGAGAAAGAGCCTTGTGATTAGAGGGTCTTGTGATTAGAGGGTCGGAACTTTTAGCCCCACCCCCACAACCTCCAGGGAGGCAGACTGGCTGGAGATTCAGTCACCAACACCCAGGGATTCATTTCGCCAGTCGGGCCCCGGGTGCCTAAGCCTTGGTCAGGAGCCGGGAAGGAGGAAGGGGAGACGGCTTTGGGGACTGAACCCTTAGCCCCAGGATCTGACACTCTCTTCCTGTAGATAATGTCAGAATTGGCTTAAATAGTAGGACACCCGCTGGTGTCACGGAGAACTGCTTGGTGGAGGAAAACGCCCACACATTTGGTAGAAAGTATGACAGCCACACTTACCTACTTGGCAGTCCTTTCCTGAAATCTCTTTGTTCCTTGTCCGTTTTGACGGACGGTTAATGTTTTTCTTACTCGTTTGTACGAATATGTGATATATTGGTAATATTAATCATTTCATATCTGTTGCAGATGCTTTCCACACTCGTTGGCTTTTACTTTTTTTAGTTTGTTTTTGTTGTACGGAAATGTGCCTTTCTTTTAAATAGTTAAATCTGCACTTCTTTGTGTGTGTAATGTCAATTTGCTTTTAAGCTCAAAGTGTTCCTTCTCATTCGTAATCGAATCTGGACTTGTGTTTAGATCTTTTTTCCCCTCTGTTGATGGCATTTCACTCTTGGATCCATGTGACGTTCACTTTGGTGTGTGGGGTGGACATGAGGACTTAAACTAGTTTTGCTTTCAGGAAGCTAATCGACGGCTTCCGCACCCGTTCGTGAAAAATCTTCCAGCGAACTCTAATGCTTTGGTCACGTATTAACCCCGCATGTGTGGCTTTTCTGAGACACTCCACTCTTGAGCTGTCCATCCTGGTAGCCCTGGGGGGGGGGGGGTACCGTTCTGGGGGCTGGGGCCCAATCTCGCCCCCGTCATCTCTAGGAATCTACCCGGGAGCTGGGTACCGCAACTACTTCAGTGACTCTAGCCTGCCACGGGCCTCAAAATGGTGCGCCCGAAAGTGACTTCGCAAGCATTAACAAGCGTCTGCAAATGTCATCTTCCGGCACGTGGGCCGTATGTTCTCATTAGCAACTGAGATCTTCAGAGCTGTACTCGGTGCCCCTGCGTCACGCCACCTCAGCGTTCTCAGCCCTGTCAAAGGACAAAACGGAAACAATTGACTGATGAGCTTACCCTTCCTTTATCTGAGGGAAGACAAGCCGTGGATTGGGGGAGTACAGCGCCTCCCAAGCATGGAGCAGTCTGGCAGGATTTGGGGCAAGAGCCAGTTGTGTAGAGAAGCAGCGACATGGGAAAGAATGGGCACGATTGGCCGGGACGTCGGGGTTTCCTTAGAAGGTGGGCAGGTCCTGTTTTCTAGGGTAAGGTTGTGCTGGGGGGGGGGGGGGGTTCCCTGACAGGTGTTTCACATGACTTAGGCTTAGAACTGTGACACGGGCTGGGCCACCAGGGCTGCCTCCATTTTGTGGTCCCAGTACAGGAATTCACTTTGTCAGCCCAAACCTGGACTTCAACAGACTTTGGGGGGTGAGCCCTGGGTCCCCCGCGCTTTTGTGGAGAGGTACCCTCTGTCCGCTGAGCAGCAGTGGGGCGGTGGGGGTACCGATGGCCAAGTCCCCGGGCAGAGCAGAGAGCGGCAGGAACCGCAGCCTCGGCCCCCTCCTCAGGCAGCCGGACAACCGGGAGGCAGAGGCCACAGCTGACGCCAGCAGGGTGATGAGGCAAAGACTCGTCAGAGTGACCGAAGACTGGCTTTCTGAGGTTCCCGAAACTGGCCTTGAAGGGTAGAGGGGGAGGGCCCCTAGCGTCTGCTACTCAACTTAGCTGCCATCTGCTTTCTTTGAGTTAATCTGCATGTGTTTTGAAGCCCTTTCTGATGTATTACAAGCTTGCTGGGGAAGAAGCCTCTCTCAAAGGCCTCTTGCAAAACTGAAGGTCCGAGTCTTTGGGTCTATCATTCTTTCCCTCCCCTTCTTCCAACGGTTGCGTACCAGCCACGTCCAAGTAGGCCTCGGTGCTTGCCGAGGGCCCAGCCGGCAGGACGGGTGTGAGGTGACCCCTGGCCTCCGCGCGTCTGTCCCGGCTCACAGATCTGTCTGGGCGCCTAGAGCCTCGTGTCTGAGGGAAGAGGGACAGGAGTTAATAGAACACTCAGGTCGAGCGATGAAATCCACACCTCTCACCCTGGCCTACAAGGCCTCCAGGGACCTGGGTCCCCTCCCCTCAGTCACGGGGCTGCAGCCACCCCGGCCCCGGAAATCTGATCCTCTCCCAGGCCGGTGTTTATAACAGCCACACTGTCTCCCTGGAGGGCTCTTGCCCAGGCCCAACTCGGGATGGCTCTGTCACATCCCTCGGGCCTCAAACAAATGTCTCCTCTGCACACAGGCCTTCCCTGACCCACTAATCTAGACTCACGGCTTCCACCACCTTCTCTCCTTTGTTTCATCCTGTTGATTTCCTTCCCAAATCTTTTCAAAACTTGGAACGGTCTTTTTAAAAGTACACCACTGGTGTTTGTGTCCTCAACCGGAAGGCAAGCTCATGAGGCCAGGTTCCTGGTTTGCCCTGAGAGCTACTGACTCCACAGGGCCTACGGCTCAGGGAACTCTCCAAAATGTGCCCTTCGTGGAGTCACAGGATGAAACCCTGGCCTCCTCAGTAGAAGGGGGGCTGTGAATGTCTATCGGGATTGCAGGAGAGGGCTGGGCAGGAGAACCAAGAGTGACAGCCAAAGGCTGTCCTGCCTTCTGGTACTACTTATCCTCAAACTCTGCTCTGGGTCCTTAGCTTCCCATAAGCTAGCTGTGGAGTCCCGCCACTAAAAACCAAGTGAGGAGGGGCGCCTGGGTGGCTCAGTCAGTTGGGCATCTGACTTTGGCTCAGGTCATGATTTCACAGTTTGTAAGTTCGGGCCCCGCATCGGGCTCCGTGCTGACGGCTCGGAGGCTGGGGCCTGCTTCTGTGTCTCCCTCTCTCTCTGCCCCTCCCCCGCTCACGCTCTGTCTCTGTCTCAGAAATGAATAAAATAAACATAAAAAAAATGTTTAAACATTAAACAAACAAAAACACCAAGTAAGGACGGGTCCAAGATGCAGGCGTGTTCTTGTGGTGAAGGATTTTTCTCCCTCTAGATTTTTTATGTTTTGACCCTCGTTCCCAGCTGCATCATCTGCCTGCCGAGGCTAACAAGCAACAAAACAAACGAACAAAGAGCTAGTTGACATTCACGGAACCGCTGAAACGGCCCACGTCCGTGGCTCGGTGTTCGTGGAGGTCTGGAGACGGACGGTTTTGACCCTGCGTGGCGGTCTCGTGGCGTGGTTGTGCTTCTGCTGGTGAAGCTGCTTTTCGTTTCCCTGGCACAGGCAAGCAAACCCAAATGTCACGCGCTGCCTACAAAGCTGCCCTCCGGCCTGGCCGTCCTCAGAGCGCGGGCGACCCCCGGGGGCTGCCTCCGCACCTTTGGGACGCACCACCCCAGGCCGGTTGTGAAAAATAAGAACCTGGGCTCATGCTTCTGCCAAAGGAAACATGACACATTTCCCTTTCTTCTTCCCTTTTTATTTCTGTCAGAGCCGCACCCACACCGCCAGCCACCCTGTCCTGCGTGTGTTCGATGGGGAGGTTTTCGGCAGGGCCGCTGGCTGCTCCGCTCAGACCCTGTTCTGGCTTCATCCGGACGCTTTCTTCCCCCCGCTTTGCTGCTCTCCCCCCCTTGGTGCCGCACCCCCAGCCCCCCTCCCCTCGCTCTTCCCTCACCTCCCTTTTCTCCACAGTCAGGGCTCCAGTCGGCAGAGCGGCCCGGCCCAGCGCACCCGGCCTACGGGGCGGGCGTGGAGACAGTTGCCACACCTCAGTCTCGCCACAGCCCCCGGGGACAGGCCAGCGACAGGGTCCGGACGGGGAGCAGGTGCCAAAGGCCGAGCCGGGTTCTGCTCGAGCTCATGGGCCCTGAGCCCAGGCACTGGGCCCCCGGGTCCTCGCCCTTCCCCACCACCTGTGGCGGCCGCATCAGCGTCCAAGGGCACAAAAGACAGCTCCCTGGGGCGCAGGTCCCCCAGCGGAGCTCGCCAGGTAGACACAGGCACCGTCTGTCTCCTCTAGGGCCGCACCGCGGCCGGGCTCCCTTCCCCGAGTTCCAGTTTCTTCTCCATGACAATAATGACTGACACAGGACTTACTAGGTCACGTTCCACGTGCTGTACATAAGCTACAAGATAAATTCTATTGTAGCCATTTTACAGATGGGAATGTTAGGCGCTGGGCTGTTAAGTCAATGGTAGAACTGGGATTGGAACCCAAGACACACAGCTGCAGAGTGTATGCCCAGAACTCTCATTCCACATGGTCTCCACCGCACGAAGAGCCAATAACGACAACAGCGTCCGCCAGGCCTCGGCGGGCACGCGCACAATTCAGTGGAGGCAGATTCTAGATGATCACGACCCACCTGCCTGATGGACTGTCACTGTCCACTGGCCGGGGGGCCTTGGGGAAGCTCCTGACCTTCACCGAGCCTCGGTTTTCCTCCTCTGGAAAATGGGGATGGCAATCGTAAACCTGCTCCCACAGGGTTGTCATAAGAACTTAATAAGATGGTACCTACTAAGTGCTCGGCACAGGGCCTGGCACAGAGTAAATGCCCAAAGAGTTTCTGAAATCTGTTTTTAACTATTAATAAACTCTCAGTCAAACTCGATTTCTCCCTGGACGCCTTCACTGGTCAAAGAGAATTCTCAAAGCAAGTTCTTCCCTCTGTTGTTCCCTAGAGCTGTCTTAAATCACGAGTGAAAAGGAAGGCCGGGAGATGAATTTACAACTAGTAACAACCCCATCAGCTCGCTGTTTTTTCTTTCAAGCTTCTGTTCTGTTCTGACAACAAAATGATACCATCAGTTTCTACCAGGCGGTCCTGGGGGCCCCGGTAGGGACCGCTCGTGGGTGTGCCCTTGACCTCCGCTGTCCCCACATCTCATGTCCGTCGTCGGGGCTCTCGGTGCGCGGCTCTCACAGCTGTAGGCCCACGTGACGCATCTGAGAGACAGGAGAATCCTGTAGAGAGCTCACATTTAGAAACCGGGAAGAAGAGGGAGGGGCCAGAAGGAGGAGGACCAGGACAGGGAAGCAGATGGAAAAAATCGACACAGGGAGGGGTCTGAGCAACTCTATGTGCCGTTGCTGACGCTCACTCAGTCACTCGCGTGTCCTTTAACAGACTTTTACTGAGTGCCTCCCGTGTGGCCCGTAGTCCCAGGTGTGGGGGACGGAACAGTGAAAGATAGGTCTTTGACAGATAAACAGACCAGCTAACCACAGACACATAAAAATGAGCAGCAGATACAAGTCCTTGCCCTCATGGAGGTTACAGTCTACTGGGGACCGGGGTCGGGGGGGACAAGAAATGTTGAGGATGTTAGATGGCACCAGAGCTATGGGGAGAGAGCAGGAAAGGGGCACAGGCAGTGTGAGCTGTGGGGCCGGTGGAGGGGTTGTCACAGGTGGAGATGCTAACCAGGGGTGGCCTCCGTAAGAAAGGGACAGTTGAGCAGAGAGGCCCAAGGGAGGCGTGTAATAACAGAAGAGCATTCCAGGCAGAGAAAATGGCAAGCATGGAAGTCCTGACTTGCCTTAAGTTCTTGGAAAATAAGGAAGAAGCCAGTGTAACCGAAGCTGAGGGAGGGAGTGAGGGGCGAAGATAACAGGAGAGGTCCAAGAGGGGACAGTATCGAGGTGTCCTGTTCCTAAAGGAGCAGGAAGAATACCAGGTCGTCGTTGATGTTGCCGTGCAAAGAGGGCACCCTGGGTAGAAGTCATCCTTGGTGGCACATTCCGGAACATATACACCCCTCCAGGTAGGACATACGATATATTCCCGGTGGAAGAACTCAGAAGTTCCAGTCTAGTCCCCACGCTCCTGGAGGGGGACTCTGAAGGGGACGTTCTTCGTGGCTACTCTGTTCCCCTCCGCGGGGCTCACTCTGAGAGTTCACCAAACACTTAATAAGCGAAGTAGAATTTCCACGGGTGGTGAGTGAGCAGTTGCCTGGCATGAGAGACAGTCGCAGGGGGGCTGTATGTATATATATATATATATATATATATATATATATACACACACACACACACATATATTGTGTGTATATATATACACACACATATATTGTGTGTGTATATATATACAATATATACGTATATAATATATACAATATATACATATAGTGTGTGTGTGTGTATATATATGTGTGTATATATATATATATATATATATATACAATCACGTGGACAGGTATTCTCGCAGATCACAGACAGGTGCCAAGTATACTCGGGAGATGGAGACCAGAGCTACAAACCTGCCTCCGGGAAAGGAAACGAAGGCACTAGGACAGTTCGTAAAGTTCCTTTTGAGTCTGTGACTCAGGAGAGCCATGGCACTTGAGGCGTCTTGAGAAGCAAGTGCCGACGGTAAGGGACGGTGATTCACAAACATCGCCACAGCGTTGTGTCCAGTCTTACAGAGTAATGTCCTAAAGTACGGGCAGCCACGAAAAACATCGTGCAGGAAACACTTCTCGTGACATAGGGACATGCTCACGCCGTAATGATGTTGACAAAGCGGGATGCAAACATATATATTCGCATGAGCCTGACCGTGTGAAACAACATGACGGAAGGAAATGCATTGAGAGTGGTGGTTTCTACAACCCAAAGTTACAGATGAGTTTTGGTCATTCACATACTTTTCCACTTTTCTACAATCATCACGTGTGGCTGTCTTATAAACAGGAAAAAGTTCAGCTAAAAATGGCAGCAGTGACGCAGCAGCCTGCTGGTTCACCCTCTGAAGGAGGCAAGGCTCGTCACGAAAGGGAATTCAAAAGCTCTTGGTGGCGAGAACGAGATTATGCGGATTGTCAAAAGCCACGAAAGCCAGGGTGGGCTCTTAGGACAACAGAGAAGAGTGCCATGGGGTTTTCCAACGGAACGTCCAGAGGCATCCTCTGCGAAATGTTTAGACGAAGAAGCTGCGACCAGCCTCCAGCCTCTCGGTCCCTGAGGTCCTGAAGTCTGTCCGGATGTCTGAGGGGACACGGGGAGCAGCCAGCCCAGCGCCGTGCTGAGTGTGTCTGACACACGAAACACGGCCCCTCGCCTCAGGAAGACCGCTGGCTTGTCAGGACACGCACACAAGATGTACACGCGCGATAACTGAGGGGTACCACAGGGCTTGGCTTTCCTTTTTCTTTAATTTTCTTTCTTTCCTTCCTTCCATCTTTCATTCTTTCTCTCTCTCTCCCCCCTCTTCCTGTCTTCTTTCTTAACAAGAAGTTCCTTCTGTGTGTCAGGCACCGTTCAGGGGATAAGATGGACGGCCAAGTGGATAAAGGGGGCAGGGATCAGTAGGATTTGGAGGCAGGGGGCAGGGCAAGACCTCAGGAGTTTCAGGGAGACTGAGAGAGAGGGCAGATGGGGTTGGGGGCCGCCTGAGCACAGGAGCAGGCGCCCCCTACAGAGAATTAACTGCCAGTACAAGTTCAAAGTTGCCCAGTGGCGCTGAGCCCCAAGCTCCAGGCGGTGGAGCTGAACTCTGTGCCTATAAAGACCGGGGAGAAGAAGGGGAACCAGGGGCGACCACCTTCCCCGTATTTGCGCTCCTGGGCTTCCCAGGTCTGGTTTTATTTTGTTTCCCTCTCTACTGAAACCCTCCCAAAGGGCAGTTGAGAGAAAGGCAGGAAGTCAAAAACAAAGGCCGGTCGCCTGGGAGCCACAGCCAGAGTTGGCTGATACGATGTCCTCAGGCCGCCACGCCTTTTGAACCTGGCTCTGTCTTCAAGTCAAAAATGCTTAAAAATAGCGATTTTTTTGAACCCAAGTGTAACAAGCCTGAAATAGGGGCAAGAAGAGGGAACATCCACGTAAGGCCACCCGCACTCCCAACCAACGGAGGCAAGTCAAAGCTCATCTGCTACGGCACACGCGCACAAACTGGGGTTCCAGCCCTGGAAATTCATCCCGCACCCTGAAACACCTAAACCCACTAAAAACATGGATACAGGTTTTTACAAGTATTTGTGAAATACGAAAACCGTACAGAACACCTGCTGGGGATGTTCTCGCACCGCGGGCTGGGCCAGCTAGAACTTCGGCTATGCTACTCTCACAACGCATGGACCAAAGACACCTTTCCATACCTGCTAAGCCTTGCTGTTGCAAGGGGGGTAGCGGGAGGTCCCAGGGCCTCCGCGGGATGGCCCTTCTCTGCCACCTCGGCGCTTCCCTGCCGAGCTCCCCTAAAGGAGAAGCCAGGGGCAGAGGCCCTTGGTGGACGGTGGCGACAGGAGTTCAAAACCTCACTGCAGGCACAGGTGTATGTTTCTGTTCTGACGGGCACCGGCCTCCCCCCAAGGTGCTGTCCCGGCTCTCGGTCAAAGGAGTTGCTTGCTGGGGCGCCTGGGTGGCTCAGTCAGTTAAGCGGCCGACTTTGGCTCAGGTCACGATCCCGCGGTCCGTGGGTTCGAGCCCCACATCAGGCTCTGTGCTGACCGCTCAGAGCCTGGAGCCTGTTTCAGATTCTTTGTCTCCCTCTCTCTCTGCCCCTCCCCCATTCATGCTCTGTCTCTCTGTCTCAAAAATTAATAAACGTTAAAAAAAAATTAAAAAAAAAAAAAGGAGTTGCTTGCTGATAAATCTTTATTCTCATTGTCTGCACTGACTCAGGTCCTCTGAAGGGAGCCACCTGCTATAGAGTGAATCGCTGTGTCCTTCAAATTTCGTACGTTGAAACCTAACCCTCCAAGGTGATGACAGTAGGAGGTGAGGCCATTGGGAGGTGATGAGGTTGAGAGCAGAGCCCTCATGAATGAAATCAGTGCCTTTGTGAAAGAGGTCCCAGAAAAAAATAAAGATGCCCCAGACAGCTTCCTGTCCCTTCCACCATGTGAGGACACTGGGGAAGGATGTCCCTCGACGAACCAAGAAGGGGGCACACCAGACACCAAATCAGCCAGTCCCTTGATCTTGGACTTCTCAGCCCCCGCCCCCCGAGCTGGGGGAAATAAATGTCTGTGGTTTATAAGCTGCCCAGTCTGTGGTAGTTGGTGCAGCGCCCTCTCCCTCAGCGGGGCCCATCTCCTCTTCCCTCACACTTGTTCTCTTTCTCCCTCGGGGCACTTCCTGTTCTAGCAGAACAGAGATGGGATGTGGTGGGACGCACCTTCCTTCCAGCCAGCGGAGGGAACGAGGGAGTGGCTGCTCCCTTCAGAAGCCGCCCCTCAGGGCTGGACACGTTCCCTGAGCCTCTCCCCGGGGCCACCGCTAGCTGGCTGCAGGAAACCACCTGGCGCCCCAGGCTGGGTGCACGGACAGGATGGCCCTCCGTCCTTTGTCCCCAGAACCTTGTGTCTTGGAAGGCTAGCGGCACTTTGGCACGCAAATGGCTATTTTGTTCGGTAGTCGAAACTTTACAAATACAAAGGTATCGCAGGCAGACTACTGTGGTAGAAGAGCAATTTGGAGAAGTCCTTCTGATTAAAATCATAGTGAAAAGACTGTTCAAATACGATGAGGACGGTGTACGCTATTTTACGGGGACTACAAGTAAGTTTTCTGCGGATCAATTTGGCAATATGCAATAAGATCACTCAAAAGTATTTCTACCTTTGGCTCCACTTTAGATATCTAGCTGAAGGAAAAATCAGATTCCAACCAAGAATCATACAAACATCTTCCTTATCTGTCACTTATAATGGTAAAAATGGAAACAATCTGCCTAATGGCGTGACGGATAAATCTACGACACGAACTATCACACAGCCATTAAAAATGTTTTTGCAGACTATGTAACAGCTTTGAAAAATGTGCATAATATTCAGCGAGAAAATCATTGTGGTCAACAGTGTGACTATTTAAAAACACATCAGCGCATAGGAAAAAAATATTGGTAAGAAATTAACAGTGGTTCTACGTACGTGGTGGGATAAGAGGTTATTTTTTATGTATTTTTTTCTGTTACGTATTATTTTCCAAGATTTCTATGATTCCTGTTCTCGGGAAAAAAATCGGAGACACTTAAAAGGTAGCGAGTGCCACTGTGTGATTTCATGAGCAGGTGGCCTCTTGCCTTCACCAAGTAATGACTCCCAGAGCAGGGCAGGTAAGCTCCCAGAGAAGTCTAGAAGACCTCGTCCCC
>NW_024412391.1:11796937-11928873 GCF_014898765.1 Herpailurus yagouaroundi | reverse complement strand
GCGGTGACTTACCAAGTGCATCCCGCCTGCAGGCTCCCTCTGACTTCTTGTTCCCGCTGGGGTTGGAGGGAAGGCTGCCACAGGTGTTTATGGGATTCCAGAAGGGAGAAGGTGAGCTTGTGAGGAAACCGGGAGGGAGGCCGGACACTCACGGGTGTGACTTCCCTCAGGTGCCCCGGAAGGCGGCCCTGCAAAAGGGCAGGAGACGATGACCGTCCTAAGGCCAAGGCGGGGCAAGCAGCTGCTGTTCCTGGGCATCATGACAGTCACGGTGGCGGTCATCTTCCTGCTGTTCTACGCTCTCCTCTGGAAGGCCGGCAACCTCGTGGACTCGCCCAACCTCAGAATCGGCTTCTACAACTTCTGCCTGTGGAACGAGGGCACCGGCTCCCTCCAGTGCCGCCAGTTCCCTGAGCTAGAGGCCCTGGGGGTGCCCCGGGTCGGCCTGGCCCTGGCCAGGCTCGGTGTGTACGGGGCCCTGGTCTTCACTCTCTTCGTCCCCCTGCCCCTCTTCCTGGCCTGGTGCAACAGTAACGAGGCAGAGTGGCGGCTGGCGGGGGGCTTCCTGGCGACGTCCTCCATGCTGCTGGCCAGCGGCCTGGGCCTCTTCCTCACCTACACATGGAAGTGGATCCGGCTCTCCCTCCTGGAGCCTGGGTTTCTGGCTCTGGGCACTGCCCAGGCCTTACTCCTCCTCTTGCTTATGGCCATGTGTGTGTTCCCTCAGAGAGCAGAGGACAAGGTCAAGCTTGACAGCTGCTAGTTCCGTCGAGAGGCTTACGATGGCAAGAGTTCAGTTTGAACTGTGCTCAGAGAAGGTGCCAGAAAACTCATGGGCTGGCATGTCTTCTCAGCCTGTTTCATAGCAAATGCCGGCCTCAAGCTCTGGCAGACGGGACCCACCACAGAGGAGGTGGGGGTACCCAGTGCCGAGAAGGCCAAGGGTGCAGCAGTGGCAGCCGCGGTACCTGCGGCTTGTTAGCATGGTGCTGTCCATCCTTTGGGACTTCCGAGGTTCCCAAGGACACACCACAAAAAGCTCATTGTCACGAGAACTCCTTTAACTGACATAAGGATTCCCATCACGAGGCCTGATTTCTAGGATAATTAGCCACATGTCACACTGGAACCGAGTGAAGGTTCATGGCAACAAAGGGGGGACGTTATGAGAGAGTGCACCTCAGCCTCCCTGGGGCCCTGGTTAGCAGGCTCCCCGTCCCCACGGTGGGTGTGAAGTGACGAGCCCGTCTCCCAAAGGCCCACGAGTGATCCCTGAGGGAGTCACTAAAGACAGAACACGTGGGCACAAAGACAAGCCTTGGTGGCTTTGAAGGTTCTCCCGAAAAGTCTCCCAGACCTGAAGCCAGACAGAACAGGGGCGTCAGCTGGCAAATCGTTCCTAGCATGTGACCTGGGAGTTGGGAACACAAAACGCCGAATCCCTGGGCAGGAGGAAGGTGAAAAGAACTGAGGGGTTCCATACAGATGTCGAGGCCTTCACTTCTCCACCCAGAATTGGAAAGGACATAAACACAGCTCACACTCTGGGGAACTGTTTGTATTTTTCAGCACCTATATATTGGAAAACCTATACAGCAAATGACTGCCTTATTCTGTGCCTGTCAAAAACCACACTGAATAGAGTCAGAAACACGGACTCCGGTGTGATCTTGTCTTTAGGGTCTTCGCAGGGCTCCCGTCCCACTGGCGCTTTACAACTGCCCAGGGACTGAGGCTGAGCCGCCAAGTGGCAGGACGGTGGCCGCCTGGGGGAGGGGGGCTTCCGATCTGCACACGGAGTTTCAAGATCCCACACAGAGCAGAGCACTGTGGGCGGGGCACCTGCCGGGGGTGGGGGTGGGGGGCTGTGCGAGTGACAGGAACTGCGTTCAGAACAGCCGTCCTCCTTAGGGAGAGATCGGGGGGACCAGACGGTGGGGATTCCGGTGCACTTAGCAGCAATGCCTCTTTTTCGCTGAAAATTATTAAGTTGGCTCTTCGGTTCACTAAGTTTGGCCACCATGTCCCCACCTTCCCTGGACCTGGAAGGCCAATAAAACCACGGCCTCCGAGTGGAGAAGGCACAGCGCAGGGAGAAATTCTGACGGAAGCGCATTTGGACTCCTCACTTGCACACACTCAACAGGGCAGCTCCCCAAGGAGGTGACTACCTGCCAGGGAGGAGCGGACGAGGGGAGGAGCGGGAGCAGCTGGCAGGCCCCGGGCGGGAGGGGAGGCCGGCTTCCTCCAGCGCTCTGGGTAGAAAGTCCTGGGAAGCCTGTCCGTTCAGCTGAAAAATATTTCCCTGACGTATTTTAACATGTCCTCGTCCTCCTCGGGGCTTCTGCTGCGGGCAGAGTCAGACCCCGCGGGCCCCTGAGGGCTGTGGCCTGGAGGAAGGGCGTCTTTCTCATTGTCCTCGTCCTCACTTCTGCTCCCAGGAGAGCTCGGTGACGGTGACAAAGCGGAGTGGGCCCGGGACAGCTCCGGCTTATCAGCACCAGCCGGAGTCGGTGGCTCCAAGGGCTGTTCCTGTTTCCGGGCCTGCCAGGTAGGAGAAATGAGGAGCAAAACAGACATCGTGCTATTTCCCGAATGAAATAACCGCCGGCGACACAGAACACATGCGGAAGCCACTGTGAAGCATGTGACCGGCTCGAGCACCGCCCCAAATCAGAGCCTCCCCCTCTCCATCCCCCCACTCCCCGGCCACCCCTCACAGCTCCCGAAGAAGTCAAGACCCACTTGGGAGAGAGGCGGGCAGGGGCCTGAGGAATGGCAGAGTGGAAAAGAAAAATAGGAAAAGCGCATCTGGAAAGGTGGGGGTGACAGAACGGAAGGACCACGGGTACAAAACTTGAGTGTGGGCCTACGTTCTGTCACTTATCGGCTGTGTAACTATGGGAAAGTCCCTGGGTGTTAATATCTTCATCTGTAAAATGGACAGTAATACCTGCAATCACTATCACCGGGTTATTGCAAGGATTAAATGAGGCAACAACCTAGGAAAGCACCTGGTCAACTAGAAAGTACTCCACAACACTAAGGTGGCAGTTACTATTCGCTTCAAAAGCCAGGAGACTTGGGTGGCATTCGGCTGAGAAGTCACCTCACCCACCTGAGACCCTTCAGAGGACGTAAGAGGACGTCCCCTCCACATACCACACACGGTCACCCAGAGAGAGCTGCTCTCCCACCCACGACCACTCCGTCCCCAGGTGTCCAGCCCCAAACATTCAGTGACACCGGACATGGGGAGAGGCCAAGGGGAGCACGAGAAGCGCTAGACAAGGGACAGCTGGACGAAGGGGGATGATGACAGGGTTCCCCAAGGCCGACTGAGAATGCAGGGCGTCTCCTTTATTGCCATTAACCAAGGGCCCGGTCCGGTTTCTGGTCGTGAGAGTAAGAAGAGACACAGTGGCCTTTACCTCAATCAGTATCCCCAGGGCGACATCCACCATTTCGGCCTCACTCATGCAGTACACAGTCCTCGTGGCAGGAAGTCTGAAAGGAAGGCATGATGCTACAGATGGGGACAGATGGGTCTCGGGTCTCCGGTCTCACGAGGGGGGCAGAAAATGAGGGCAAGAGTCCCATTCCCAGGCCTCCCGATTTGCCACGCGCACCTCTGTGGGGCTGAAACCACCCCCCCCCACCTCACCTTCTGCCCGCACCGCAAGACTCAGCGCCAGCAACTGTGACGCCTCCAAACCCTCCCTCCCTCCTCATTCCCCAGGACCCCGACCGGAAGTTGTCCCACCTTGCGGCGGCAGCCCTTGGCATTGCTGCCGATGTCCTCGCTTTCGGGGTCTTCACGGGCACCTGTCTCTTCTCGGCCACCTGGGCTGTCATCCATGTGGGAAGGACCCTCTTTTTATCCCCAGATTTGAAGGTTTCCATCTCTCTTTTCTCTCATGAAGGAAGACGAGTCAGGGCCCAGGCTTAATGACTTGCTTTTCTAATTCAGGATGGGGAACCCCACTCTCATCCGACCGGGAACTTTAGGTCTGTTTGTCCTGCATGGGAGTCACGCTTGAAATCCTACAAAGAACAAAGTCCAGTGAGCTCTAATAAGCTGAGATACTTCCAGTCACCAGCTGAAATTACTGGTCAGGACAGGCCAGAGGTGGACAGCAGGCCCCAGGAGACTAAGATGGCCCATTCCCCTTCTCCCTGCCATCCAAGATGCTCGCTGTCCCCAGGGTGCCTAGCCTACCCTGAAAATCTCTCATGATCTCTCCCTCATCTCCCCAACTCCAGACTTCTCATTTCCTCTACCTTAGTGTGGTTACAGACAACTCCAAGACCATTTTGAGTCCCCGCAAGGTTTAAATGGCCAACACTCCCTCCCTTAATCCAAAAATACTTCTGGGTGGCCACATTTTAGCCAGAAGTAGGGATTAGGAACCACAACCGGACCTGCTCCAGGAAGGAGGTAATCCAGAAGGTGCCCTGACAGCCTGTCTCATCTAACCTGGTCTCTCTTCTCCCCACCCCCCACTTACCACCGCCACAGCCCCTCCCCCTACAGCTCAGTCCCCACCCAGGGACTCGGGGTGCAAGTCTCACCCTTCCACCTGGCAGTCCACTCTGAAAGCAGTCCAGCTCCGCCTACGGAGGCTCTTACTGGAGCAGAGGTTTGCCTAGAAAAGGGTCAACCAGGAATAAGCGATCCCTCTCTGAATCACAGTCATTTATTGCTCATCTTAGAAGACTGTTTACAACTTAAGAAAAAAAAATGAGCATGACGTGATCCTAACCTGTCCGGCCAGAGGGCAGAGCTTGGCCAGTGTACCTGGTTGCTGTCAAAATTCAGGCAGTGATGATAGCCGACTGTTCCCACAACTACCCGAGCCCTGCTAACCGTCAGGCGCAGACACAGCCCCGCAGTCAGGCACACCGACATTTATTCCACCCGCAGGCAGATATTATCAAGCCCATTTTTACAAACGAGGAACTGACAGCAATGTGCCCAAGGTTCCAAAAAAAAAAACAAAAACAAAAACGGAACGGCCAGCCAGTCCTCGCAGCCGGGTGCTGCAGACCGAACCCTGTGCCTAAGGGCCGCCGCGCTACCGGGGCTCCGAGAAGCGCAGAGCCCGCGCTACCTGGGTGAAACCCGGCCCCGCCGGCTCGTGACGTGCCCGACGCTCCCCAAGCAAGGCCCGCCCCGCTCTCGGGGACCCTGCGCCACCGGGGCCGCGGCGAGACGCGTGCCAACCTGCGGGGGACGAGGGCGGAGCGGAAGCACGCGGACAGCCACGTGAGGCCTCGCCGGCCGCGGAAACGGCCGTGACCGTCTCCTCCGGGCCCGCAGGCTCGCGGCCCCGTCACTCGGGATACGGCGGGGCGGAGCCGAGTCCCGGACCACGCGCCCCTCCGGCCCGGCCCTCCAGCCTCCCGGGCCCGCGCGCTGCTCTCGGCTTCCGGGGCGGGCCCGAGAGGCGGCGCGGGGCGGCTGCGCGGACCCACACCCCACCCACACCTGGCAGGCCGGAGGGACCCGGCTCGGCCCCGCGCGCACCTCCTCCGCCCCGCGCGGCCTCGCCACTTCCGGCCCCCGGCGCGCCCCCTGCAGGCAGCCCGCGCAGTCGGCGTCCCCGTCTCCAGCCCGAGCGGGAGTCGCCAGCCGTCCCGGGGCCGCGACACTCTCTCCTTGACCCGGCTCTCGCTCTCGTTGGGCTCCTCTGAACCCTCATCTAGGCCCTGCCTCTGGAGCTTCCCTGCTCCTCTCTGCATTGTCCAATTTTCGCAAGCATCCTACCAAGTCATTTTAGCCAGGAGCCCCACCCTCCAATCCTGATCGCCCTCAAATTTGGGCGGGCTCCTCATTTTTCACCATTCCCCAGGTAATGTCGGATCGCCTAGATTGCCTTCAGCAGGAATCCTGGTTGCCGAGTTTAGCGAGTTCCAACCCTTCCCCTCCCCCCACCTCCCACGCCCCCTTTACCTTTGGTGATTCCTCTTAGCAGCTTTCCATCCACTCTTTGGCTATAAAGTCCCTTTCCCTCTTGTATTCAGAGTTAAGCCTGATGGCTCTCCCTTACTATAAAACCCAATTGTAATACACACCCTTGAATAAAGTCCGCCATTAAGTTTTTAACAAGTGTCAGTAATTTTCTATTTAATAGAATATTTTTTCTTTAACAGTCCCCAAACATGGCTCCAATTGAGGTCTGCTAGTCGGATTTTAATATTAGAGTGTCAATTCCTGAGCCCCCAAATCAGAAATTAGGGTGAGGGGAGGAGGGCCTGCATTTTTTTAAGGCTCAGGATTCCCACAGGGACCAAGTCCAACTCTCGCTGCTGGGGTGTAGGCATCCCAGAAGGAGGGCGTACAGGGTGAGACCCTCAGGTGTAGGAAAAGAAATTATCTTAAAGTAAGTAGGTGTCACTAACACTTAACATTCAGATTGGTGGCCAGGTGTTCCCTTGTCCAACCCGGCAGCTCCACAAAGCTTCCCAGGAGTCCCCAGTGTTTGCGTTCAGCCTAATGCGAGCACTGTGGTGGACACGTGGAGCTAGCATCTAGCTTTAATTAAAAATCACACTCAGTTTGGGGCCCCTGGGTGGCTCAGTTAAGCATCAGACTTCGCTCAGGTCATGATCTCAGGGTTCCATGAGTTCAAGCCCCGGGCGGGGCTGACCTCCCTCCCCTCCCTTCTCTGTCTCTCTCCCTCCCCCTCACTGCCCTCCTCTGCCCCTTGCTCACTTGTGCCTTCTCTCTCTCAAAAACAAAGTCACACTCAGGGCTACCTGGGTGGCTCAGTCAGTTGGTTTCAACTCAGGTCATGATCTCACTGTTTCATGGGGTAGAGCCCCAGATAGGTTTCTGCGCATGCTTGGGATTCTCTCTCTCTCCCTGCCCCTCCTTCACTCGTACTATCTCTGTCCCTCTCAAAATAAACTTAAAAAAAAATTTTTTTTTTTAAAATCACAGCATACAGCAGCCTCAAAGAGGCCAGCAAAGAGACCCCAGGTCGCAGATGTGACAGACATGACAAAAACACAGAGGAAACTTCTCCCACCAGAGGAACCTTCTTCTACTGCATGAGGTAAAAGGATGATTATAACTGCCCATCTGGCCCCAAAATATGAAATTATCAAGACACCATCTGCAATGTGATTTGCAACAGATCCGCCAATGGAATAATTACCCTCCGCAGGCCAGAGGTGCACAACTGTGGACCTTGATCCGAAGCTTGGAAACTCCCTACCCTGAAGATCTCTACTAAGTTGTGTGGCGCTTTTGGTTTCTCTAAAGCACGTTCACCTGCTGGGCCAGGAGAGTTTAACTCAATCAAGGCTTGAAGAGATAAACCAATGGTTTCAAGTCACAAAACCAACCAGTCCAGCATCGAGGTCACCTGGCTGCAGGCTGTACCCGGACTCTGCCTGCAGTCTTTCCAGGGCGACCACACCAGGGGCAGGACCCACCTCTCTGGTTCCTCAGAAGTATTAGAACCACTGACCTCCAGGGTCCTCTGCTCTCAAGCTGGGAGCCAGAACAAACCCAAGTCTAACTGGTGAAGCGTCATTTTTTTTGTGTGTGAATGAAAGAAAATACTTATCAGCGGAACCACTCCCCCCATATGTGCCTCCCTGAAACTTCTTCCCAGCAAGCCGAAAAATGAGGTCTGAGAAGGAGGAAACCTTTGTGCGTCTGCATAGAAGCTGCTTGAAGGGAGAGAAGCCCAGGCAGGGGAGAGAACACCCGAGCGGTGGCATCTGGATGGGTTGAAGCGAACCGCTGAAGTGCTCTGAAAGCCGTGCTCCTGGGGCCAAGAGGAGGCGGCAAGCAGACCGGTCCTGAGGACAGCGAGGGGCGTGCAGCCTGGGCCAGAGCCGGGGTCCACACCTGCACCAGGGACACAGGCTCCAGGGCCCGAGGCTGGACTGGCTTGATGGCTTCCCCGCTACCCTGCCCTTGCCCCAAATAAGGGGAGGGGTCTTGCTGGGGTTCTGGGTAGGTGCCAAGCAGCTATTGTGAAGAAGGGAAATTTCAAGTTTTGACACGTTTTACTGGAGGATGAAAGCGCATCCTGGAGGGGGTATGGGCGCGACCGAGAGGAAGGCCAGGGTGAATGCATCCTGACGAGCCCTCAGGATGGCGCGAAGACTGGGGAGAAGCAGGCCAGGAGGGGGCAGGTTTCCGTATTTGCTCATTTCAAAAGGGTTTGGGTTTTGTGTTTTTAGGCAGTGCTGTGGAAACCCACACAATCCTAAACTGAACTGAAAACAAATGCCCAGAGCATAAAGGAAAAGACAGAAGACACAGCTTTTCAAGTGTTTCTTTGCAATCCTTGATGACGTTTCGGTAGCAGTGGAGACAGTACTGACGAGAGAGAATGGGTACAAGATAGAAAGTGAGACAAAACTTTGAAGTTCAACAGGCCATGTTCTCACTCGAACGAAACATATGACCGCTTCTTAAACGTCCTACAGCATCGCTGGGGGACGTGAACAATTTGCTGTTTCAGTGCAGAAGATGGGGAAACTGTAAATGGAGAGTCTTGGTTTTCTTCGTTTGAGTAGAGGGTCACCAAGGTAGAAATAGGTAAAAATGTGTAAGTCACTACTTCTTAGTCTCTGGTGTTCTCTCATAATGGAGCCACATAAATACCTACTTTCCTCCACATCCCAGGAGAAGGGTGCCAAGGCGTCAGCACCAACTTCTTCCCGATTTTCCGTAAGTAGGTAACAGGCCCGCGCCTGGCCCGCCTCAGATGGAAAAGGCAAGCTAGGGAGACCCGCTCCGGTGCTCTCGCTGTTCACCAGCAGAGGGCGCTGGCACCGGGCTCCGGTCAACCTCAAGGATGTGAAGTTGACAGAACGACAGGAGCCCCAGTGGCAGAGGGACAGGGAAACCGAGTGCAGAAGGCGGCCGGGAGCAGAAGCCTGGGACCCTAACCTCATCCCGAGAAGCTCCACCGACGCAGGGAAGAAAAGGAACGCTGTGACCTGACTGGAGCTCAAAGAAACAGAACAGCACATGCCACAGCTGGCCAGCGTGGTGCGGGAGAGGCCGTCCTACCCCGAAGGTGGAGCAAACCTCCCCCAAGGCTCAGCCCTGCAGCAGTGGGCGCGCAGGGGAGGCTTGCGGCTGACCGGCTCCCAGCGGGAACACGTGCCTCTTCAAGGACAAGGGGTGAAGGGACACGCTCTGCTGCACACACACATTCCAGAAAGAGATACCAGGTGACCGCGAGAGCATTCTTTTTTTAAAAAAATGATGAAAAACGAGCAAATATATACAAAATACTGTCAATCTCTCCTGGGCCAACAGAGCAGCCATCACGATGCGTCTCCTGCCCCCGGAGCCTCCTGCCCCCGGAGCAGGCCTGCGGCACAGCCCAGCCTGTGGGTCTCCGGGGCACTCGTGCCACGGCTCCGTGTGGCTCCCGTCCAGTCTCTCCCTGAAGACTCCCCGCACTGGCAAGGAGTGGAAGCAGACTGCCCTGTCTTCCCGTCCCATCTCCCCACACCCCCCAGAATAATACTGCTTCCGTGGGCATCCCTCGGATTGGGCCCCATCAGAGTTTATGCGCCAGGAGGGTGGTCAGCTTGATCTTGCCATCCATGGAGGCAGTGAGGCATGTCCCACAGTCCATGGCGGTGCTCCAGTCCACAGTGACCACGGGGGCTCGGTGGCCGCCCAGGCTCAAGCAGCTCTCCAGAACCTTCTCATCCCCACCCAGCTGCAAGACAAGAGAGGCGGCGTCAGCAGGCACTGTTCACAAACACAACTACTTTATTCACCAAACTGCCTCGAGCCTGGTGGCTGCTACCCCAATCTGAGGACATGCCCGGGCACACATGCCCACCTTTCCAGAAGATCTCAGTTTAATTTCTTGGGCCAGGAAGCGCCTTCCCTACCTCAACTATAGTTACTCCTTCGTCTCAGTTGGAAAACAAGATCATACGTTCTCAAGGACCAGAGAATTTTCTCTGCCACCTTTAACCGGCACCCCCCACCCAGTTCTTTTCCTACATGGTTTACCGCTCCCCAGCATTAGATCCTGGATCTGCTGCTCGGCTGCCCTTTTGCTTCCCGCAGGAATGCGAGCTGCGGCGCCCAGCACAGTGCTGGCACAGGCAGGCCCCTGAGGACACATGCACAGGCTCCCCCTCTCCCACCAAGCCCACAGCTATGAAGAGTCAGCAGGTAACGAGGAAGGGGAAGCCAGGAACACGATGAATAATGATTAATCCGGCTATGGATAACACCCAGGAGTAGGACGCAGAAGTCTCTGGCCTTTGTGGAGAAAACATCTTTAAAAGTCATAACTTGTTTAAAAAATACATCAATATCAAATAAAAAAATAAATTTAAATCATAAGTTGTTTAAAGATCATAAAAACAGGATCCAAAGTCCATTATATTCCTTAAGTAAGTTAGACCCCATAACTGGCATTTCAAAAATTGTACAGAGGGAAATCTTCGGACCCATTAATTGGTTACAGAGCACGTCTGACTGCAAATCATCAGGCCATAGTGACCACAGAGGCTTGGTGGCCACCCAGGCTCAGGCAGAAACCCAGAACCGTCTCATCCCCACCCAGCTGCAGGAGGACAGGAGAGGAGGAGGCATTTGGGACAAATGACAAAGGCTGATTGGGACAAATGACAAAGGCTGATCGGGACAAATAACAAGTGACAAAGGCTCATCGTTACAAATACACAAACACATGCAACACACATAAAATCATACAGAGAGCGAAGTATAACCTAACTGAAACTCAATTTTTAAATAAACTACAATTAGGCTTGCAAACAGAAAGCTCTTATTTTTACAGCATCTCCCAACAGCAATTACAAGAACCTGCAGAGCTAATTTTAAGAAGGCCAAGAGCCACTAGACACACCATGTGTGGAAAAGAGGAGCCTCACTGATGGTAAACCCAGATGTCCCAGGGCCACGCTCCAAGCCAACGGTCTAGAAGGCTCCTGACACTCCATCTCCAGAGTCCTCCTTACACCCCATCCCATTCAAGTGCTCTCACGTGCCTTTATCTCTGTGGGGCCCCAAGGCCTGCCTTCCTCCCTGTCTCTCCTCTGGCCTCAAATCCATAGCCCACCCCCCACAACCTGCCAGGGAATCTTCCCTGAGGACTCGGCCCCTGCCCAGCTCCCTCCCCTCAGAACCCCAACACCGCCCTGTCCCTGGTGGTGGTGTCTCGAGTGTGAATCCCAGAAGAACAGGATCGCGCTCTCTCCCCCACGTGCACTCCACAGCGCCTAGACCAACAACTGCGCACAGCTTCTGTCCACACCACGTGCGGTCCACTGACTGCTGAGCCATGGCAACGAGGGCATGGAGAGCCCCCAAGCAGAGGACATTCCACCTGTGACTCTATCCCTACAGCCTAAATACCACCGTTAGGCAAAGAGTTAACAGTGAGGCTAAGAATTGGTTTGTGTGGTTACCATAAACATATGCTTAGGCTACAACTCAAATCCTCATCACTAGTCTGTTTGATAATATTAGTAAAATACAAGATGTTTATAAATTCATACAATTATATTTTACAAAGTACATGAACCAGAGAAACTCGGACACAAGAATTAAAACAAGCGTGTAAACTGAGGGACGAAACCAAAGCGGACAACTTACATCATGCTGTGATCAATCACACCCCCAGATTTCTGCTTTGGCCATGGGACTGGAATATCCATGATCCATGGGATCCCCAATAAACTAATAAATCTATACCACGTTAGAGTAACTGAAGCAGACCACAGAAAGCTCTTGCTTGCGTGAGGCATGTTCCCCAACCCAACACTCTTTCCAACCCTTCTCCCTATTTCTTCATGTTTTCTGTAATAGGTATTATTCCCAAGGAATAAAAGCAGAAAAGGTCCAGAATCTGCAAATGGACAAGCAGAGAAAAGGACAGGCGTGCCATACTCTGTGCCCGGCCTGCAGCAAGGAGACCCCAGGAGCTATCCATCCGGGGTCAGAGGCTTCTCTGGGGCCACACAGGGCAGGGAGAGGGATGGAGGCCCATGCTCAGCCTGGCCCAGACCTCCAGGGGGGACCTCCCTGCCCACCGTGACAGCACCCCCACCCCCGGTACCTTGTAGATGACTCCACCCGTGGCAGAACACGTCAACATGTAATTTCCCTCCGAGTCAAAAGCGAAGAGTCGGCCCCGGGGAACTTGAACCTGCTTGTAGCCGCTGTAACCTGACAGCACAAAGGGGCCCGTGGCGTCGGCAGGGAGGGTGTACTCAGACACCTTCAGGCCACTCTTGTGGATGTTCCACTGGATGAACTGCAACCACAAAGCACAACCTGAATGCTCTTCCAGCAGGAGCTGGCCGTGGCTCCCCGGCACCCAGCCCGGGAGGAGGAGCAAAGGTGGATCCCAGAGCAGAGGCCGTGGGTCTACAGCCCACCAGGAAAGGTGGCGGGATGACCCCTCAGTGCATCCCTGCCCAACACAACTTAAACATTCTTTGAGAGAAGAACATCTAGAAAGAGTCTGTAACTTCACATGAGAGCCTGGGCTTTCTCTCTGGCCTGACTCCAGGAGAGGAAAAGGGCAGGCAGCTGCCGTTGTTTGGGTTCCTGTCTCTGAAGCAGGGGAATGCTCCAAGCGATCATGACTATTACTGCTGATTATTGTTGTTGTTTCTAGGGTTAGAACCCAACCAGATTTTTCTGACTTAGAAGCGAAGAGAGGACACATCCCAAATATCTTCCCGATGTCTCCACATTGTTATCAACTGAACACGTGCAGTATCATCATCAACTAGCTTCACGCACTATAGTGTATATAGTCCTTTAGCCTACATCACGGACGGGCCCGTCTGACCACCTCTTACCTGAGAGTCCTACTCACATAAATAGGAAGTCAAGCTCTAATTTAAAACTCCCTTCCCACAGTTTTCAAATGAAGGGCTTATTTTGTAATTACAGTTTTCAATGAATACTACAGGTACATCGTATAAAATCCAAACGTACCGGAGGGTGCACAAGAAAACCAAGACTTTCTCCCACTTCTGCCTTCCTGCCTCCCACCCCCAGCTCCCTTTCGACAGGTCCTAATGTGTCTTTCCAGAAAGAATAGACAAGGGGGCACTTCTCTTTGCTTTTATCCCCGGCTTATTTTACCTTTCTTGACTCCACTCAGGCCTATCCGCACTGACTCTAGGAAGCAAACTCTACACGTGATGCTGTGACCACCCAACCGCCAAGGTCAATGCAGCACAGCCCGGCCCTAATCTGGACGCCGCTAATGCACCTATAGTGGGAAGAGTCACTTCTGCTACAAGGAGGGAGGCTGGGTTCTTCCCTTTCATAACCGCCAGCTCCCACTAAACTTGTGCAAACCTCACAATGGTCCTAGGAGACTGGTTACTACTATACCCCTATTACACACAGGACACGGTGAGGCAGAGAGGGGCCCAAGGTCACAGTGCCAGTAAAGGGCACGGTCAGGATTCATCTCACCCCCCACGCTTCTCTGGTGCTCTCTGGAATCTCAGATGGCTAACCCAGCGGAAGGGAAGTTCCCGATCCAAATCCGCTCCCACCTACCTTCCCATCCTCGCCGATACTGTACACGGTGTTCTCGTCGTAACTGAACTCCACAGAATAGACCTCCCCGCAGTGGGCCTTCCAGCTCATGGCGCACTCGTGCTGCTGCATATCTGAGGCAATGAGGTGCCGCTAAGACCCCCGCCCGGGCCCCGGGGAGGCATCCGCCCCTGACAGAAGGGCAGAAGCTGTTCTGGAGGCAGAGGGCCTCCTGGAAACTACAGGTATCTCGGAGCTGAGCCCTGCCAAAAAGGCCTTTCAGTTTGCTAGTTCTCTCCGCCAATGTATTAATCGTCTGTTTAACAAATGTAAAATAGAAGCTTTTAACACTGGGTCAAAAATGAGGTTCAGGAATCTCTTGGCAGAGCCTGAGCTCCTCTGGGGAGCCCAGAAGTTGAGGGGGACACACAAATCCTTCCTAGGAGGCCTCCCACCGCTTCCTAGGTAACTTCCCACCAGGGCGCTTGGGGGATCTGCTGGACACAGTCCCTAGTTCCCTCCCAGACTCTCTGACCCGGAGTCTCCAGAGGCAGGTCTGCCTCGGGGATCCTCAAACGGCGACACACCTTTACCAGGAGAACGCACGAGCCACGCCAAGCGGACGGCACGGCATTACTCTCACGTGTCCTCCTGGATCTCACTCAGGCCATAGGACTCGGATCAAACAGTCCGGACTCAAGGACTGCTGAGCCCCAGCACTCCCGAGGCCGACACTGACCGTGTGCAAGGTGACTGGTTCCGGAGGTTTTGAAAAGAGCAGACTCGGACCAAAGTTAAGCTCTATTTCAAGCATCTTGAATTGGGCTTCTGCAGTAGCCTCTAGTCCAGCCGGCAAAAACCCAACTCTCTTCTCTGAGACACCGGAGGAGGGGACCAGACTGCCGTGAGCACACCCACTTACCAAACAGGCGGATGACACCATCAGCCGCCCCTGTGACCAGCAGGTTCCCATTGTGATTGAAGGCCGTGCAGTTGATGGCAATGGGCTCGGGGTCCAGGGAGAACTGGAGCTAGTTACAAACAAAAACCAAAACAAAAAACAACTAACTAAATTGGAAACTGTGAAACAGTAACAACGCGAAATTCAAAATAGGTTGTCTGCAAGGGCAAGGGGGCCAAGAATGCAAAGGCACACAACAGCATAAAAAGTGTTGAAGGTTCCACTTTCAAACTGTGACAATATGTGCGGGTTCACGTTACAGCTTCTCTTCTCATTACCCTGTATACCTTCGATTGCAACACTCTTTTGTACGTACTCAGTATTTCATTAAAACTCTGAGGATAACAAGTGAACAAAAAATTACGGGAAGTGCTTTTGAGGAAAAGAACGAGATTAAGAAGGATCTAATTAAACCGGAGAAGGGAAAGCATCTAAGAGACACTGGAGGACAGAGGTCTGCCAGACTGAGTGGCATAAGAACTCTCTGGAGAGGGGAGAGCACGTGGATAGGGCCTGCGGCCGCAGGACACTCCACGAGGCCGAAGGGCGGGGACGGCAGACCGTGCAAGGCCCTGGGCCAGTGTGGGTGGGAAATCTGGAAGAATGGAGCGGTGGGACATGCCACAGGGTCTGCCATTCCCCCCAGTGGGCGGGCCGGGGGCGCGAGTCTAGGGTGCGTCCCTGGAAGTGCAGAGGGCAGAAACACTCTGCAGGTGGGGCCGTCTGCTCACGGACTGACCACGTGGAGTGAGGGAGAAGGACGGCTCCAGACAGGCACCCGTTTCTCAGTGGAGCACATCTGGCAAGATGAGGAAAACTAGAGAGGAGAACAGACGTGGCAGGACACGGTGGTCAAGAATTCAGGCGTGGCCCTGAAACCTGAGCTCCAGGGAGACCCCTTGCTGGGAACATACACCACTTCTACAGGCAGACGCAGGGAGGTGCGAACTGGACCCTCGGAACACGGCCCGTCTACAGAACAGGGACCCTTCCCAGTGTCCAGTGACATCAGAAAACCATTTGTTCGAGGCAAGGGCCATGCCATGTTTGTGTCCCAAAACTAACTTTAATGAGCAACGTCACCGCCTTTTAAACGTGTGAGTTTACACATCCTTTCTCTCTCTAGGGGCTGAGGGTCACAGCCGCGGGAATCTGCCACTTTAGGTGGGAACCGTCCTCGGCTCCTGAGGAAGGTGGGCCACGTGGCCCACAAGTCAGCTTTCACGTAGCTGTCACTTCTCAAGAACACGCATGTGTCCTCACCTCTTTCAGCTGCTGCTGTCATTTTCATGAAATACTAAGCTAATGGAATCAGAAAGAGAGTCCACATCTGTCTTCTAAAAACTAAGCCACTTGAATGTCTAATAATAAGCGAAAGAAGGTAATGCGAAAATGCCGTAAGATCCCAGCTACATGGCATTATGGAAAACGCAAAGCTACGGGGACAGTACAAAGGTCAGCGGCTGCCAGGGTTTGGGGGGACGTGGTAGGACAAACGGGAGGTGCACAGAGGGTTTTTAGGCAGTGAAAACGGCCTGTGTGATACTACAGTGGTAGGTACCTGTCCTCATACATTTGTCCAATCCCTGAGAACGTACAACACCAAGACTGAGGCCTGAGATCAACTCTGAACTTTAGGGGATTGGGCTGTCACTGCAGATGCTCTGGTGGGGGACGCAGCAGGGGTGCGTCTGGTGGGGGACGCAGTTGGGGGCAGGGGGCATGTAGGAGACCTCTGTACCTTCCTCCCAATTTTGTTGGGAACCACAACTGCTCAAAAAATTTTTAAAGCTTTTCAATATAAACAAAAGTAAACAAATTTTATAAGCCACAAGGGCCCTCTGATAGGCTGCGTATGACTTCTCAGCCGGGGCACAATTCTCAATGACTTAAGTCGCGAGCCAGCTGCCCAACCCGAGTGTTACTGCTTTTCAACACTTCCACTCCGAACCCGCCTCACAAATCAAAATCAGAGGAGACCAGAGCAAAGAGAGGAGGCGGCTCATCGGAAAGGCGGGACAGCGAGCCCGGAGTGTGACCCCACACAGACCCACGGGGAGACCCACAGGGGCAGGGCCTGCACCTGCTGCTTCATGGTTTTCGTGTCCCACAGCAGCAGCTTGCCGGGAACCTGGTCAGTACCCTTGCTGCCGGTATCCGGAGCCGAGAAGTCCACCTGGGAAGCGAGGCTCGGAGCCGCGGCCGAACAGACGAAAGAGGCCCCGTTGGGGCTGCACGCGAGAGACAGGATTCTGCAACACACGCGGGGCTGGGTCAGCACTCCGCCGGCCCCCGGAGGCTGGTCCTGCCACAGAGACGGGCCAAAAGGCCCGGCGCAGAAGCAGGCCCCCCCACAGAGCACGGCAGGGGTGGGCAGTGGCCTCCCACTCACCTGGGCATGTCGTCGTTGATGCTGATCTCACAGAGATTCTTCTTGGCTTCTGTGTCATAAAGACGCACTGTCCCCACACCACTGCCCAGCAGGAGCTAGAATTGAGAAGGGGTGGGAGGCACGAAGGACAGCACGGGGGGGGGGGATGTGTCAGGGAGGAGCACTGCGGGGCTGGGCCCACTCCTGTGAGGGGTAGGTCTGGGCAGGCAGTAGGGGCGAGGCCCACTTAAACACACCTCCACGCAACCAGGTGATATCTGGCTACAACGGACCTCATTTAAAAACTACATGAAGGGGCGCCTGGGTGGCGCAGTCGGTTAAGCGTCCGACTTCAGCCAGGTCACGATCTCGTGGTCCGTGAGTTCGAGCCCCGCGTCGGGCTCTGGGCTGATGGCTCAGAGCCTGGAGCCTGTTTCCGATTCTGTGTCTCCCTCTCTCTCTGCCCCTCCCCCGTTCATGCTCTGTCTCTCTCTGTCCCAAAAATAAATAAACGTTGAAAAAAAAAAATTTTTTTTAAACTACATGAAGACCGGGGCGTCTGGGTGGCTCAGTTGGTTAAGCATCTGACTTTAGCTCAGGTCACAATCTCGCAGTCCATGAGTCTGAGCCCCGTGTCCGGCCTGTGTTGACAGCTCAGAGCCTGGAGCCTGCTTTGGATTCTGTGTCTTCCTCTCTCTGCCCCTCCCCTGCTCATGCTCTGTCTCTCTCTCTCTGTCTCTCTCTGTTTCTCTCTCAAAAATAAAGATTTGAAAACTTTAAAAAAAATTACGTGGAGACCTTAGAGGTGACCTTGAACAGAAACAAAACTACAGAAGGCATCTACGAACTGGGAGAGAGAGAGAGAGATCACCTCAGATACACCTGGAAAGGTGCCGGCTGATTAAATGAGATGCTCTGATCTTCGCTCCCTGTCAGTTTTAAATGTCAGTTGTTCCCGTCCTTCCTTCCTCATCTACCCGCCACCACCGGCAGCCTGCCGGGCCTGGGTGAGGCCCCGTTTGCATGTTCTGGGGACAGCTCTGGCTCTGGGCCTGTAAAGGTCTCCAGGAAAAATACAAGAGGCTATCCTTGCCTTCAGGCATTTGTGACTGATTGGGTAAAAAGCTTAAAAGATAATAATGGGTAATGCCAGAAGAAGAACCAGAGGCAGGTCTGAGGGTGTCCCCCAGGAATAGTACCTATATTCTAACTTCAAATTCATACTGGCAGATAACACTTGTATAGGCTAAGTCCTGAGATCCTAGTAGCATAAGGATAATCCCTGCAGGTTGTCAAAAATTATTCAGAAAAACAATGAGGTTTGTCCCTTGGGCTGCCTTGCATCATCTCCTCAAAACAGAATACAAGGAAAGAAAACACTTAAATCAACTTGACCTCTTCAACTGCAAATCCTCTCTCAAGTATTAAAAACGTCCACAAAGAAAAAGAGCGCCGTGCTAACAGCACTGTAGTAGACGTGTGGGGACCCCAAATAGGACACCATCCCCACCAGCTTCAGCCATTTCCCAGAGGGCCTGGCCCGGGGAGGGGTCTTGCAGGAGGAGGGGCAGCTGGGAACATCTGTGCTGGGCTGTCAGAGGGGACAGACGACAGGAGCTGATGGGGGAGAGCAGGGGGCAGGAGAGACACTCACCAACTGGCAGGAGCGTCCTGCAGGTCCCACGACCATCTGATTTCAATTCTTGCTAATCCAATAGCTTCCCTGCCACCCCCAAGCAGGAGCCCTGATCGGACAGTCTGGATGTGTGCCCCCCCCCGACTCCCAGGAAGAGAGAAGGGAGGGGTCTGGCCTAGCTGCCTCGGCTCAGCCACTGGTGTCAGAAGCTGGAAACTCCTCACTTAGACCGCAATGAGGCACGCATCGCTCGTCACTCACCAGCCTGTCCCGCTTGGTGGCCCACTCCAGAGAGAGCAGCGGCGACTTGGAAATGGAGGACGCTTTGGTCTGCATGATGGGATTGAAGGACCATACTTTGATGACCCCGTCCACATCTAAGCTGGCGACCCTCCTCCCCGAGCAGTCCACTCTAAGACGGGAGAGAGAAGGAAGCGGTTACCATCCTTGCCTCAGCGCACCGTCCTCTTCAACTAGTGCCCAGATTGCTTTGCTGACTTCTCAACTGTTTCTCAAACTGCCTACACGCCAAGGATGGGTGTGGACTACTTCTAGAAGTATTCATGTGTTTGGTCGCCCAGGAACTGCTTACAAAGGACCTAGTATGTGCTGAGCCCTGTGGTCCACAACGGGGACAGAACAGCAGGGAAGGTAGGCACGGCCCCGGCCCCGAGCACTGGGGTGCCTCCTGCATCACACTCCAGAGCCATCGGCTCCCGGGGCAGGGAGGACACTCGTTGTCTGAAAACTACCTTCCGTGAGGGCTTCTTATAAAGGTCAAGCTTTTACCACGTGTGACTAAAAACTTGTCCGTGATAAATATTTACCTAAAAGTACAAACGTGAGACAAATTAAAATGAAGTCTTAGGGAGTTCCAATAAAAGGTAGCCTATTCTGAGACTCCAGAGTCCCACAGCTAGAGACGACAGAGAGGCTGCCCAGGCCAAGGGCAGCTGTCCAGCCCTCCTGTGACTCTGGAGGGACGGCCACAGTCCTTCAGGGACCAGTCCACCACGTGTACCTCCTGTCTGCCACACCTTCGCACACACAGCCTCATAACCCAGGCTTCCCAGGGAGACCAGCCCCCACCCCAGTCAGCACTTTCCTGCCGGGGCCTTGCCCCCAGACCTGCACCCACCTGCAGTGCATGATGGAGGAGTGGTGCTCCCCGTACTCCTCCTGCCCCAGCACAATGAACGGCTGCTCAGGACGGACCCCTCCTCCCTCGGCGCTTGCTGCGGAAGCCCGCGTCAATGTCTCCAGCGCCTCCACGTGGAGCTCTGGGCAGGACTCGGCCTCCGGGCCACTAGTTTCAGGCTTCTTCTCTGCACTCTGTGACAGGCAAAGTGGGGACGAGTTACCTGTGAAGGGTCTGCACTGGGCCCAGCCATTCGGGGACACACTGCAGGACATCTAGGATGCCGGGCTACGGCACGCTGGGGGGCTCTCAGTGGGTACAGGGTCTGTAGACCTGTAGAAAGAGCTCCGAACACCAAGAGCAGCACCCAGCTTGCCCCAGGAGAGGCAGGTTCCCGCTCTGCTGATGGCCCCTGTCTAGAGACCCTGCTAAGGGAGTAGTGGGCCATGGGTACCCTCTGCCTGTCACAGCTGACAGGACCCAGGACTGGCCGACAATAAAAATTAGTGAGAACCTACTAGGTGCCAAGCACTGTGTGACCATATTTGATTCTCATTTAATCCTTCCTGAAACCATCTGAGATCCTATGATTAACTCCATTTAATAACTGTGGAAACTAAAGACTGAAAGCAGAAGTTAAATAACTTACCCAAGGTCAAGAGCTGGCAACGGGCAGGACTCAGATGTGAAACCAGATCAGAGGCAAGCCTAGCCCCTCACCAGCATCTCCCCCATACCTACCCGCACCTCCTCCTGAAAAGGAGGTACCAAGAGACTGAGGTGACTGGCCGGGCATAAAGATAGAGACTCAAGGAGCAGCAGAGGCCGGAACAAGGCCGGGCACCAGAAGGCACCTGACCTTCTGCCACCTGGCGCGTCTGCAGCTGCCCTGGTCTCTGCCTCCCTGGTGCACTAAATGCTAACCGCCATGACTTCTAGCCTTTCACCCACACATAACCCAGGCCAGGCAGCATCAGCCAGGGCAATCTCCACCAGCCTCTTGGCTCCCAAGGCTCCTCTAAGTGCTCCTTAGGGTAGCAGAAACCACGGGTCTACAGCACAAAAATAACAGAGGAAGAGAGACCTCTGAGCTCAGACAGGTGCCTTCCGGGAGCGGCCGAGCTCAGGTGTGCCTTTAATCCTACGGTGTCGGAAGAGGACAATCTGAGATCCAAGTTAAGGGTCTATGCCATCAAATTGGAACCGGCACAGGGCTGGTAACCGGCATCAATGCTTTTAAAAGTAGTCCCGATCACGAGATAAATGGTCAACAGGCTGACTCAGCCAGTAAACCCCTTGGGTTTCTCCTTTCAATCTGGAGTAGGTGACAGAAGGAGAAGCAGCTTTACTGCCACAAAGAGTAGACTCCGACCCATTTCCAGGGTGAGGAGAGTCCCGGGGTTTAACGTGGCAACGGCCCGGGGCCGCACCACCGTGTGTCAGCGCAGCATCTCCAGCAGGCGATGCGGGAGAAAGGGAGGCTGTGAAGGGGCAAGGCTGGGTGATTCTGGCCTAAACCAAGGGAAACAGGCCTCT
Organism: Herpailurus yagouaroundi; assembly: GCF_014898765.1. Taxonomy (NCBI): domain Eukaryota; kingdom Metazoa; phylum Chordata; class Mammalia; order Carnivora; family Felidae; genus Herpailurus; species Herpailurus yagouaroundi. The sequence continues at coordinate 11,907,706 of NW_024412391.1, read as the reverse complement.
CCTGCCAAGCCTCCCAGAGCCTCTGACACGCTAGCCGTATTACGTAGAAGTCAAAAGAGGTACGGGCAGGCTCTGCGCCACCCCACCTCCTTCCGTGGCCCCCAACGGTAGCCACGGGGATGTCCCTGCAGGCACTCGTGTGATGCCAAGACTGAGCCATACCTGCAAAGTCATAGACAGAAGCTCCTTCCTTTCTTTGCCGTGATCCTGCAGACGCCGCTGCCGGTGCTGGGACCAGCTGGACTCCCCAGAGGCCAGCCCGCCGAAGAGGCTCTTCCCGTCCTTGGGCCCGCACGCCGGGTCCCTTCCCTTCGCGGCCTACAGGGCGACATGCGGGCCGTAAGAAGCCACTTGCTGCCTGCGCCCAGGCCACGGCACGTCCGCTGGGGGGAGGGGGAGGCAGAAGCCAGGGAGCAGCTCCTTCAGCCCACAGCTCCCGGGAAAGGGTCCTCCGGGCCAGAATGCTCCGATCTCAGCCTACGGGCTAAGTCCAGAGTGGAGCACGAGCAGTGTGGACGCCCCCCTTTCTGTTCTCCCTGTTTTAGGAGGTAAGTCACCAGTACTCCTCAGCCTGCCAGAAGCATCACCTGGAGACAGACGCACACATTTCCTTCCTCTAATCAGAACAATTAACTTTAGTGAAGGGGGAGGAGACCAGTGCATCCTAAGTGATGATTATGAGGCAAGTCAGGTCCTATGTTGTAAACGTCTTCGAGCAACCGTATGTTTGGACAATACAAAAAAATGTATGCAACATACAATCACCTCCCTGGAGGCAAAAATGAACACGATACCCGCTCTTGTTTTGGGCCAACCTAATGACTAAGCCAGCTAATGTTAACTATCGAGGTATGTGGAAATGATTACTAGGCAACCAGAAATTCTTAACAGAAATTGTTGGAAACTCAAGGACCTATGAGCAAGATAAGAAACTGGCAGGAAAGAAACTGGCATCTTCTGGCCCCTTTTCATGACAAGAGTGATCAAGTCGACCAAGGCTATATAGCAAATGAATTTAATAATCCTCACCCTGCTTCCATGGAGAGAAGATTCGTAATCTACAGCCTCTTAATTTTTAATTAATTAATTTATTTATTAACATTTGTTTATTTTTGAGAGAGAGAGAAAGAGAGAGAGCAGGGGAGGGGAAGAGAGAGAGAGAGGGAGACACAGAATCTGAAGCAGGCTCCAGGCTGAGCTGTCGGCACAGAGCCCAACGCAGGGCTTTAACTCACAGACCGTGAGATCATGACCTGAGCCAAAGTCAGACGCTTAACTGACTGAGCCACTCAGGCGTCCCTCTAGAGCCTTTTAATTTTTTTTTAATGTTTTATTTATTTTTTAGACAGGGAGAGACAGAGCATAAACAGGGGAGGGTCAGAGAGAGGGAGACACAGAATCTAGAGCCTTTTTAAAAGGAGTTGTCACCACATCATCTTTCCAGATTATCTGGCTGGGTTTTTCCCAACCTTATTCCCACAAAGTGTGATGCTCAAAACTGCTCCTTCCTCTGCCTTATTTTTTTTTCAAAAAAAAATTTTTTTTTTCAATGTTTATTTATTTTTGGGACAGAGAGAGACAGAGCATGAACGGGGGAGGGGCAGAGAGAGAGGGAGACACCGAATCGGAAACAGGCTCCAGGCTCCGAGCCATCAGCCCAGAGCCCGACGCGGGGCTCAAACTCACGGACCGCGAGATCGTGACCTGGCTGAAGTCAGATGCTTAACCGACTGCGCCACCCAGGCGCCCCTCCTCTGCCTTATTTTATATTCTTAGCAAAGGGATTTGGATGCAAACAGCCACTCAGGTTTTAGACCTGAAACCTGCAAGTCATTTGCACATAAGACCTAAGTCAAGAGTATAAGCTTAACCAAAGTCCACTTGTTGTTTTCTACTTCTACTTATTATTTTTTTAAGTAGGCCTCATGCCCAGCGTGGAGCCCCACATAGACCTTGAACTCATGACCCTGAGATCAAGACCCGAGCTGAGATCAGATGCTCAACCGACTCAGCCACCAGGCACCCCATTTGTTATTTTTTATGTTAACGCTAAACAACTTAAAATGATTACCACAGGAGTGCCTGGGTGGCTCAGTCAGTTAAGTGTCCAACTCTTGGTTTCGGTTCAGGTCATGTCTCGTGGTTTCGTGAGTTCAAGCCCTGCGTCAGGCTCTGCACTGGCAGCATGGAGCCTACTTGGAATTCTCTCTCTCTGCCCCTCCTCCACTTGCACTCTCTCTCTCAAAATAAATAAATAATCTTAAACATGTCTTTAAAATAATAAATAAATAAATAAATAAATAAATAAATAAAATGATTAACACAGACTCCTTGGAACCCTGGAGTCATCAGAAGAGTTAAAAAGGAAATTTTAAAGAACTATTAGTTCATGTAGAGCCTAACTGAGGCTGACCTTCAGGGTATTTGTTATTTCTGTTTTTCTGACTGAGGTGATCGTCAGGGGTATCAACTTCTGCTTGAGACAGAACTTTCTTCTAGGGAAAAGTATTTGACTCTCCACATTCTGCCTTATTCTGAAAGAAGTAGGGTTCTCAGTCAAGATCAAAGAAATAACCTAAGAAGAAAACCAACAGTAACAATAACCAATACGTGTTAGTCATTGAATGTTTACCATAGGCAAGGCACCATGCTAATAAGAACTAAGAACTTGGGGCACCTGGGTGGCTCAGTCAGTTAAGCATCCAACTTCAGCTCAGGTCATGATCTCACAGTTTGTGGGTTTGAGCCCCACGTCAGGGTCTGTGCTCACAACTCAGAGCCTAGAGCCCGCATTAGATTCTGTGTTTCCCTCTCTCTCTGCCCCTCTCCCACTGGTGCTCTGTCTCTCTCTCAAAAATAGGTAGACATAAAAAAAAAAAAAAAAAAAGAAAAAGAACTAAGAATTTTACAAATGTCCCCTTAAAATAGAGATGAGGGCATTATTTTAACACAAGGAATTGAGGCTTAAGTTACTGCTCATGTAGGCAAAACTAGACAGAGGTGGAATTCACGCCCAAATCTGACAGCAAATCCCATGCTCTAAGAAACCTAATGAAGGCAATATCATGAAAAGAGCACAAAAAAAAGTGACAGTGAGTAAAAAAGATAAGAAGAAATATCATAATTCCAGAGCTAACAAAGACAAGGCCCTTCTCCATTTCTATCCATTTCTGAGAAGTAACCCATGGTTCATGGAACACGGAAGAGGTTCCGCAGCTTTAGAAAGTGGGAGAAGACTTCTCTTACCTGCCCAGAAGTAAGAGGTGGTCAAGATAACTGTTAACAAAGAGGTCTTTTTTTTTTTAATTTTTTTTTTTCAACGTTTATTTAGTTTTGGGACAGAGAGAGACAGAGCATGAACGGGGGAAGGGCAGAGAGAGAGGGAGACACAGAATCGGAAACAGGCTCCAGGCTCTGAGCCATCAGCCCAGAGCCTGACGCGGGGCTCGAACTCACGCACTGCGAGATCGTGACCTGGCTGAAGTCGGACGCTTAACCGACTGCGCCACCCAGGCGCCCCTAAAGAGGTCTTGAAACCATGGCGTACTTCACATGGTCCCGGGGGGGCAGTACTCACTCCCTGAGACATGACACAATGGTGCCAGGCCTCATTACACCAATCCATTGATTCCTCTCTTTATCTCCAATCAACAGGGCAAATCAGACTGAAGAATTCCACAGGCGTGGCTATGCTTGCATCAGACAAAATAGACTTTAAGCAAAAGACTGTAATAAGAGACAAAGAAGGTCATTACGTAATGATAAAGGGGTCCATCCAGTAAGAGGATATGATACTTTTAAGTATTTATGCACCAACAGAGGAGCATAAATATATAAAGGAGAAAATATAAAAAGCAAACATTAGGGAGAAACAGGCAGCAATGCATAATAGTTAGGGACTTCAGTACCTGCCTTTCCACAATAGAGATACCATCCAGAGAGGAAATCAATAAGGAAACATTGCACTTGAACTATACATTATATCAGATGGACTTAAAAGACATAGAATATTCCATCCAACAGAAGCAGAATACACATCATTCTTAAGCACACGAAACATTTCCAGGATAGATCATGCTAGGCCACAAAACAAGTCTTAACAAATTTAAGAAGACTGAAATCATATCAAGCATCACAACAGTATCAAACCACAAATCAATTACAAGAAGCAAATTTAAAAATTCACAAATATGTGATGATTAAACATGTTCCTGATCAATGGATCAAAGAATAAATTGAAAGAGAAATTAAAAAAATATCTTGAGACAAATGAAAATGGAAACACAACATACCAAATCCTATGAGATGCAGCCAAAGTAGTTCTAAGAGGGAAGTGCATAGCAATAAATGACTATATTAAGAAAAAAGAAAGATCTTAAATGAACAGTCTCCTTAGGAACTAGAAAAACAAATGAGGCCCAAAGTTAGAAAAAGGAAATAATAAAGATCAGAATTAAAATTAATGAAATAGAGACTAAAAAGACAATATAAATGATCAATAAACAGCCAGTTTTTTAAAAAGATAAAATAGACATTTATCAAGAGAAAAAGAGGGCTCAAATTTAGAAAAGGAGAGCTCCAAAATATATCTCTAAAAGTTCTAACATTTTGATAGAAAAGACCAAAAAACTCAACAGTCGAGGCCATGTTTTCTGAATAAAAGGTGTCTTTGGCAACCCTAGAGCTAGCTACATAAGTAGTGGAAGGAGAAGGAAGATCAGTTTCCCAGGTTGACAGCTATTTTCCAAAATAATGGGATCCGGGCAAGTGAGGAAGTCTCAAAAAGCCTGGAACAACTATTATGCAGTTTTGACAGATTAATCAACCTGACCAAGAGATCTTTACACTGGATATCTCAGAAGAAAAGGGAAAAAAATCCATATACTATTGCATTCATGTCCTGGAAGTACACGGACCACAGGGGATCCAGCCTGGAGACGAAGGGGGGGAAATGCTACAGAGGGCAGGCAGGTACTCTGTGGCACTCTTTTTCTTCCCTTATTCGCCCACTATATAGGAGAAATGGTGTCTTTTCCCTTTTCAGCGCTAAGTCTTAAGAGCGTTCAATTAGCCCATACTGATAGAATAGAGAGGCTTGGGATGGACTTCAAATTCCCTTAGCTGACACAAAAGCCACGTGTAGTGCTTCCCCAGCAAGGACAGGAAATGCAACATTAAGAAGTGCAAAGGCAGTGCTTGCCAAGTCAAGATGGCAGGGGAGCTGTCCAGTAGATCATCAGGTAAGGGCTGGACCATACTCCAAAATGAAAATTCCAACAGTTGTTAACAAAAGGCACGACGACAAATTAAGAACTACCTTCTTCACGATAGTGTAGTTTTCAGCAAGAGAGCTATGGACCTACACGTGACCTGTCAGATCCTGCTTAAAGAGATCTTCTCCCTCAAACAGATCTCAGTTATTCACTAAAGAAGGGTGAACAACACCAACAAAAAATAAGGTGCTAAAAGCTGATGAATGCAGCTCTCCACAAAACACTTTAATAAGTAGGTTAAAGTAAACTTGTGTCTCGCTACAAACGTACATAACTCCAACAATGTTTACTGTGATAATACTGGTAATCCACAGTTGTAAGAGCAAACCTCATCCAAGTCGCAACTGCCAGAGTTATAGAACAGTCCAAATGGCCTAGATTAAATTCTGTCATATTCTATCACAACCTACCTGTCTCCTACAGTTCAGAAGAGATATTTAAAAATTTTTTTTTTTTTAGTGTTTATTTATTTTTGAGAGATAGAGAGAGACAGCATGAGCCGGAGAGGGCAGAGAGAGAGAGAAAGGGAGACCCAGAATATGAAGCAGGCTCCAGGCTCTGAGCTGTCAGCCCAGAGCCCGACGCGGGGCTCGAACTCACAGACCGCGAGATCATGACCTGAGCCGAAGTCGGACGCTCAACCGACTGAGCCACCCAGGCGCCCCCAGAAGAGATATTTTAACCTATGTTCCATCATTTTGCCTTTGCATTTCTCTCTGGAGAAAGACAGAATTTTCACTGGCCTGAATAGCGTTTACCAGGTGGTCATCCAAATGGGGCAGGACACAAATTCCAGTAATCTGGTCTCACCTGAAGTAAAAATAAAGCCACCCAGAAGACAGGCCCTCATAACACATAAAATTATAGAACAAGGGTCGTGGAAGAGGACCCCCTTTTCCTCCATCCCCATACAATCCGGGGACACAGCCCCAGGGGCAGCTGTCACTGACGGCTCAGTAGCTAGGAAGTAATTTGATACTAATAAGAATTACAAATACAGAAGTTTGCTTTCTTTACATTACAGCCAATGAGAGGTTGTCTCTGTGACGACCGCAGTCTGAGTGGGTGAGGAAGAAGTGGTATCACATGGCTGGAGGGAAGGAGGGAGCAAAGTCGCAGGCAGCATGAGCCAGGGGGGAGCTGCCCTCAGGTGCTATTGTAACGGACACCCCAGAAGAGTTGGGAGCTGTGGTTTTAGAGTTATGTCCACTTGCTTCTTACGTTTTGCCTCCAGATTCATAAAAGCACAGAGAGCGCATCACCATACACTTTACCACCTAAAATGCCACGGACATTTCAGTTACAATGACCCATCACAAGTGGGCAAAATGCTGACGGGATTGAAACTTACAATGTTACATATAAATAACATTTAAAACAGGAAGGCCTGATCATTTTTATTGCTAAGTTAATAACACAGCTTATGTTTTTTGTTTGCTTATTCACTAGTGAAAAAGAAAGAGAGCTCTGGTGTGGCAACAGTGAGAAAAAGACTAGGTGCTTCAAATGTGCTAACAAAGCAACGTGGTTTATTAAAAAAGCCAATGTCATTTTCTACTAAATTAAAAACTATGCATCATTAAAATCACAGGAAGTGATCACACAACTAACTGCATTTGCTATTGGTAAGAGCGCACAATCTTGAGTTGTACACTCAAATTTAGCATATCAATTGTAACAGAAGAATTAAAAAACCAGAATGTCCCACAGAGAAGGGGTGCAGGATGGTGAGGGGTCTAGAAATCACATCATATGGCAAAAAGAGTGGAGGGGAGAGAGAAGAATGAACAGTGAGTGCTTCGCATGGAAAGATAGAAAGTGTCCTAATAAGAAGACTTATTCGACGTAGCTCAAAGGGCAAAGCTAAGATTAGCAAGTAATAATTATACAGAGGTTTCTACAAACAGGTTCCTAACAGGCAAACATCCCTACATGGACAAGTAGTGAGCTCCACATCACAAGAGGCAATCAATCCGATGTGATCCTCTATACAATTGGAAATGGGGCCAGATGACCTTTAAGCTTCCTCTAACTCTAAAATTCTGTGATTTTCTTGAACCTCAAAGTTCAGGTTGTTTTCAGAATTGAATGCTGAGTCTAGTTAAAAAATTAATAAAACTGCAAGTGACCCACAACCACTGGATTTTTCAGATGGAGATATCTATCACCTCCATTCATGAAACAGAAAGAGAGCTACCTTTGCTCTGTTAATATGCCACACAGTGACCCAAGTTCTATTTGAATATATTTTAGAGGCAAGGACTGCTTGCTGCAAATTACAAATTCTTTTTTTTTTTTTTTTTGAGAGAGAAAGAGAGAGAGGGTGGGCAGGGGAGGGGTAGAGAGAGAAGGAGAGAGAATCCCAAGCAGGCTCCACACTGTCAGCACAAGCCCAATGCGGGGCTTGAACTCACGAACTGGGAGATCACGAGCTGAGCCGAAATCAGGAGTCAGATGCTTAACTGACTAAGCCACGTGGCCTGCCGCAAATTACAAATTCTTACCCTCATCTCTTGAACACGAACTGCACAAAAAGTTCCCAATCCCATTCCAATCTCACCACGTGACAACTACTTCCTGATCTCATAAAGAACAAGGCCACCGGCTTAACCGCAAGGAACCCATCCTTGTGTTTTCTTTCATTTAACTTAATGAAACTGAATTTCATGATTTCCTGCATTTTTCAAGAGACCTAGCATCCCACGCATCGTCTATTACACTTAGAAAATATCGCACTGTGACAGAGATCTGCAAAGCAAACAGTAAAACTTACTCAGCCACATTCCATAGAACTGGAATTTGAATTTTCAGGTTTGGAATTCAGAAAAATAGCCATAGGAATCACCAGGATTGTTCTGACTGCCATAGGCCTCATGAATGCCAGGTGACAATCATTTTGCATTGCTGGCACCTCAGGTCTCAGGGCTGAGTCGGGTGCCCAAGTAGGCCAGTACCTTCACTAATACAGCTAGCACTACTAAGATGTACTGTGTGCAATCTGCCAGGCCCTGCATACACTGCGGGCTCTTGTAGCAGTTCGAGAATTATGTATTAGTATCAGCCCAGGCAAATCGGGGTGAGTTCAAGCAATCTAAGCAAGGATGAGACACAAGGAGCCAGGGCTGAAAGTACACCGCTGGCCTCCCGAGCCCGCACTCTTTCCTCTCCAGTGTCCTGCTCAGCATCTGTGCTTCAACAGAAATACCAAAGCCAAGGGCTGTGCTGAAAGCCCCACCGTCCCAATGGCGGCCTGGAGTAGACCCCCGTTTCCCTGCCGCAGAGGGTGGCCCCAACCTGCAACTGTTCCCAAGCCAAGGGTGGTAGGAGAGGAAGGCAGACTTTATGACAACTGACTTTACCTGTAACTTAAAAAAAATACATTAAAAGAGAAAGGGTCCCTGCCCAAGCAACGGAGTGTAACTGTGGGTCTGTCAAACTTTCACTCTGGAAGGCATTGTGGAAAGCAATGAATTCTGACCATCTCTGCCAGGAAAACTACTCAGTGGGACCCACGGCTGTTTGGGGTGTGAACTAGCATAAAAGAATTCTCTTGCAAGCTTCTATAAAAGTGAAAAATAACAAAAAGTCCTTTGCTGAATCAGTGAATACCAACTTGTAGAAGAAATACACTGATTCAGAAGTAACTCTAACTTACTCTTTCTCTACACACCACTTTGTATCACCAAAAATTCAAAATTCCAGAATGGCTCGAATTCACCCTTGAGCCACCAAATCCCAGTCACAAGGCTTCAGGAGTCCAGAGGAATTTATGAGAAAAGAGAAGAGACTCAAGCATACTCCTCGTCACTGCCATGTACCCACTCCCCTGCAGGGTGTCACAGACCTCTGACGGTTGGAACGGGACTGCAGGTGCCGGAGAGCGGAGCGTGCTGGGTGAAGGTCCCTCTGGGTTAGACGTGGGGCTGTGACCTGTCTCAACCCTTGGTTAGCAGCACGCACCTGCCTACTGCCTCATTCTGCCCACGACACCTGCAATTCTGACCAGAAGAGGGGACGCAGGTAGGCGCGGGATGCGTGAAGTGGATTCCCTCCTTACGGTCTCGGATCCCCCACTATGGTCTTATCTATGCCCTCATCCCGCAGAGCCATCGCTTATGCGTGAGGGAGAGGCGGGAGAGAGGAAGAGAGCAGACGGGATGTGAATGTAGGAATCTCATCAGCAGAGCAGAGAAATCAGTCCTAACAACAGGGCAATCAAGACCGCACTCGACGTGGGTCTGAGAGCCTAGTCAGAGGCCAAGGGCCTCCAGGAAGGATTTAGAAAGGCAGGTCTCGCGTGCTCACCTGACTGCTGAAGGGCTCTTTCTTGGCCGAGCTCGGAGCCTGCGAGGGACCCTGGGCAGGTGACAACCTCGAGGGGCTCTTCTTACTCTGAGGCAGCAACGAGGACAGGAAACCCACTCGAGGCGACTGGGAGAGGGAAGTGCTCCTCTGGCTGCACACCATGGCTCTGGGAAGCAGACACACAAGGTCACAGGGCTGGAGGGGACCCGGGGAAACCCGAAGCACAGGCCTCCTGGGCTGTGGACGGCTCCAGGGGCACACGCCTGTGCTCTAAGTCGGCATTATCCTCGGTACTATTTCTTGTACCCAAGGGAGCCAGCAGCCTATCTGGCACAGCGGTGAAGTGTGCGGGGCCGTGGTGAAGCTCAGAGCTGTGCGGGCCAACGGCCACTGGCCACGTGCGCCACTGAGCACCTGAAATGTGTCTGGTCCAGACTGAGGCGTGCTGGAGGTACAAAACACACAGCAGAATGCAAGCCTTAGCATGAAAAAAGAGTGTAAAATAGCTCATCATCAATACTTTGTTTACGTTTGTCACATGTTGAAATGTTTTGGATATACGGGGCTAAATAAAATATATCATAAAATTACCTTCAATGTTTCTTTTTACTTGAAGTAAAAATGTTTAAGTTACATTTTTGGCTTGCCTTTGCTTTCCACCGGCCCCTGCTAGCTCAGAAACCGGACCAGCTGCTCCTGGGACAGCCCTTGGCCACGTGCAGGTGTGGAATACGCCTGCCTGGGTCTGCATCCTCACTCACCAGTCCATGGCTGGGTGACCACTGTGTGCCTCGGGTTCTTCAAGGCTACGACCATTAGCATCACCTGGGACTTCTGCTTTAACTTGCTATATTTTAAGGTTGCTCAAATACCTCTCTCCCCATCTGCCTACCTCTTCAAGCCCTCAGACAGGTGCATGCTTCCACCGCCCGCTGGGTGCCAACCTTTTCACCCTTGAGGCCCCCCTTTCAACACACACAGATTTCCCCAGGCTGCATGACAGCATCGGGTTTATTTATCCCTGCTGTGCACATCTGGACATGCAGTCCACCTCCCTCGGGGCGGGCTCAGAGGCTGGGGGCCCGAAAGGCCAGGGGACCTTACTCAGAAAGCTCAGACAGGAACAGTGAGGGCCAAGGAGGCTCTCTGGCCATTCCCTGTCACCAGGAGTGAGAGGGCCGGGGCGAGGTGAGAGCACAGGGGCAGATGGGAGAGGGGGAGGCCCTCCCACCCCCGAAGCGGGCACACACTCACAGTTCTGAGTCCCCCAGGCGGTCCATGTTGGAGACATAAGGAGGCAATTTGTGCTGGACCAAGGCCTCTTCCTCCTCTGGCTGCAGCTCCTCTTTCTTCAGGCGGTGGATTTCGGCTTGCAAGGCAAAAAGCTGCACAGGGGTGGGGGCGAGTCGGGTGGTAAACTCACCTTGCCTTCCCTCTGCCAAGGCGCATGAGACACATCACATCCAACACTCAACCACACTGGCTCAAAAGGACACTGGACGTCAGCCCCAGGACGCCCGTCTCACCCTCTGCTCACCGCAGAGCGGGGTTGGGGGGGAGAGGCCGGGGGGGGGTGGAAAAAGGGCAAGTGGCACCTGTTACTTGACCACCATGAGGTGAGAAAACAACAACCGTTAGACACACAAATCCCACTTTTTTTCTTTGTATCATTTGACTTGCTTCTTCCTGAATTCATCGAGAAAAAGAGCTCCGTGCCATCCTTTGCTCTTTGGAATCTACAAAAGCTACAAAATCAGGTTCTGGAACTCTCACGGAAAATTTTTTTCAGTAAAGTTCAGCATTTTTGACTTTTATGCCTGGAAAAAAAAATTACATAGGCACATGCACCCAAAATGTAAACAGCTTATAATCTTCCTTTATCTGGGGGGAAAAAAAAAAAAAAAAAAAAGACCTACAGATGCCTTAACTTCAAGGACAGAGAAATGCTCCTCAGACAAAATGCAAAGGCAAATGTGGGTCCCCTGGCTCTCTTGTTTTACACACCTAGAGGATCATGGAGCTGAGCAGAACAATTAATTCATATCTGGGCTGTAAACTCCATAGATGTGGATGTATGTGGAAAAGGACTGGAAGTATGAAAGAGACGTACAAAAGTTATAAGGCATGAAAGCACATGGGTCCTTCTCCTCTGAAAGTTCATTACCATTGCTATGCTTTTCGTGCTATACACAGGACTCAAAATATGAACCTGGCCTCTGGTTTTCAGAGACTGCTCCAGACCCCAAATCTCCCATACTGACTTTCTGGTGGCTCACCTCCATCTGAGATCAGTGTTTTCCTATTTTTAATCAGCCCTCTACCACCACTACCTCATTTCACACAGGAAAAGCAGAAGTTCTACCCAAGAAGCAAGTGTGTTTCAGAACCGACCTTCTGGCGAAGAACTTCATTTTCTTCTTGAACCTGGTTGGTCCTCTGGCATTCCGCATCAAAGTTCAGAATCACAGGTACAGGTGCACAAAGTTAAAGAAAAAGACTGACTGAAAATGATTAAAAGTCCTTCCCAAACTCTTGACCCAGCAGCAAAACCCTTGAACATAAGTCAGAGGGAACAGAGTACAGACTTGGCCGTCCACGGCTGTATGAAAGTCCCTCCCCTGATGCCGGCTCTGGCCTTTCTTCAGACATACAGACACTCATAACAATCTGGCTGGTCAGCCCACAGAGAGGACATAAACCCAACCCTGAGCGTATTCTCCCAAATACCAGCAGGAAAGAGCAAGCATTCAGTGGACTTCACGGCCTGTCTAAGCTGTAGCAAGGTCAGTGCAGACACTCAGTTAGAAGCCACCCCAGGGGCCAGCTGGTCTACCAGCTGGGCCGAAGGCTCGGCCACATGGCCTTCCCCTCCCCAGACCGAACCTCTCCCTAGCAAAGGTTGAGACTGAAGAGAGAGCTTTCTGCAGATTGGACAGTAACAGGCCATCCTATGAATATCCACATTCTAGATCAGGGGGTCAGTCCTTCCCAACAACCCTCAACTGCTTCAGTCAGGAGGAGCACAAAGCAGGCAGGGCCTCAGTACTGGGGACGTGAACTGTGCTCAAATGTATGTGACCTAGTTTGCAGGGCACTGTCCTACAATGAAAAGACCTAGAAGGCCCACATGGTCATGCAAAATGCTACTGGGCAGAGCCCCCTCCTAGTTGAGTCTGAAAATCCTCAGGATAAAGAGCAGGGGGCAGAAGGAGCAGTTGTACCCGGCAAGAGTGGAACTGACACCCAGACCCACAATACAAAAGGAAAGGGCACCCTTCCTACCTCCACCAAACGGTGTCCCTCCCAGAGGCCCACATGGCCACCCGTGGGCGGGCCTCTACAACGCCCGATTTATCAGTGACTCACCAAGCAGCTCCATTCAAACCGGACTCCCTTCTCCTCCTCTAGAATTCTAGCCTAGAGAACATGAGCAATGGGGATCTCCTGGGCCTCAAAAATGCAGGCTTTCCATGACAAAATGGTAAACAGGGTAGGCTATAAATATCAATATTCTTTCTCTCTCTCTTCAATACCTATACATATATTCCTACCGCTGCTCTGTTTTCTGGCAAGTTGAGGAACTCTGAGGTCACTGTCAGAGTGTGACCCAAATGCAAACACAGGAAGGAAGTTCTAGCCCAAGAAGTATTTTGACCTGCTACCTAATCTCAACAGAGGCAAGTAATATCCTTGGGGGCACAGGGCACGCACGGAGAGGGTGTTCTCGGCTGGCCAGTTCTGCTAAGCAGCACCAACCCCTGCTCAGCCCGATTTGAGGGCTCCTCCCAGGGCCAGCCACTTGTCCCCCACTGCCACTTGCAGTCCCTGCTCATGCCCATCAGCTGTTTAGCAGCGTCCGGACAAAGATTGACGATTTCCTGGCCTACTGACAAAAATAATCACAATCTGTCCAGCCCCCTCACATAACACATGACAGCCGTCTTTGGGCATTTTGCAGAAGCAATTGCATCGAGAGCAGCAGCCACTGATCACGTTGTCTGGAAGCCTCAGAGGAGGCCCCCGGCCCCAGGCGGCTGAAAGGATATGCATGCACTGAAACAGTACGCTCAGGAAGTTGTGCAGGGACACAATGAAGGTATCGGCCCACTGTCGAGAGAAGTACGTAGCAAAGGTGGGGTTGGTGTCTGGGGACGGCAGGAAGGGGAGGACAAACCAATCCTTCCACTCAGCCTGGTTCTGGAGCTCTGTGGCCTGCTTTGCAAAGAACTCTTGAGCTTTGTCATTTCTGTTCGTCTGCCAAGACAAGGAGGAGGTAGCAAGAAGGGGGAAGAGACAGACGTCCAGAAGTAAGATTCTTCATCAGCCTCTGGGTATCAGCCTGCCAGGTAAGTGGCCAAATATAGTCTACAAACTCCATAAAATAAATGACATCACTCTTTTCTCAAGTTCCTTATAATTTTAAAAAAGCTCGTTCAAACTGAAGTTCTGAAGATAAAAGCCACCCTAAAAAAAATTAATTCTTCGTTGATTTTCAAATAATCTAAGTGACTTATTCCCCCGGGTAGGCTATAATCTTTATTCCCCAAGCTTTAACCCACCTACTTATATTCTTTACAACACCACCCAGGCTTATGTGCTGAAAACGAGAGGAAATAGGAATGAGGAAGACAAGTCAGATGATCTACACATGAGAGGGAAAAAAACCCAGGAAAACAGTCAAGAAATAATTTGCCTTGTGACGGTTCCACCCTCTCCCAAAGTAACCCAGGTCTCCCCAGAAGTTAAAATCTATTTCGGGATCAAAGAACTCTCTCCGAGGAATCCCTGAACTAACAAGCACCTGGATCGTGTAGACGAGATAAAAGCGGAACAGGCTGGTTTTCAGCTTGTTGATGGTGGGTCTATATATATCCTCCAAGCGGCTGAAGAGCCTACGTTCCAGGTAGCTCCAGTAATCCCGAAGGGCAGCCAAGTCATACACCTGCATTAATTGTTGCAGCTGGTCCACAATCTTGTCCACCTGGCGGAGAAACATGGGACAGAGGTGGTGGAGAAGGACAAGAGGGAATTATCCCATCACCTCACACAGTTAATACACCTTTTTCCTCTTGCTTGGGCTTCGAGTATGAGAATTTTTTCTAAATCAGCAATCTAGAAAACATTCAAAACATAGTAACGTAATAGCTTTGGAGCTATTTCCTGATGTTGGATATGGGGTTTGACCCTCCAGCAAGCATGGAAAGCTCAAGGGTAAAAGCCCTCTGGCCCTGGAAGCAGGAGGTCTAGGTCTTGGATCTGTGTCTGTCTTACTCCACCAACTTGACAATGTCACTTCGACTCTGTGGTCTCGGATGCCTAAGATTTCAAAAAACACACACAAAAAAGAGAGAACCTCCATAATCCTCCTCCTAGCTCCGGCATTCCAGGAGTCCAAGACTCCCAGAGAGAAGCACTGACTGACCCCTGCAAGTCATGGAAGTATTACCACAGCCCCTGCGGTGGCTCAGAGTGAAAGGCAAAGAAGTCACCTCCTTGTGAGAAATCACACCAGAGTACACAATCTGTAAAAGGTTTTAGATGCCAATACCAATCAAACATCCCCATTTCTTTTTTCCTTTCTTTTCTTTTTTTTTTTTTTTTTTTTAGAGAGAGCACACAAGCCAGCAGGGATGCCCACCCAGCCCCCGGGCTCGATCCCACGACCTGAAATCAAAACCTGAGCCTAAATCAAGAGTCCCA
Organism: Herpailurus yagouaroundi; assembly: GCF_014898765.1. Lineage (NCBI taxonomy): Eukaryota > Metazoa > Chordata > Mammalia > Carnivora > Felidae > Herpailurus > Herpailurus yagouaroundi. The sequence continues at coordinate 11,892,428 of NW_024412391.1, read as the reverse complement.
CGCTAAACCAACTGAGCCACCCAGGTGCCCCAGGAACATCCCCATTTTACAGAGCAGGACACTGAGGCTTGGAGAGCTGAAATGATTTGCTTTTGCCACTAAGTACCACTAACTTTGGCAAGAGGAGACCTCAGGTCTCCTACCTCCCCCAGCGTTCTTTGCTACTAGCTCACTGCCTCTCTCACAGTTCACCTGCCAACACCAATTAGAGTCAGCAAACACGCAAATCACACACAAACTCCAAAAACTTCTCAACAAAAAATCACATCTGAGCAGGGGAAATATAATGTTTTAAAACGTACAGCAAGGTTCTCCTCAACTGCAGGCGCAAATTGCCAATAAGTCACCGGCAAAGCCATTTTTAACAAACACCAAAAGATATTTGAACCCAGATGACATTTTCGACTGCAGACCCCTTTGCTCCCAATGACATCGGAAGCCAACTTTTGAATGTTTCTGTTGCCCAAACTCAACTATCTACCCATCCTTAGCTCCTAAAACCTTTATCTCCATCCTGGCCAACAGGCCAGCACCTGCTGGGAGGCTGGAGCGGAGGACCGCGACCTGGACCAGGAGTCAGGGCACCTGGGCTCCAGCCTCAGCGATGCTCCTGACTCGCTGAGCAACTTCAGGCAAGTCGCGTTCTCTCTCAAGACCTCAGTTCCTCGTGTGTCAGGAGAGGGCCAGACGCGCTGATATCGACAGTCCCCCGGCGCGGTGACAGCGCCACTCCCGCCCCGGAGGGCAGTGCTGGGGTGGGGGAGCCGCTCCGGTCTCCCTCGGGGCCGCCTCTGCCCGCGCCGCGCCCGCCGGTCCCTCACCCGGAACCCTTTCTCCTTGTCCGCCTTGATCTCGGCGTCCAGCTGCCGCAGCGTGTGCGTGAAGCCGCGGAACAGCAGGTACTCCCGGACTAGCTCGTCAGTGCGCTCCACGGCCTCCGCCATCGCTGCGCCAGCGCCGAGAGCCGCCGCGGCGGGCGAAGGAGTGGGGGCGGGGCCTGGGCCGCGCGGGGCGGGGCCCGGCGCGGGCGCCAAGCACGTCACGCCGCGGCCCGCCTATCAGTCCGCACGCACCGCGCGCCGCTCTCCTGTGGCCCCTCCCCATCCCCGCCCCCAGCCGTGCCCAGCCGCTTCCGTCAGCCTCACCCTCCGGGATGAGCGGCTGGAAAACCCATTGCTCGCCTGGGTTTTCTGGCGTCGCTGGCGCCGGCTTTGTGATCTGAGTTATTGAAAGTGGCGGCTGCCGTCCAAGTCAAGTAGGGTTGGACCTTGGAGAACATCCCAGATAGTCACGAGGCGGGCAGGGGGTGAGGTGCCCTGCTCATTGGCATTCCATCGCGGAATCCTCTGTGCCCTGTCTTCGTTTTACAAATAAGGGGAACTGGAGTCTGGAGTCCGGAGGTAAAGTGACTTGCGTGCAGTCACACAACCAGTTTGAGTCATCAGAGAGTTCTAGAGAAAACCTTACTTTCATTAATAAGAGTAATCAACTACACGCCCAGATAACCAAGATACACTGTTAGGAAAAAAGAAAGCAAATTTCAGAGCAGTGTGTATACTATGGTCCCAGTTTCTTGTTTAAAAAAAAAAAAAAGGATGGGGCGCCTGGGTGGCTAAGTCAGTTAGGCGTCGACTTCCGCTCAGGTCAAAGTCAGGTCATGATCTTATGGTTCCTGAGAGATCGAGTCCTGCATCAGCTATGCTGACAGCTCGAAGCCTGGAACTTGCTTCAGATAATGTGTCTCCCTCTCTCTGCTCTGCCCTGGCTCATGCTCTTCCTCTCTGTCTCTCAAAAAATAAAATAAACATTACCAAAAAAAAAAGGGGGGGGGGATGCGTTATGTGTTTGTGTGTACATTTTAAAACTTAAGGAAGATTATACACTCATCACTTAGGGTTTCTTTGTCTAAGAGGTGAGACTGTGAGGTACTTTCACTTCCTATTTTTTACTTTATCTTGTTTGAAATATTTATAAAGTATATTTTTGTAAGCAGGTAAAGAGCCAGTATCTTTGAGCCTTCCATTTCTCCTCTGTAAATTAGTGATAATGATATCTACCTTGCAGAGTAATGAAAACTTAATAAGATAATGTATGTAAAAAACTTAGCACAATCGCCCATCATTAAAATACAGTATTTGTTGCCATCTTCCCTCTAATGGTATGGCTTTCTGCAGTTATCAAAGTAGAACTCAGAATCATTACTGCCACTTTGTCCAGACCCTCCAACTCAACTATATGGAAACTTAACTCCAGCAGCTCTGATCTACACTAGAGAAACCAGAAAAGATAACAGGGAGCAAGCCACAGCGAGACCAGCTTCACCCTTTGCCTGCTTTCGCTGTCTTCACAGGTGTAAGACACCTTGCCCCACAGGGCAGGCAAGGTGAGTCACCTCTGTGACTCCTGGGAGGACCAGACCAAAATCCTACTTTGACTGGGATCTCAGATCATCAAAAGAGTGCTTGGGAAAATCCCCCAAAGGGAGTAATGGCCAAGACCTCTGCCTCCAAGAATGTCACTAATTCAATATTCCTAAGGCACCTGACACGCACTGCCATAGGTCCCACGTGCCTCACCTCCACCTGCACTGGCACTTCCCAGACCAGACCCCATAAAATCAGCTAAGGTTGGCTTTCTGGTCAGTGAAAGGCAGCTCCCCCCAGGCCTTCGGGCAAGCACTTTCCTCTATCAGGAGTGTCTTCCGCACATACCCACACGGACAGCTCATCCGAGCAACGCGTGAAGGAGGCTCTGCGTGTTTGTGCTAATGTCATCTCAGAAAGGCTCTCTCTGACCATCCCGTACGGAAGAGCAGTACTCTCACCTTGCAATTCTCATCCCCCTTGCCCTGCCTTCTCTTTCTGCACAGCACTTACCACCATCTGACAAGCTAGATGTTTGACTTATTTATTGCCTGTCTCCCTGTACGCTAAAATATAAGCTGCACGAAAGCAGAGATTTTGTCTGAATCGTTTGCTACTATAGCCTCAGAACCGAAACCAGCGTCTGCCTTGTAGTAAATGCTGAATAAATATTTGTTGAATTGTATGAATGCGGGCAATTTCAGTGAGGGCCCAGCCACCTTCAAACAAGATAGCCCGGCTCGAGGGAATGGAAACTCTTGGATCCCTCCCGTGTGTAGGCTCTGTGGCATTACCAACCGGTTCCCTGCCCAAAGCATTCCTTCTTTCCATCTTCCCTCCCTATTATTTTGCTCACTCTTTAAAGATTTCTAGAGACGTTTAGCTGAGCTGTGTTTATGTAACTGGAGAGGGCACTAGATTCTCCAGCTTATTCATCAGTTCCAGTTAGTTGATCTGATTAATCTTTTACTGCTTATGCTCTGGAGCTTGCTCTGAAAGTAGCAGGTAGCCTGGGGGTCCCTTAAGAAGGTGTGGTCGGGGGCCTGAAGCAGTTACATTATACCAAAAAAAAAAAAAAATTACAGGGGCATCCACAAGGTGAACCACAAATTATCTTTTCTTTCAATCCAATCATCTCCCTTTGCCTTTGAGTCAGGAGAGAAGGAAGGACAGGGCGGGGGGAACCAGTAAACATTTAATGAGTACCTATTACATGCCAGGCAGTGTGCAAGGTGTCAGGAACAGGACAATAAGGAAGACCAGGGTCTCTGCCCTCGGGATTAGCTCCCCGGGGGGCAGTGGGGGGAGGGGGGTTGCCGTTTGCTATCCAGACAATTGAAGCACACACTTGGCTGCAGAGTGGAGGCTGGACTGGATGTGGGCAGGGCTGGAAGGGCGATGGAGGCCAGACAGAGCCTGTGGCATTCTGAGCAAGGGATGAGACTAGGCTGGTAACAGCGAGGATGAACAACGGGGCAGATTTGAGAATTCCTGAGAAATGGAATCAGCTGGACCTGGTGACTGATTAGCCAAGGTAAATAAAGAGCAGGGCTGATCAGTAATTGGCAAGTTTCTGGCTTGGGCATCTGGGTGGATGATAGGGCCATTCGTGGGCAGAAAGAACTCAGGAAGAGGAGACCGCGGGATTTCCAGACACATTGCTTTTGGTGAAAGCTAAAACAGAGACCCAGGCTGTAAATAATATTAGGACACAGAGCACGGCTGGCCCCCCTCACTCCCCTGGAAGCTTCAGCTATTATCTATACACCGATGGTTCCTAAATCTTACCTCCAGCCCAGACCTTTCCCCTGAGCTCCTGCCCAGATACGCACGGCCATCTCAAACTTAACCGTACTAGTTCAGTCAGAAGCATTTATGGAGGCTTTAAGTTGAAAATGGTGGGGGCGCCTGGGTGGCTCAGTCGGTTGAGCGCCCGACTCAGGTCATGATTTCGCGGTCCGTGAGTTCGAGCCCTGCATCGGGCTCTGTGCTGACAGCTCAGAGCCTGGAGCCTGTTTCAGATTCTGTGTCCCCCTCTCTCTCTGCCCCTCCCCCACTCATGCTCTGTGTCTCTCTGTCTCAGAAATAAACATTAAAAAACATTTAAAAAAAGAAAGAAAATGGTGAATGAGGCTTGAGGCCTGCCACATGAGACTGTAGAGTTCAGCTCCTGTTTCTCCGAAGTGTAGTTCTGTTACTACCACATCAGAATTACCTCAGGAGCTTATTAAATTACAGAGTCTGGGCACCAGAATTGCCCAGAATTGCCTGGGATGGTGCCTGGGAATCTGCATTTGGAGCAAACTCCAGGTGACTCTTAAGGACATCCACGTGTGAGAACCACCTAGTTCATAGTAATAGAGGGTAGAGGGGCCAGCTACCAACAAACAGAGCTTCCATGCCTAAGTGACTACTTTAAACTTAAAAGTAATACCAACATCCATGTTGGTAACTGCAAGACACTTTTACATACCCTGTTCCATTTGAATTTCATGCGGCCCTATAAAGTTTTCTTTTCCTCATTTTACAAATAAAAAGCTGAGAGGCACCTGGGTGGCTCCGTCGGTTAAGCTTCCAACTTTGGCTCAGGTCATCATCTCACGGTTCATGGATTCGAGCCCCACGTCGGGCTCTGTGTTGACAGCTCAGAGCCCGGAGCCTGCTTCGGATTCTGTGTCTCCCTCTCTCCCTGCCCCTCCCCCACTTGCACTCTGTCTCTCTCTCAAAAATAAACATTTTTTAAAAAAATTTTTTTAAAGAAATAGAAAACTGGGGCGCCTGGGTGGCGCAGTCGGTTAAGCGTCCAACTTCAGCCAGGTCACGATCTCGCGGTCCGTGAGTTCGAGCCCCACGTCAGGCTCTGGGCTGATGGCTCGGAGCCTGGAGCCTGTTTCCAATTCTGTGTCTCCCTCTCTCTCTGCCCCTCCCCCGTTCATGCTCTGTCTCTCTCTGTCCCAAAAATAAATAAACGTTGAAAAAAAAAATTAAAAAAAAAATAAAGAAATAGAAAACTGAAGTTTAGGAAGACTAAATAGTGCCTCAAATTTACATTTCTGATTCCGAATCCTCCAAGGCTCTGCCGAGAGATTCACAGCGGCATCATTGAATCGGTCAACTTATGAGACAGGTGAAAGACAAGAGTTATCCCTCCTCCTGAAGAGTTTTAGAACTCAGACTAAGCACACCGGGTCTCTTTGGTAGCTGGAGCATTCTTCCTGGGGCACGGATCAACTTACCCCTCCGTAGCCAAAGATAACAGGTCAGAGGAGCAAGAGCACCTGAAGCCATCCAAGGTTCTAGGGTTTCCTTCGAATTACGCCTTCTGCCATTCTAATCTTGATGCTCTGGGATGGCCTTGGCATACCCCACAATTTCTGAGATTTCTTTTCTCCCGGTCCTTTGCCTGACTCTGCCGTGCTTTCTCGCTTGAACTCCTGTTGTCCTTTTCAACTCAGTCTAGTTGTCCTTAGCCGCTACCTCTCTCTGATAGCACTGGCTATTCTCCCTGTTCTCATGGCAGAGCACCCTGTATGTGCTTATCCCATTGCTTTGTAACCATCTGTCTCATCTCCTTGGTTGTAAACTGAGAGCAGAGAAGGTGTCTTGCTGGTCCTAGTGTCTCCGGTGACTAGCACAGTCCTTTAAAAGTAGGTGCTCAGTAGCTATTTGGGGAATTAATGAGTGAGGAAATAAAGTCCACATGACGATACTGCCGGGAACTCTAGGTTACATCTGCAACACAGAGCACCTATTGCCATTGCCAAGGGCAGAGGAATCTTTTCTACCCTGGGGTCAGTGCCATAAAAGCTATGAGCACTTCTGAAAGCTGGAGGAGGCCCACCATGTAGCAATTCGTGGGGTCCCTGTTGATAACCTTCACCCTTGCCTGTTTACGTGCTGGTGTTTAACTTACTGAAAATTACTTGCCTGCTTACATGCTGGTGTTTAACTTACTGAAAATTAATGACATACCAATTAAAATAAATGCCCTTTTCACCTTTCAAAATCGCATTAAAAAAAATATTGTCCAGTATTGTTAAAATGAAAGGGACATTCTCATAAAGCTTCAGAATAAGCTACTTTTCCAGGAATGAATTAATAAATGATCAAGCTTCTCCAGAATGTTCTTGAACCCAATGGTTCTCCTTCTAGAATTTCCCTTAAGGAAATGATAAAAAATGACAAGGTTCATGTCAAACAGGGTCAATTGTAAGAGTGTGAGTTATTTGTAACAATGAACGTGGTTTACAATAGTGGAAGTTGTAAGTATTTGGAGGCTATGGTGAGATATCCCCCCAAGAAGTCAAGATTGAGGAAAAGTGCATTTCCCACTGAGTGTCAAACTGCAAAAACCACCTAGATGGATCGGACACCAAAGATGCAAAGTCAGCGGAAAGAGAGAAAAGCTACGAGGCTCACAGGACTTGACTGAAGGGCACCAACTCACAAAATAAATATGGTGTCAGAAGAGGTTTTATTTATTTTTATTTTTTTAAATTTTTTTAACGTTTATTTATTTTGAGACAGAGAGAAGACAGAGCATGAATGGGGAAGGGTCAGAGAGAAGGAGACACAGAATCTGACACAGGCTCCAGGCTCCGAGCTGTCAGCACAGAGCCTGACGCGGGGCTCGAGCTCACGGACTGCGAGATCATGACCTGAGCCAAAGTCGGCCGCTTAACTGACTGAGCCACCCAGGCGCCCCTAGAAGAGGTTTTAAACACAGACACACAGAAATCCAGAGAGCGACCGTGGCAGAGCCTATCAAAGCCCTCGTGCCCGGCTCAGCCAGCAGATGACATTCTGTGCTCTGTCCTGTCTTTCTCAAGATGAGAAGGAGGCTGTAGACCACCCCCAACTGGACCCACCTCCCTTTTCCTGGCTCCAAGTTCACCCAGCGACCATCTGATTCTCCTGGCCCTTGACTACATGAAGATCTGTGACATTCCGGTGTTTTTCTCCTGGCAAGCTAAAAGGGAATTTCCGACTATGACAGCCTTCCAACGTAGGTGGAAGGGGACGTCGTTGTCAGTGCCACCGTGAACCTCCTTGCCTGCGTGACAGTTGCGTCTCTCACTGAACCATGAAAGACCCAGCACTGCAATGTCCCTCCCGCCCTTGTGCGGCCAAGTCAGCCTGAATCCGCCTTTCAGAACCTGCTCACCACCCCCCCCCCCACCACTGCAAGAACCGGTTCCAGCTGGCCTGGTTTTCACACCAACTCCACGTGCAGAAGTCTATTAATGATTTCTGCAGGGAAACAAAGAAACGAGAAGCAAAACGTTCAACATTCGGGAAAAGCTTAAGTAAGTTATGCTACGTGTATCCCACGCAATATTATGTCGTTGTTAAAAATCACATTTTTTCAAAGACTCTTTAATTACTTAGAGAAATAGTCCCACTACCTGTTAGAAAACATACGAGTCACACTCCAGGGGAAAAAAACCTGACAGTTTCTTATAAATTAAACACCCAATTGCTACAGGACTCAGTAATTGTACTCTCGGGCTTTTTTTTTTTTTTTTTCCCAACGTTTATTTAGTTTTGGGACAGAGAGAGACAGAGCATGAACGGGAGAGGGGCAGAGAGAGAGTGGGAGACACAGAATCGGAAACAGGCTCCAGGCTCTGAGCCCTCAGCCCAGAGCCTGACACGGGGCTCAAACTCACGGACCGCGAGATCGTAACCTGGCTGAAGTCGGACGCTTAACCGACTGCGCCACCCAGGCGCCCCTAACTCTCCGGCATTTTTATCCCAGAGAAATGAAAACGTCCCTTCACACGAAAATTTGTACGTGAAAATTCATGGCAGCTTTATTCATAAACGTCAAAAACTGGAAGCCATTCAAATGTCCTTCATGTCTTTTTGAAAGAATCTAGAATAAACAGGGCTGACAGGCAATGCTGGGACCCAGAGCAGAGCCGCCCCACCTCACCTCCTCTGGTTAAACAGACTGTGGCCCATTCATGCGATGGAATCCTATTCAGCAATAAAGAGAAATGAATTAGTAAGACACGCACAACCTGGATGGATCTCAAGCAGATTCTGCTGCTGAAAAAAAAGCCAATCTCCAAAGGTAACATACACACCAAAGATAGGATTCCGTTCGCTTAACACTTTGGAAAAGACAACATTTAGAGAATTTGGAGACCAGATTAGTGGCTGCCAAGGGCCAGGGGTGAGCTGGCAGGTGTGTGTGGAAGGAAGTATGATTATAAGAGGACAAAGTGAAGGCTCCTTGTGATGGAACTGTTCGTCTTCACTGTGTTCGTGGATGCGGGAACCTACACGTGCCATAAAATTGTAGAGAACTAAACACACACACACACACACACCACACACACAGATGTGTACAAGTAAGATAGGACTATCTGAATAATACTGGTAGATTATAAATTTCAATATCCTGGCTGTGATACTGTACTATAGTTTTGCAAAATGTTACCGTCGGGGGAAACTTGGTACATGGATCTCTCTATATTAGTTCTTACAACTGCATATGTATCTACAATTACTTCAAAATATAAAGTTTAATTATTTATTTATTTTTAAGTTTAATTTTAAGAAGTGTGCTATGGGGGTGCCTAGGTGGCTCAGTCAGTTAAGCGTCCCAACTTTGTTTGGCTCGGGTCGTGATCTCACAGTTCACGAGTCCAAGCCCGGCATCGGGCTGTGTGCTGACAGCCCAGAGCCTGTAGCCTGCTTCGGATTCTGTGTCTCTCTCCCTCTCTGCCCCTCCCCTGCTGGCGCTCTGTCTGTCTCTCTCTGTCTCAAAAATAAACATTAAAAAAATAAAAAAATAAATAAGTGTGTGGATTGGATCTTTGATATATACGTACACACAAAATATCTACAGTTATTGGCTTTAGGTGTTAGAAGTGTGGATTTTATGGGCGGTTTCTGACTTTGTCTTTTTTTTTTTTTAATTTTTTTTTTAACATTTATTTATTTTTGAGACAAAGAGAGACAGAGCATGAAGCGGGGAGGGTCAGAGAGAGAGGGAGACACAGAATCTGAGACAGGCTCCGGGCTCCGAGCTGTCAGCACAGAGCCCGACGTGGGGCTCGAACTCACGGACAGCGAGATCATGACCTGAGCTGAAGTCGGACGCTTAACCGACCGAGCCACCCAGGCGCCCCCTGACTTTGTCTTTATACTGTTTAATATTTTTCAGATTCCTTACCACAAACCCAGATCGATTTTCTTTTATAAATATAATGACTATCTTTAAACACAGCACGTTCTTTTTTCATTGCCATATCTTAGTGCTGACACACACAAAGCTTTTACAACTGTCCTCCCCAAAACTTATAAATATAAGCTGCTGCCAAACCGGGAATTCCCAATTCTGTGCCTCTACAGTTCAGTTTGGGGAACCAACTATAGGACCTCACACATGAACTCTGATCATCAAGTTGTGACATTTCCCTGGCTCCCCTTCCACATCTGCAACATAAAGATCTTGGATCAGAAGGAGCCTGAGGTCCTTCCAGCCCTACTAGCCCATGCTGGGATGAGGCACCTGCTGGGAACATTGGCCTGTCTGTTTAGTGATCATGGGCCCCCGAGACTGAAAGTGAACCACCTTTCTCAGACCACTGTGACCATACCCCCTGAGGAGTAGCTCAAATCAGAGACCCTGCCCCTCTCCCACACCTCCACCTTCTATCCCAGAAGGCAGCCAAGTCCCATTTACACAGGACAGTAAACCACCAGTAATGGCATCCTTAGGCTGCCAGCAGTAGGAGTCCATAGGTTTATGAGTCTATAAAATCATTCACTTTCACTGCTAGAACAATCCAAGACTCCCAGGTTAATAAGTAATACTGCCTTCACAAACAAGGGAAGACTGCATGGGGGAATGCCACCTTGATTGCCATGCTTCCTAAAAAGTAACTCCCTGCGCTCTGCAGTCCTGCTTTTATCTACTGCAATAACTGGGGCAGCCCCCCTGCCGACCCCATGTACATATGTGTATACACACATATATGTAAATGAATGTGCGTATGTATACTAATCTTCTAAGGGACCCTAACACACGTCGCAAGAGGTTTCTTCGCTTTCAAATGGATTCACCTTTCCGCCCTAGTTACGGAATCTATGGAATACTGTGCAGCAGTAAATGAATGAGGTAGATCTCCACCTACGTGGTCGAGTGAAAACATCAAGCTTCGGAGTGACACGTTTATGGAAACATTCTTTCCTCTGAAAACTTGCAAAACCAAACTACATTTTCCAAGGGACCGTCCATAGGCATGTAAACATCCAGCAAAGGATCTGGAAGCGTTCATATCAAGCTAATGACAGCAATTAATTCTACAAAGTGGAGGGAACTCTAGGAGTGGACTCAAGATGTTTTCGTTTTTCATAAGGGGAATGTGTATTGTTTGCTCAATTAAAATTAAGCTTATCTAGAAAATTAATAAAGGGGTTGACCAATGATTTGACTCACATGGACTGACGCCACCTGGCCCATGGTCTTCCCCATTGTTTCATTTTCTTCTTCCAGTTGTCCAGGTTCAAAACCTGGGGGGTCACTCTTGACTCCCCTCTTTCTGCCATGCCCCCACCTCCGCCGTCAACACATCAGGATATTCTGTGAGCTTTCCCTTCAATATCCAATGATTTCTCAACCTCACCACCACATTTCGTATTTTCTCTCCTGTATAATTCTAACGGCTCACCTGATCTTCCTGCTTCCACCCTGGCTTCCCTGTCTCGTCTCAACCCAGCAGCCAGAGTGGCCACGTGAAAACCCTGCACCCCTCTCCTTTGCCCCTCTGATCCCATGTCTCACTATTTTGCCCCTCGCTCACTGCCTCACTCTGCTCCAGCCACAGGGACGCCTTGCTTTGCACTCAGCACGCTTCTGCCCCAGGGCTTTTGCATGTACCGAGCCCTCCGCCCAGAACACTCTCCCCATTGTTATATACGTGGCTTACTCTTGGCCTCCTTCAAGTTTTGGCTCAAATCTCTTTTCTGAGAGATCTTCCCTGACCACCCTATTTGAAATGGACCCTCTCCCCTGTACTCCCTATTTCTCTCCTTATCAAACTTTCTAATAGACTAGAAACACTTTTATTTTTTATTCCCTCCCCCAGCACTAGAGTTAAAACTCAACAAGAATCAGCTTTTATGTCTGTTTTGTTTATCATTATATTTCCAGCACCTAAAACACTATTTGGCACATAATGGACACACAATAAATATTTATTAAGTAAAGAATATATCCATAGTTTCATGAAGGACACTATAAAAATGGCAAAAACTTCACATTGAGACACCACTGGTTGGCTTTTGAATGTTGAGTAAATCACTTAGCCTCAACTTGCTTTTTTTAATCGTAGTAACAACAACAACAACAACAAACCATGTAAGATGAGATCTACCCCCTTAAAAATTAAAAAAAAAAAATAATGTTTATTTTTGAGGCGGGGAGGGGCAGAGAGAGAGGGAGACACAGACTCTGAAGCAGGGTCCAGGTTGTGAGCTGTCAGCACAGAGCCCCGTGAGGGGCTCAAACTCACGAACCATGAGATCGTGACATGAGCTGAAGTCAGACCCTCAACCAACTGAGCCACCCAGGCGCCTCTACCCTTAACAAATTTTTAAGTGCATAGCACAGCATTGTTAACTACCTGCCCAGATCTCTAGAACTTTTTCATCTCACGTGACTGAAACTCTATACCCATTGAACTGCAGCTCCCTATTTCCCCCTGGTGACTGCCCCCAGCCCCTGTAACCAGCATTTTACTGCCCCCAGCTGCAGACAACCACTCTTTAGCAATCTACTTCTATGAGTCTGACTACTCTAGATAGCCCCTACAAGTAGAATCATGCAGTATTTGTCATTCCACGACTGGCCTGTTTCACTTAGCATAATGTCCTCTAGATGCATCCATCTTTTTTTATGACTGAATACTATTCCAGTGTGTGTGCACCACATTTTCTTTTCCATTCATCTGTTGATGGACATTTAGGTTGCTTCCACCTCTTAGCTGTTGTGAATGATGGTAGATGAACACGGGAGGCCAACACCTCAAGATCCTGCTTTCATTTCTTTTGGATAAATATGTAGAAGTGAAACTTCTGGATAATATGGCAGTTAGTTCTACTTGTAACTTTTTGAGGATCCTCCATACTCTTTCCACAGCAGTTGTACCGTTTTACATTTCTGCAAACAGGGCACAGGGTTCCGGTATCCCTACATCCTTGCCCAAGAGCCACTGTCCACAGTCCTCAGTTCAAAGCTGCGGGTCTTTCGTTCGGAAGCGTATAAAATCAGGTAAATTTCTCTCTGGCCTAAGGTAGTTGATAGTCATCTCACTAGATGTCACCCCAAAAGCCATGGAAAGCAAAGAACCAGAAAGAACCTTAGATGTTGAGATCTTAGACAAATCACTGCCCTTCTCGGAGTCTGGCTTCCCCATCTATAAAACGGAGTTAAGACTCTTCACAGACTTGTCCGTAAGGATTAGGAACAGAGTGGGTACCCAATACACAACCCATCACTCTCATTTAGTTTGAAGGATGTAAAAATGGTAGGGTCTGAGGCCCCTGCCCTTTACCACATGAAGTCGATAGACCAACAATGGAGAACAATCGCAAAAGGCTTTTCTTCTAACGAGAAAGTCAAGGCCAAGTGGCGCAGAACAGGGGTGGCCCCACAGGGGTGGCATTAATGCAGGGATCTTAGAGGCGTCCTGGTGGACCTGGTGGTCAGCTAGATCCAGGAGAAGGGAGTGCCCTCCAACCGATGGGGGGAGGGGGGTTTTTCAGGGCAGGATCTATGCTACTGTGTAAGGGGGGGCGGTATTTCAGGGAAGGATCTATGCTACTGGGAGGGAGGGGGCAGGTCAAAAGTGACAGTGTGTGTGAATGTTGCCGAGGAGAACTCTGATTGTATCTGAAGCTGAAGAGAGCCACCGGGAGGTACCAGGGTTCAGGAGCAGAGCCTTCCTCCTCACAGCTGTGGGGAAGGTTGACTGACGTGGACAGAGATCTCTGTGGACAGAGATCTCCATTTCCAATCAAGAAATCAGGCTGCTGCAGGTAAAGGGGTCTCCTAGTAACATCCCCCTGCCCCCCGACTGCATTTCTTCTGGATGCAGATCTGGTTCTCCCAGGGCGGCGCATCCAGGGAGGCAGTGTGGTGTGGTTGAGGGGTGAGGTTGGGGGCGGGGGGCACTGATCAGATGAAAACCTGAGGCAGGTAGGTCTCTGAGCCCCTCTGTGTCCTCTCGGTGCAAAGGGGAGGCTCTCCAGGACGGAGCTGCAGACTCCCCAGCACTCTCTGCTCCCCGGGGCCCCAGCAGTGCTGTGGGGGGTGGGGGGAGGGGCTGATGGTGGGAGGCAAGAAGTGGTGGGGGGAGAGAAACCAGGAAGGGGTGGGGGAGAAAGGAGTTCCTCAGGGGCCCTCAGAGACCCTGCATCAAAGGCCACCCGAGAGCCTGGACCTAAGCAGAATTGAACTGAAATGAACATTTGACATTTACCCTGAAAAGGAGGGTAATTGATTCTTACCAGGTGCTTTCTATGTGACAGTTTCTTTGTACATAACACATAATTCAATAATCCCCCCAAATCCTTTTTAAAGAGGAGTCTGGCCCTCACTGCAGCTGAATTTCTGGAGTGTGGATGGAATGCCAGGTGGCCTATTTGCACGGTTTAGCTAGGGCTGGCTCACTCATGGTCCTCACAGTCACGGGGAGGGCACTTCTGGACAGAGATCCAGATCTGTGCACCACCAAGCCCACAGCTAGGTGTGAGACCTCTGTGTGACCCCTGCCCCGGGGTGAAGTTCGGCCCCCTCAGAGGGCAGCAAGGGGGCACCTGGCCTGGCTACTGCTCCTGGCGCACAGCTGATGCGATGGGGTCACGACCTTCAGGAAATATTTACGGGTGCAGGGGATCAAGCAAAAAGAGGCCAAAAGACAAGAGTATATCTAGATTTGGGGAAAAGGAATTTTTCCCCCTCAACTGAAAGAATGCCTGCTTCCTATTGTCCCAAAGAGTGAGTCCTTTTTTTATTATTTCTTGATATTTTAACCCAAGCTTTTGAAGGTCTCTTTTCTAACCTTCTTACGCCCCCCTCCCCAAAGTTCTCTGCCCTTATTTAAAACATCATTCCCCTGGCCCACCCCCTTTATGCCGGTTTCCTTCCTACCTACATGTTTTCATCTTTTCCCTGAGATGGGGAGCCCCTAGTTCTCTGGACCCTTTATTTAAGGTGTCTTCTGTAAGCCTCAAGATAACCCTGTAAGGTAGGTGTCATCGTCCCACTTGACGGATGAGGAAAACTGGGCTCAGTGTCGGGTGAGTGGAACCAGTTAGAGAACTTCCCTTTAGTCCTCTGTGGGCTGTGTGGGGCACCTGGGGTGGCAGAGGCATCCCCCCACCCCCTCCCTGTCCCCGCGTGACCTCCACTTGAAAAGGAGCCACCTGGCAAGGTGAGAAGGTCAGTCTCCCCCTTTTGTGTGTCCTTGAGACAACTGGTTACATTCTTTCTTCCACGGCCCGCACCCTCATTGGCCCGCCACCGCGCTTCCCCATTGGCTGTGTTGGCCGGGGATGCGCTGTGATTGGTCCCCAGCCTGGTGCCCAGGTGCTAGGTCTGTCTCCTGGTGGGGGTAGGATCTAGAGTCCCCAGTCTGGCTCGCGCGCGAGGCCATAGACAACTGTGCCGGCTGTCAGGGCTTCAGACGACCTCCCGCATGTCCTGGGAGAGGGGACGTCGTGTGCACGGGCGCCCACCTCCCGCAGCGCGTGAGTATAGACCAACCGCTGCTATCACTGCACCGGCTCATCTTCGCAAAGGTGCACTTGGCCATGTGGGTGTTCATGCACAGGTATGGGCTGTGCGTGCCCATGATCCAAGCAGGTGAACGTTGAGGTCTGGAGCCAGACCCTCAGCGGGCGTTTGTGTATGGCATCGTGACAAAGTACAGAGTTCTGAGAATGATTTTGGCTTTCTCTTTTACGTGATGTAATAAGCGTAGGGAACCAAAGGAAGCTGCCTGGGAGTTGCAAAACATTATCCAGCCTATTGTGTACTTTCGAGCAGGGTGTGCTCATAAGCGTCACACTCAAACGTTTTGTGGAGTGATGCTAAAAACGAATGAAAATTTCTATGAATCGCAGAAGAGGCAGAGGTCACACTTTTCAAAAATTTAGTGTAGGGAGTTTTTAAAATGTCGACTCCAAGTGTGTATTAAGTGGTGTTTTGATAGGAACGGGTTAGTGTTCAATAGGCAAGTCGAGAAAGGTAACTTGAAAATGTGCTTTGCTCTACAGATGAGGAGTAGCAAAAAAAAAAAAAAAAGGCAGGACGGTATGAACCGTCCCAGTGCCTTTCTAGAAGAGTTCGTCAGTGAGGCTGTCTGCTGACTTTGTTGGACTGCAGAGCGATGTGCTTGCTGCTCTGACGCACAGGTTTGAACACAGTGAAAAGCTTTTAAAAGGGAATATATGTCAGGCATTCTGAAATGCCTATTATCTTTGGCCCGGGTTTACCTGCAGAATGAATGGGGTTTTCACAGAAAAAGTATCCAGCAAACCTCTGTCCACAGGGCTGCAGAGCCCAGAATTCCTCCAGATTCAGCTTCCCACTCCCTCGCGTACTCCACTTCTGCTAAAAGGAGTAGCTCGTGCTGCGTGCCTTTGCTCCGGGTGGTCATAGAATCGTGACAGTGACCTTACAGAGGCAGCAAACTTTATCAAGACTTTCTCCCCTCCTTTATACAGACAAATTAAGACCTCGGGCTTCTTGGCTCATACAAAGTCACACGGGAGATTAACACGGAGCTGGAGGTCCAGTCCACGTCTTGAGCCAGTGGATAAACCAGCCGGCCTTGCCCTACACCAGTTCATCCCACTGGCCGGGTACCATCTCTGGGTGTAGCGTCATCCCACCCACGGTGGGTTCTTAGGCCTAGTGTCCTGCCCCCCCCCCCCCCCCACTAGCTCTGTCCCGAATTCCCAAGATTCTCACACATTTTGGTTGCCCAAACATTTACACTCATCCCCCAAACGTGGCCAGTTTCTGGAGTCAGGAGAGGTATCCAGATTCTTGCCCCTGGGTAATCCCTCCCCTCCTCTCCTGTGTGGCAACCGGCCCCCAACCCCTTCGAAGGCTTTTTAAGCTTCCGAGATGTGTGCCTCTCACTGTGGATCTGGCCAAAAACTGAATTCAAGAGATCGTTATGCTTAGGATCCAGAGAGGGCTTTTGGGTTTTGGTTGGACTAGCTGTTATTCCCTGCCTCCAGGGTCTTTTCGTCATCCTATCGTGTCTTACTCTGACCTGCCGTGCGAAGGACGGTTTAGATGCCGATACGTTAATCCCAGCCAAGGATTTCACTAATTCGCTGGCAAAACAAGATTAAGTTAGAAACCAGTGTGGATGGGGCTGGCCAACTTCTTAGAGGAATTGGGGCCTAAACTAGGAATAAAAGGACAGGTTGATTCTCAATAGGTAGAGACTGGGGGGCAGGGGACAGGAGGAGGGGCGGCATCCCAGGGCAGACAGGCAGGGGCCACAGAATAGAGGGTGGTGGGCAGGAGAGCAAATGTTTCTGTTATTGGTGTGAGGGAAGGGAAAATGGGAGAGTCTGCTATCAAAATGCAGATTTCCAGGTCCCGGGGACAGAGTCTGGGACTCTGCTGTCCTTATACCTCTGGGGGCAGTTTCCTTAACACACGTGGCCCCTGCACAGGACATTTAGGGCAAAAGGTTTGTTTTTGTTTTGTTCTGTCGTAAATAAAAGATCCCTTCTCAATCTCATTTTTACAGTTGGTTCCCCCTTTCCTAGCACAAGAGCCAACCTGGGGAAAAGGCAGAAGGAGGGTCTTGCTCTCCCCTCCCCCCACCGAGACTGTGGCTTCTGCGGTACTCACCCCGTGAGCCGCCCCCTGCCACAGACCACGGGTCCGGACAGGCCAGATCCACCTGTATTATCCCAACCAAAAGCTCTGTCTGAACAATACTTACACCTCAGCTCCTGTTAGGTGCACAGCGCAAGTCAATAAAGGCAACTCGAGACGCATGCCTTCTGGAGATCCTACCAGCTCATTCCCAGCAGAGAGCAGGTTGGCATTTAGGAGCAGGACATTTAAAATTGCACAGGGTCTTATCAAGTTTCATATCTGCTTGGCTTGAGGGAAGGATCCTCTCCCATCATCCCTGCGTCCTGCCCTGCTCCTGCCTCAAGGGGGAAACAATCTCAGACTCCTGATCGCGGGGCGCCTGGGGCAGGCAGGGTGAGGCAGAGGCCCCGGCTCGGCAGGTGGGCAGGATGCTCTGGGACTGGCTTCACCCCTAGTGGCAGGCAGTGAAGACTGGCCCAGGGGGTCCGTCCCCTTTGCGAGAGGCAGGGGGTCACAACCCTTATCCTGTGACTGAAACCACACAGCCCTCCAGGTATTTGGGTGGAGTGTGTTTGGGGAGAAGCCTGGGAGGAAACCCCGATTACCAGCATTGGCACCGCGAGAGCTTCAGATTTCCCATAAGCCCAGGGGCCTTTGGTGTCAGTATTCTGAGACCCTTAGAGAATTCTAGATCCTGGGAGAATCCTAATGTTTATTTTACTTCTGTTCACTGACCTAAATTCCCTGGTGTCCAGGCACATTCATTTCCTCTTAATTTAAACAATTAAAGAAAACCTATGCTCTTCGGTTCAAAAGATTTTTATTTCTTCCCCAGGCAAATCAAAAGTTTCTTTGTTTCACTTTGCTCCCTATTAAAGATTTGTCAGTGTCTGGGAAGTGAGGCTATAGAGAGTTTTTAACCCAGCCATCAGGCTGGATGGGCCTGTGCAGATTCTGCGGCTGTCCTCTGTGCACCGATGGTGGCATTCTGGGTAATAAATGTTACAGGAGCTTCACAGATCAGTGGCACAGACACCCACAGACGTAGTGGCACCCACTTACTATCTTCCTGCCATTGTTTTGAGAAGCGAAGAGAGGGAAAATAGACCCATTGGTGAAAATTACGTTGTTGGTAGATTTGTTTTCTGATCTAAGTGGTGTTTTACAAATCCCATGCTGCCTGATTGGGTTCACTATCTCTGTGGCTGGTTCTCCCTGTAGAACTTAGTGGGAAAGCTTTCTCAAGCCCCCTTCCCCGACATTCCCTCTATGGAGGAGACTTCGTTCCCAGCTGCCAGATGTGGTGCTTGGAGAGAGGTGTTGCTGTATGGGCCCTAGTGATGGCTCAAACCGTGAAGGTATCAGCATCACCTGGGGAGCCGGCTGCCCACCAGATGCCTGAGCCCAGTAGATTCCGAACCAGTATTTTCAAGGTGGGGCCTGGGCGTGTGTATTTCCTACAGTCCCCCAGGTGATTGACATACATCAAAACAAGCAAACCCCAGGCTGAGGTCATGGAATGTCCCTGGGTGGCAGGCAGGACCGAGCTCAGGGAAGCCTGGGACCCAGTGGAGGGCTTCCATTAGAATTCACTCAAAACCCCAGCACTGAGCACCTTCTGGGAGTACAGAGGTGATGAAGATGTGGCCCCTCTGTTCAAAGGGCTGGCTGTCCTCTGGGTGGTGGGGTGAGTGCCTGAAGGAGGAGTCTATGACTCAGGTAAGAGACCTTGGTCCCTGTCTTTTATTAAAACTGTTATGGATCCATCCCAGAATTGCCTCTCCTAGGGGAGGTCTCCTGCTTTGTAAACTCAGATGTGACAACCTAATGATCATCCTCAGAATGCACAGCAGGCCAAGGGACACCTGCTTCTAAATCTCTGTCATTATGTGACTTTTTGCTTTCACAGGTAGAAAAGTGCATCTCTCCTTTTTTGAGATTATATATATATTCACGAATATATATATATTCATGTATATATATATATATATATATTCACGAATCTAAGGACACACCTTGATGGATTTCTTTTTGTACACATACCTGTGTAACCACTACCTAGATCAAAGAAGGGTGCATTCTCATGGGAGGAAAGACCTCAAAGGGTGCGGACGCATGCCTGTTCAGCTTTTCACAGACTGTAAGGAATGAGATCTCAGGGGTATGGCTTGCTCTCCTTGGCCACGGCCAGTCAATTTAACAAGTGTCTGGTGAGTACCTGCAACGTTCTGGAAAATCCCTGGGGTAAAGCAGCAGTGCCCTTCAACTGTAAGTCAAATATGAGCAGCTTGTGTTCTTAGGAGTCCAGTTTAAATTCCGGATTTTTGTGTCCTCTGTTCTTTATTGTGTATGTTATTGATTATATTCGTCGGTTTGGGACCCGTTACTTGGGACTGGTAACCCCTTTCTGTTTCAGTCTGCCTTCCTCTTTCTTTAGTACTGTATTTTTATTATTTAGGGCCAAAGAAGAGCATACTGTTACACAGCAGCTTGTAATGGCGACCTCTGGAGAAGGCAGTAACCCCAGTGGCAGAGCAATACCCTGGCCCCTGGCACAGCTGTGGGAGCTTGAGCCGAGGGTGGCCCGCCGCCGCCTGTCCCAGGCCCGCCACCGAGCCACCCTGGTGGGGCTGTTCGGCAACCTCCGGAAAATGGTCTACTCCCAGTCTGATCTCACAGCCTCAAAGGTAAGGGGACCTGGGTGTGGGAGGAAAAGTCTCCAACGTGGAGGGACTGTGGGGTGAGGTGGGGACCGGCCTGGAGCCCCCAGTCCCCCCACCCCCACCCCCACCCTCAGGGCTGCAGTCGGGATGGGGTCAGTGATCAGAGGCGGGCACCTCATGGCGCACGGTGTGTGGCTGCACGTGGGTGACGCGTGAGCTGGACCTTCCCTGCCCGCAGCAGACAAGCCTGGCATCAGAAGGGAAATAACGCCCCGAGAGGCCTGGTTAGCCAGCGGCTCCTGTGCCTGTCCCTCGAGCGGACAGGGGTGACCTCTGGCATCTGCTCCGGGACCCTGCCTCTCCACTCAAACACACACGCACACATGCACACACGCGTGCACACACACACACAGACACACGCACGTGCGTGCGACTTGGTTCTGGGCACCAACCAGATCTTTTCCGCAAGGCAGCAGAGCCCTCTGGGTAAGCACTTATCTGTTCCTGCTCTTGATTTTGCCTTTCTCCCTCGATAGCTTCTTTATTGCCTGTTAGTGCCTCTGGCAGAGCATGGAGGAAGGTTCCGGTGTTTCGGGTGGTAGTGCTAGAAGGAACGGAGCTCGTGTTATTGGAGGAGCCTTATAGGAGGTCTCCAGTAGGGGAGAGGGCCCTGAGATCTTCTCGTTCCCCCTGCCCTCTTGGAACAGCGGAGGCACGGGGGTCCGAAGGGACCTGTCAGCTAGTTGGTGGCAGGGCCGGGAGGAGGGCCTCAGCTCCCGGCTCCAGACCTGGTGGTCTCTCCAGAGACCAGCCGGTTGCCTGCGACAGTTTCTAGCCAGCAGATTTTCCCTCGTGGGCTGGTGGGTTTCAGCGGAGCCGCATTTAAGGACAGGGACCGCTTGAGGGGCATGAGCCCCCAGCCTCCTGCTGCCGGAACACAGCCTTCTCTCACTGAGGGCCAACACAAGAATTCCTCCTCAGCTGGCACGGGGCCAGGGCCTCTGTGACTGTGGCTTGATTGAGTGGCACCTCAAGCACCTTTGTGCAAGACGCCGAGTAGGGCCGAGAGGGTTTTTGGGTGAAAGAATCTGAACAGAGATCCTGCCTGGTCTTGTAGAAGGGTGTGGAGGGTGAGAGGTGCGGGGGCCACTGTTCCTCCTCTCTCTGCTGAGCCAGGCTCGGGGGCTCAGGGCAAAGAGCCCGTCCGGGCATAGCTCTGCGCCGTGTCCCCTCGCCGAGGAGGAATCTGCTACCTGTGCCCGGGGATGCGCCGAAAACCCAAAGTCCCCGTCACTGGCCAGTGAAGTAGTGTGCACAGACTGGCAGCATGACCAGAGAAAGAACAGGGCCCCCAAGTAAATAATCGAAGTCAAATATACAGGAAAACTGTATTTTCCTCTATATTTGCACCCCCTAAAGTCTGTACCTCGTGACGTGGTGGTGGAGAGCCTGGCGGATTGGCCTGGGTCCATGTGAGACAAGGTACTTGCCAGGCTCCCGTCACCACCTCCCTTAAACACGGGCAACACTAACGGCTTCCTCAGAGGCCTGTCGTGGCACCTAATAAGATCGCTGCGTGGAAAGATGTGGCATTGTCGTAATGGCTTCCGTCTTGGTCCCTTACTGGTGTATTACCTCATTTATCTGCCACAATTCCATTCTGATCTCATTTTACAGAGGAGGAAATGGAGGCTCCAGAAAGGTAAACAATTTGCCTGGAATGGCACAGCCAGGAAACAGCAGGCAGACCAGGTGTTCTCTCTCTTCTCCTTTTTTTCCTCATCCTGCTTGAGGGACAGCCCTGAATTCTGCCTTCCTCATAGGCATGAAGAAAAGGTTCGCCCTAACAAAATACCAGGAATAGGGTGGCTTGAAACAACAGAAATGTATTGTCTAGGAGTCCTAGAGGCTCAGAGTCCAGAATCGAGGTGTCCACAGGGCCATGCTCCCTCTGAAGGCTCTAGGGGAAAGGCCTGCCTGCCTCCCAGCTTCTGGCGTTTGCTGGCAATTTCTTGGCGTTCCTTGGCTTAGAGATGCCCCACTCCAGTTTCTTGGCCGTCTTCTCACTGTGTCTTCACCTCATCCTCCCTCTGTGCACGTCTGTCTCTGCATCCAAATTTCCCCATTTAATAAGGACACCATGGGGCGCCTGGGTGGCGCAGTCGGTTAAGCGTCCGACTTCAGCCAGGTCACGATCTCGCGGTCCGTGAGTTCGAGCCCCGCGTCGGGCTCTGGGCTGATGGCTCAGAGCCTGGAGCCTGTTTCCGATTCTGTGTCTCCCTCTCTCTCTGCCCCTCCCCCGTTCATGCTCTGTCTCTCTCTGTCCCAAAAATAAATAAACGTTGAAAAAAAAAATTAATAAGGACACCAGCCACATTGGATGGATTAGGGCCCATTCTATTGACCTCGCTTTAGTTTAGTCTACGAAGGACCTATTTCCAAACAGGGTGACATCCACAGGTTCTGGGAGTTAGAACTTCAACATATCTTTTTCAGAGGGATATAATTCAACCCAGAACTAAGGTCCTAATTAGCCTGCCAAGAACATTCTGGAAGCACCCGGCTTCCATGGCTCTGTGTTGGCCCTCTAAGACTGCAAATGAGCATGGGGTGTCTGGGCCAGAGGGCCAGAAAGGCCTCACCTCATCCTGATTAAGAACAAGCCTGAGATGCTGGGAACCAGGTAAAAGGAGCATTCGAGGGCCGCCTGGGTGGCTCAGTTGGTTAAGCGTCTGACTTCAGCTCATGGTCTCGTGGTTCGTGAGTTCAAGCCCCTCATCGGGCTCCTTGCTGACAGCTCAGAGCCTGGAGTCTGCTCCGGATTCTGTGTCTCCCTCTCTCTCTCTGCTCCTCCCCTACTCGCTTGTGCTCTCTCTCTCTCTCTCTCTCTCTCAAAAAATGAATAAACATGTAAAAACATTTACAAAATAAAATAAAAGGAGTATTCGAGATCTCGCGATCAACTGCATTCTCCTGTCGCGGTTTTGGGGGCAGCAGAGTGTCGTGCTTCTCATTCCCCTCAAGCCTCCTTTCTGTGCACCAGGCGGGACGCTGGGACGGCACTGGGGCTGTGCGCCCGTGGCTGCTTTGGCTTCCTCTCACACTGCCTGCCCCGGCCCTGGCCACACCTGGCTTCCCCAGCCCCCTGGGGCAGCCCACGTCCCCAGCCGCTCCGTCTCTGTCCCTGCGTGGAGGCCTGCCTTTGAGACACTGCGCTCTCCAGAGCTCAGCTCGGCCTGCTTGCTTGGCTGCCGTGCTCTAGGTCGTCTGGACGCCTCCAGCTGGAATCAGTGCCCCTTCCTATGCGTTTCCATGGCCCTCTGCTTCTACTACCTTTGGTGCCTACTGAATTCTAGCCTGTGTTACAAGTCGTTTCCACACTTGCCTTGTCCTCCTGCTGGAAAGCAGGGGCCATCTGATTTACTCTGTGTCCCCAGGGGCCGAACGCACAGCTCTGCCTGTTGCACTTGCCTGATGAACGTATGGAACTCTGGACAGCTATCGGTGGTCAGCCAATAAACAGTATTTAGCATTTCTTGTGTTTGCGTAATCTTGCAATCACCGTTTGGCTTTAGGAATAGGGGCGCCTGGGTGGCTCAGTCGGTTGAGCATCCGACTTCGGCTCAGGTCATGATCTCGTGGTTCATGAGTTCGAGCCCTGCGTCGGGCTCTGTGCTGACAGCTCAGGGCCTGGAGCCTGCTTCGGATTCCGTGTCTCCCTCTCTCTCTGCCCCTTCCCCGCTCATGCTCTGTCTCTCTCAAAAATAAATAAACGTTAAAAAAATTTTTTTAAAGGAATATTACACACAGGAGAGAAGGAAGGGGAGAAGGAGGAGGGGAATGCTTGTGACTTAGCCCTGCAGCAACAGGAAATTCAGAGTTCAAGTTGACAGGGCATTTGGTGTTTTTTGATCAGCTGAAGTGTATGCATCTAGCAAATAAGAACTATTTATTTCATATTAACCAGCCAGTTGCTCATTGCGATAACTGAGCAGAAGTTAGTTCTGGGTCTTGGCGCCAGCCTGGGGCTGCTGCTCGGCCACAGTTCACTCCATCTTCAAGGAACATGTATAGCTGTTTGCCCTTTGGAAGCCCTAGTAGCTTGCAGAACACAGCCCTGTTGCCAAATATTTTAGCATTTCTGTGAGAACCGTCTCCAGAATACAAATTAAATGCTTCCGAACAAACTTCCTGACCTTTTTATTGACAATGTCAAGGAATGTGACTTTGCATCTGAGGGAGCATGGCGTCAGCCTACGGAACGGACTCCTGTGTCCATGAGACCGCAGCCTCGGGGGTGGAAGGCTGGCTTTTCAGCATTGTCTGTCTCGGTTCCCAGTGGCAGGTTTTGAATAAGGCGAAGAATCATATTCAGGAGCTGGAGCAAACCTTGGACAATCTTCTGAAGATGAAAGGTAATGGACCCCTATCGGCCACTCCCGTCTCCTTCCCAGGGAAAGACCGGTTGGTCTTCCGCCGAAAGCAGAGCGATTGGATTAAGCCAAGTGAGCAGGTATTTCCTGCGTGCCAACCGTGTGTCAGGCACCGTGCTGAAGCCAGGAGTGCAAGGAGATTTGTTCCCCTGCACTCAGGGAGCTTACAGTCTGGGAGGACAGACGGAAGCCATCAGGTACCTGATCCCATCTTGAGAGACCAGAGAGGAAGCAGACCGGTACTTATCATGCCCAAAAGCAGAGCCTGGCTCCCTTTCTTGGCACTCAGTGTGGGAACGGTGGCTGGCGAGGAATTTGGGCTTACTAAGCTGGTGGAAACTGGATTCTAAAAGGGATACTTTTGGTGTCTTGATTGAGAAGGGCCGATTTAAGAAACGTCTCCCCCTTACCTCTAGAAGAAGAGGTGAAACTGGACCCTTGACACCCTAACCCGAATCTGGGTGGGCTCAGGGACCACTCATGGTCCACCTGGATCAGAAGGGCAGGAGGGAGTCGACAGAGGCTGGGCCTCCCCGTTTGTGACCCTCGCCTTCACCTCCCCAATAGAATCCTTCAAGCTGGAGGACGGGAATGCAAACAGCTTAGAGGAGGTCAAGGCAGAATATGCCAGCATGTACTCTGGAAATCACAGGTAAGACCCCCAGGCACCACCGTGCAATCAGCAAAGGAGGGATCATCTCATTGAGGCAGACAACTGCATTGGCGGTTCCCAAATGATCAGCCACTGATCCCAACCCCATCCATTTCCGTAAGCCATCCTTCCCCTACCAAGTTAAGATACACCCTGTATCCCATACTAAAATCTTATCGATACTTATATCATGTGCCCATGTGAGAATGGCTACATTTCTTTTTAAATCATAATAATTAGGATTTTTCTCTAGATAGATTATAGACCTACAGCAATTAAAAGTGTGGCATCAGCTCAGGAATAGATTATATTTTATAGTTATTGTATTTTCATTCATTAAGTTAGGAGTGAAATTCAGTGTCTTCCTTCAAGATCATTTGTATTTCTTTTCCTGGCAACCTTTAGTACCTATTTTTTGCCCATTTTCCTGTTGGGTTGGTGGTCTTTTTCCCACATGGCTGTAGAAGTCCTCTGTATAGACCAAGCCATTAGCCAGCCATCTTTTAGGATATGACTTGCAAATAATTATCCTTTGGTCGTTTGCTTTATTATTTTGCTTTATTATTATTATGTTTTTGCTTTTTGTTTTGGCCACGCAAAAATGAAGTCTAATCTGTCCATCTGTTATGGTTACTCAGAAAGGCTTCCTGTGCTCTGAAATTTAAAAAAGAAAAAAAAAAAAAAAAAAAGAAGGGAGCCTGGGTGGCTTAGTTGGTTAAGCGTCCAATTCTTGATTTCAGCTCAGGTCATGATCTCACAGTAGCGAGATTGAGCCCCACGTCCAGCTCCCCACTCAGCATGGAATCCCTCTCTACCCCTCTTTTTTTTGCTTCTCTCTCTCAAAATAAATAAACATTGAAAAAAATAATGTTAAAAATAAAAGAATCTTCCCAGGTTTTCTTCTGGTGCACTTGCTTCTTAACTCAACATGATGCCTTGGAGATTACTCCTATCAGATGAAGAGATTCTGGGTTACAAATCCTGGTTTTCCAAATCGTGTCGTGCTGTTCTGCTCTCTTAAAACTGCCTTTTGAAGAGCAGAATTTGAAATTTTTGATAAAGTCTAACTTACCCATTTTTTCTTTTTGAGGTTGAGGTTTTGGTGTGAACCTAAGTATTCGGTGTTTTGGGGTGCTGTTATAAATGGCACTTCTTAAAAATTCAATTTCCAGTTGTTCATCACTGGAATATAGAAATACTGTTGGTTTTCATATATTGACCTTGTATCCTGCAACCTTCCTAAACACCCTTCTTTGTTCTAATCACGTATTTGGAGATTCTTTGGGATTTTATACATAGATTATTGTGTCGTCTGCAAATAAAATGAGTTTTACTTCTTCCTTTCCAACCTGTGTATCGTTTTGTTCTTTTGCTTGCCTTGTTGGACTGGCTAGAATCTTCAGTACTATATTGGATAGAAGTGGTAAGAGTGAACATCCCTGTCTTGTTCCTGACCTTAGCAGAGACATATTTTGTCTTTTACGGTTAAGTATGATGTTAGCTGTAGGTTTTTCATAGATGCCCTTTATCAGGTTGAGGAAGGTCCCTTCTATTCCCAGTTTGCCGAGAGTCTTTGTCATGAATGGATGTTAAATTTTGAGGAGTGCTTTTCGGCATCTATTGAGGGGATCGTTTGGTTTTTCTTCTTTAAGTCTGTTGTTACAGTGAATTCCACTGATGGAATCTCATCAAAGTTTGAGCCAGCCATCCTGCATTCCTGGGATAAACCCCACTTGGTCTTGATGTGTACACACACACGCACGTGCACACGCTCACATTAAAATTGTGTTCAGAATGTCAGTGTCAGTGTTCATGAGGGGCATTAGTTTGTGGTTGTCTTGTTTCTGTTTTCTCACCAGCCTGGTCTCAAATAAGTTTTGTCATAATGGCTCTGCCAACTGGTGCCCAATTGAGGCAGTTGGGAAGGATGCTGAGGGGGAGGAAGAGGAGGAAGAAGAGGGGGAAGACCAAGAAGAGGAGGAAGAGGAGGAAGAGGAAGAAGAGGAAGAGGAAGAAGAGGAAGAGAAGAAAGTGGAGCCCTTACACTCCCCAGTCACCTTGTTGCCAGACCTCATGGAATTTGAACGGTGTGAACGGCTGGGAGGGTGGCTTCACGCATGGCCTGAACTCTTGTGGGGAAGGGGTCAGAGGCTCTGTCTGCAGCAGGCTGCATCCCCGGTGCACTTCCAGACCAGGCCCCAAATCAAGGAAGCTCCAGAATTTCCGTATGTTAGGGGCTCGGGGTGGGGTTGGCAGAAGAGCTAGAGAAATAATCTTGAAGTTGCATTGCACAGCACATACACTGAGTTTACTTAGACTGGGTATTTATTTGGGGTGACTTTGTGGGGGCTATGATGGGGATTAGGAGGACCAAATACCCCCATACACACACACACACAGACACACACACCCACACCAGCTGCATTACTGGTCTTATAGTAAGAAATACAGTGGATGACTGGCCTGGACTCCAACAGCCACCCACTGCCCCTCCACAGACTTAAGACCCATGGCAGCCATGTTGGCTTCTGGAGGCCAATAGAAGGAGGCTCGCTCCACAGCTGAGCTTTGCCGGCCCTGAAATAAAGCAAGCGTCATATCATGGCTGCACATTCATGGGGCTTAGAATTATAAGCACTTTTCCCATGGGCTGAGAGGCGAGCAGGGAGCGTGGGCTCCTTGTTCTCTCTTCTATTAGGCAGAGAGCTCCATGGGAACTCTGGGAAGACGTGGGGGAAGGACCCTGGAGCCCAGATCTATATCATTCCACGGCCCCCCAGATGGCTTCTGCTCTCCAAGTGTCAGGGGCATGCAGACTAGAAAGGCTAAGCCCCTGGTAAACCACAGAGCTGTGGCACTGCTCGTGTGCTGTGGACCACCCCACTAATGGACACCTGAGGAGACGGTTTGGGGAGGGACCTTCGGCCGCTGGCTTCAGGTCTGGGAGATGACGCCATTCCTGTTCCAGGTATCTCAACTTTTACAAACAGATGATGGACCTTCTGATCGGGAATGGGATTGTCTCCTCACAGGAGGTGACACTCCCCATCGTCTCTGCAGCCATCTCCCACCTGTGGCAGAACCTCTCTGAGGAGAGGAAGACCAGTCTCCTGCAGGCCTGGGCACAGAGGAACAGCGGCCTCCTGGGCCTTGCCGGTACCTATCAGGAGGCAGGCTGTGCCGAGGGCAGCGTGAAGGACAGTGGGGTTGACAGCCAAGGAGCCAGCTGCTCACTCGTCTCTACCCCAGAGGAGGTGAGCAGACCGTCTCTGGGTCAGGGGGAGGAGTGCGCGGGAACGATTCCGTTGCCTTTGGCCTGGAGACACCAGGGGTCTACTTGGGGTCATTTACCAAATGTGAGGTAGTGTTTAAATTCTGACTCAAGCCGTGTGTTTCTGATTTTCCCGGCCTAAGCGCCACCACCACAGAATGGCATTCCTTTTTCTCCTGCTTCCTGAGCTTTCCACGGCGACCATAGAAGAGAAGGCTTAAAAGGTCATTATCAGTTGGGATTGTTTTCGCTGCCAGTTACTCGCTCATTAAACCATGAAGGGAAAGGTGCTTCTCCCGTGCAGGGAAGTCCCAAGGTCAGGAGGGCTTCCCATTAGTCTCAGTGAGGTCACCGTGGACTTGGTCCTTCCCCTCCCTGCTCTGCCTCATCGGAAGGCTGACTCCTCACCTTGTCTCCCCTCCCCACCTTCCCGTGTGACTGTAGAATGGCAGCTAGGAGCCTTTGAGCTGTATAGTCCCTCCTCCACATCAGGTAAGAGAGAGAAAGATTCATGTGGCTCTTTCTTAATGGTCAAGGAAGACCTTTTCCAGAAATTTCTGCCATACCTCTCCTGCCCTCCCATTGGCCAGATTGCCAGATTACTGAGCCAATGACTGACATCATCGAGAACGTATTATGTTTGGACCGGTTAGGCCCAATCCCTAAGAGGAGGTCAGTTCCCACCCCCAAGAGCATTGCTGCCATTCAGTGAAAAGAGAGGAATTCACTATCGACTATCGGCCTCTCGAAGCAGTGTGTCTGGTGGCATTAGTGGTCACTCAATGCTGAGATCGAAGCGGGCCCCTCAGCTGCGCTTCCAGAATTAGAACAGCCTCAGGAGGCTGCTGCTGCCTCACGGCCCTTCTGACCTGCTTCTCTAGCTTGAGGCAGGCAGTTCTGTGCTCTCTGCGCCTGTCCTGTGCTTTGCAGGACATTTAGTAACCATGGCCTCCACCAGGTCAGCCGCACCCCTCTGCTTGCCCTGACTTTCCAAGCACCCCTTAGTGGGTGGTCCCTTTGAGGAGATGTTCCGTGGCTCTGTGGGGAGCCTTAGAGCCAGACAGCTTCCTAGTGCCTGGGACCCCGGGGATACAGCCCTGAAATGCTCCATCGTCCAGGAAGTTGCCCAGCCCTCAGGGCCCGGGGCCCGGACAGCAACAGGATGCCAGTCACCTAGTCCAGGGCTTCCGGTTTACTGATGAGGCCTAAGGAGTGAGGTGGCTTGTCCAGGATGCTGCTCAGCTCCTGCTTCAGAGGTTGTATCTCCTTCATCAAAGAATTTTTCAAATCTTTCTTTGGTCACCTGTCTATGGTCAGCCTTCCGTGATCTCCCCTGATCCTTCTCAAGTGGAGTCTAGTAAAAAGGCAGGTACCTGGCTAATACCTCAGATCCACTGAAGCGGAGTACCTGACCCCTCAGGTGACTCAGAACCTTCATTTTTAAAAAAGTTTATTTTTGAAAGAGAGAGAGAGAGGGAGAGAGAATGAGTGTGTGTGTGTGGGGGGGGGGGGTCAGAGAGAGACAGGGAGACACAGAACTCGAAGCAAGCTCCAGGCTCTGAGCTGTCAGCACAGGGCCTGATGTGGGGCTCGAACCTGTGAACCACGAGATCATGACCTGAGCCGAAGTCGGAAGCTCAACTGACTGAGGCACCCAGGCGCCCCGGAACCTGCATTTCTAACAAACACCCCAGGTGACTGATGCATGAGGGCATTTTGGAAGGAACTCTCAGTGCAGATATGCAACAGTCAGTCAGCTTTTGTGTACGTCCCCTCCCCTGCCCCAGTTGGACTTGGGCTTCTCACCTATTTGTCCATTAACGTTGGCTTCACCACGAGAGGACCTGAGTTCTCCTCCATAGTGGTCAAAGCGGGGCCAGGAAACCAGTCGCTGAAGACCTCATACCCAAGGCATGTCAGCCAGCCTCGATGTCTTTGTAGCCCCGAATCGCCTGGCCCTGAGGTCTCACACAAAGAAGGCAAAAGGAAAACATATGCCAAATGGGCGGCCGAACGTTTCAAGCTGTAAACCGATGTGTACAGGCGTGTATGTGCATTTGCGGCACGAACCTTTCCTCAGGGGAGGGCGGACCCAACCCAGAATCTAATGTCCCCAAATCATGGAAGCAGCTGATCTTTTCCAGAAAGGGCTAAGGGCCCACATTCTTCCGGCAGCAGAGTTCCTCAGCAGTGCCCAGATGAGGGCTCTGCCTCACTGCCATCCCTAGGCTTGGGCCAACCCAGGGCTGGGTGACCAGGTGAACAGAAGAGAGAACAGCTACACCCAGGGCAGGGCCAGTCACTACTCCGGCTTCTAACTTAGTTGCAGTGAAGTCTTTATAGCTCGTGGTCCATCTGGAGAGGTTCTGCTGCAGAACAACTGTGTTTGCGGCCAGCTCCTGGATGCAGGGTCAGGTGTGCCTGGGAGGGTCTGAGAACCAAGGCCCCGTGAGTGTGCTGGGTGCTCCAGAAGGGCCACAGAGCCTGGCAGGGCACCCCTACCCCCGGCCAGGCTAGCTGCGAGAGCCGTGTGCACAGCTGAGGACAGTGTGTGGCCCGGAACTTCAGTGGGCTGACTGGTCAAAGGCAGGAATTTCGGGCCCAGGACCCTGCCTCCCACCTGCGGGGGAAGAACACAGAGTGGATGGGCTTCTGGGCTGGTCCTTTCAGTGACCTCTTCCCAGACCCTCTTGGCGATAAGCAAAGGGATATTAGAAAGAAGGTTCACCATAAAATGTCTAAAAGATCAGGAGAAGGGCCATCCGGGTGCCCGGGTGGCTCAGTCAGTTCTGCTTCCGACTTCAGCTCAGGTCATGATCTCCTGGCTCGGGAGTTCAAGCCCCACTTCGGGCTCTGTGCTGACAGTTCAGAGCCTGGAGCCTGCTTTGGATTCTGTGTCTCCGTCTCTCTCTCTCTCTCTCTCTCTCTGCCCCTCTCACGCTTGCCATCGGTTTCTCTCTCAAAAATAAACATTTAAAAAATTAAAAAAAAAAAAAAAAAAGGAGAAGAAGAAGAAGGGCCATCCACATGGCCAGAGTCCCAAGGGATTCAGTTCAGGGGAAGCAAATTGTAAGAAGATAAGAAAGACAGACACAAGACCTCCAGAGATAGAACAGTGTGTCTCAGGTAAGGGGAGAGACCCTATGGAACCTGCCAGCTATGGGCCAGAGAGCTCCCTCTCCTCTTCTCCGGGTGACTGCCCTCGTAAATGGGGTGTCAGACACAGGGAGGCGTCCCTGGTGAAAATTATGTAAGAATGTCCCGCCCAATATCTGGGACATTCTTATGCTAAAAACAAAAAACAAAAAACGATTATTTGAAATTCAAATTTAACGAAGCATCCTGCATTTTTATTTGCTAATCCTTGCATTCCTAAGTGTATATATCACATTCCTGTGGAATATTTAATATTCTTCAAGAAAGTAAACAAAAGCAGGACTGAAAGCCATCTAAATAACAAGACTGCAAAATCGAAATATCCAACGTAACACGCCCCAGGAAATGACCAGAGAGAAACAGGTCAATGTGTCAACAATAGACCTCTCTGGGTGGGCGGCTTCTCCGTGGTTTTCATTTCTTTCTGTTTCTATTTTCCAAAATCTTCACGATGAACATGTGTTTCTTTTACAAAGCAGATTAATATTCAATAATAGCTAACGTTTCGGAGGCGGGTGCTTCACCGACCTCATCTTATTTAATTCCTGCAGTGTCCCTGTGGGTAGGCGCTATTGGGATTCCCTTTACATAAGAGGAAGATTCGAGAAATGAGGTCACTTGTCTGAAGTCACACGGCTTAGTGAGTGGCAGGACTGGGAGCTGGCCCTCCTGCAGCCTCACCCCAGCGCCCCCAACCTCTCTCTGGCTGTCCTGGCTGATAGATGACTGCCAGCTTGGGGATCCTGGGCTCGTGTAGCCTCTGCATCTCGGGAGGTGTAGATGAGCCCTCTCCCAGGGCAAACTGAAGCCTGACTCTGGCTGCTGTGTCTCACGCCTGGGCTCCCACCTTCTTTAGAAAGAGGAGACGGCAGCCCTTGGTGCTCCCCCGTCCCTTGTGGCCACCTCTGCGGTTGGCACTTTGTTCTGGGTGGGCAAGCGCTTACTGTGCACGGCCTGGGAAGGTCACCAGGCAGAGATCCTGTGTTTGGGCCCCGACTTTCACATACCCATCCTTTGGGGAGTGAGGGTTAAAGAGAGAGCCTTTCTATTCGTGTCCGCCAGCGGCCCAGAGCAGGTGCCAAACTAGTGCTGACACATCACGTTCTGTGCCTTCCTTCAGATACTCTTTGAAGATGCCTTCGATGTGGCAAGTTTCCTGGACAAAAGTGAGGCTCCAAGTACTTCTAGCTCTAGGTGAGGAAAGGGGTATGAAAGAGTGTGAGTGTGCGTGTGGACCCCTGCGCGGATGCTTAGGGGCCGCTCCCCTGCAGCCCCACAGAGGGGTGCCAAATTCCGCAGAAGTTCTTAGAGATCCACTTTTGTCTGTGGTTCAAAGCAGGCTGGTCCTAGGATCGTGCCACTGAGCTGAGGCTTCTTCTACGTAGAAAATGCTTCCATCCTGGCCCAGGGCTGAGAGACGCAGCAGGTCATGAGCTCGAGGCTGTTCACACTGCACCATCTTCCCAGGGTGAGGGGGGCCACGGGCAGGTTGCTGCGGTTGTCTGGTCTGAGAGGTGGGCAGGGGCTCCGGCCCCCCCACCCCGCCCCGAGAGGCTGGGCCAATGTGGAAACGGGCCATGACCTGAGCTGGACAGGGGAGAAGTGGCTTTTCACGGTGCTTCTAGGGATGGAGGTGGGAAGAGGGGAGGAGAGGACAGCTGACCCCATGAAGCGAGAAGACACAAAATAGGATCTGGGGAGACTCCCAAACAAGCAGCTTGACTAAATCCGTAGCGCTGGGGCTTTTTGAAAAGAGAGCTTGATTGGGACGCAAATTCCTTTGCTGCTTTGGAAAGCTGTGGTCTTCTAACCTATAGGCACAGGTACCTGCGGCTGTGTCATGGCTAAAAAAAAAAAAAAAAAAAAATCCTGATTAGTTTTTCTTCTTTGGGAGTGAGGAGACACTCCTGTCCTCATACCCCAACAAATATCCCCACTCTCTGCCAAGGCCATGCGGCCAGGCTGTCCCCGGTCACCTGACATCAGCCTGTGTCCCTCCCGCCTGCCTGCTCCACTCCGCCTCAACAGACTTGTCCAAACTCTCCAAAGCGGTTTGATGAGGTGACTCAAGCTCCTCTCAGCTGTGTGTGGGGTTTGGTTCTGCTGAAACAGGCTGGAAGCGGATGGATGTTCCTGTTTCTGAGCTGGGCTTGGGCTGTGGAGACAACTTCACCAACCTGGAACTCCTTACTATGACGATGGAACACGAGAACAACCTATTAAAAATGTTTCCTGCTCTCCCTGGAAAAGGCATGGATTGCTGCCGGAGGGTTCCTACGCGGCTTGTGGGACCTCGGTCCCAGGGGAAGTGAGGTCAACATGCTGGCTCTCCCCGCATGACTTAAGGCTTCTTTGAAGTTGTTGGGAAGGCAGCGGGAAGGAGTCTGCAAAGCAGGCCTTCTCCCTGCATCAGGGCTGCGTTCTGTGTTAGACCTACGGAGGGGAGGCATCTCAGGGGACTGAGCCCAAGTGTGGCGGATGCCCCCTGAGCTCCATCAGCTGCCACAGGGAGACCAGGACCGTGGAGCGCGGCTATGCGAGGGCGAGCCTGAGGGACAGAGGCAGTTTAGCTCCCTTCTTCCAGAGGCCACAGCTCAGAACGCTAAATTAGGGCGCAGGAGCCAGTCTCCCTGTAGTCTCTCTTTTCCCGTGAGCTCCACACGTGACATTGAAGCCGAGGCAACGCAGACCTCCAGGCTGTCTGAGAATTCAGCCGGGTGCTTCCAAGTGCGTGGTTCACCCTGTAAGCTGCATATTTTAGGGGCTACCAGCCGAGGCCGAAGATTAGGATTCTAAATATTTGCTGTTTCTTCCCCTTTGTCAGTTCAGCATTTGCCGGCAGCAACCCAGAAAATCCAGAGGAGAAGTTTCAGCTCTACATGCAGATCGTCGATTTTTTTAAAGGCCTTTGCTGCGTTAACACTCAGTTAAAACAGGTAGGACTGAGCAGAGTGATGGGAGGCCTCCGCTCACCTCCCGCAGGATGCCAGAAAGGACTCTCGAGACGAGAGTCAGGCTGATGCACCCTGGGGAATAGAAGATGTCCAGGGAAGCTGAGGGACGAGACTGACGGATGTTCCCCGGGCAGGCCGGAGATGGGGACCTGGCTCTTGGCAGGCATTTGTAAGTGTTCTGTGACTGGGTGACAGCTTTTGGAGGGGCTGAGCTGTTCTGTCATCTTCTGAGCCCCTGTGCTAATGTTTGCTGTCAGCTTTTGAAGGGCATTAATTTCCGCTTCCCAAAAGCTGACTGTGTCTTCATTAGAAGGTACGTTCCAGAAATTTTCATGCGGGGAGGGGAGTGAGGCATGAGGCACCAAGGGCACAGGCCGCTTCAGATTCATAACCAAGGAATTTCCCTCCGAATTTAGCAAAGACACAACTGTTAATTTAAAAAGGTAAGCAACAGGGGCGTCTGGGTGGCTCAGTCAGTTAAGCGTCCGACTTCGGCTCAAGTCATGATCTCACGGTGCGTGGGTTCAAGCCCCGAGTCAGGCTCTGTACTGACGGCTCAGAGCCTGGAGCCCACTTCAGATTCTGTGTCTCCCTCTCTCTCTGCCCCTCCCCTGCTCATGCTCGCTCGCTCTCTCTCTCTCTCTCTCAAAAATAAACATTAAAAAAAAAACTAAAAGAAATAAAAAAGTAAGCAGTAATAATGACAATGCTTGTCTAAAAATAACTAGGACAGCTTTTCTAAATTTTTTTTTTCAACGTTTATTTATTTTTGGGACAGAGAGAGACAGAGCACGAACGGGGGAGGGGCGGAGAGAGAGGGAGACACAGAATCGGAAACAGGCTCCAGGCTCCGAGCCGTCAGCCCAGAGCCCGACGCGGGGCTCGAACTCACGGACCGCGAGATCGTGACCTGGCTGAAGTCGGACGCTTAACCGACTGCGCCACCCAGGCGCCCCTAGGACAGCTTTTCAATAGGTTAAGGTATCATCCTATTAGTGGCCCTCTTCCTACTGACCCTTCCTTGCCTCTGCCGAGACCACTCTGAATCTCCACTTGGGGCCCAGGGCCCCCCTCCGCTTGCTCTGCACCACCCATCAGCTCTTGGCCGTCCGGCCCTTACTGCTGTGTCCGCCTTCTCTTGGACACAGGAAGGTCAGTCCACTTTACCGAGGCCAGTCTTTACTTTCCCTGCTTCCTTTTCCCCGCATATGGTAGAAAAGAAAGACCAAGCAGGACTGGAGTATCCGTACAAAGCAGAGAGATGCTCGAACTTGAATCCTCTCGGGAGCTAACCGAAAATGCAGATTCCTGGTGCCCCGGCACCCGAGATTCTCATTCACTGTTGTGAGGCGGGGCCCCAAGAATGCGTATTTTGAACAAGCTGGCCAGGTGGCTCTGGGGCAGGAGGCCGCCAGCCTTTGCCATACGCTGTATAAAGAGGGAAATCTCATTCTCTTCCCCATCCACCTCCCCTGTCAGCTTGACCGAGGTCGTTGGATGAAATTTTAATTAGCGCCTGTATGGTGTCCTAGGGAGGCTGTGTTAGCACTCAGCACCTGGACAGCACCTAGGACTGGCTTAAAATAACAAAAATGTCTTCTCTCACAGTTCTAGAGGCCAGAAGACCAGATCAAGGCCAAATGTAGCCAGAAGCTAGAGAAGATGCAGGGCCATGCCTCCCCAGAAGGCTCTAGGGAAGAGTCCTGCCTTGCCTTTTCCTAGCTTCAGGTGGCCCCCACAGTCCTTGGCTTGCAGCTGACTCCCTCGAGTCATGGTCTCTGTCTTCACATGGCCTTCTCTCTTCCATGTGTCTCCCAGTCCCTCGCATCTTCTTATAAAGACAACAGTCATTTGGATTAAGGGCCCCCCCTAAATCCAGGATGAGCTCATCCTGCAATCCTTAACTTATTACACCTGCAAAGACCCTCTTTCCAAATAGGGTCCCAGGTGGGCGTGAACTGGGGTGGATAGGCTACTATTCAGCACCCGAGACCAGCAGATACCTCTCGCGACCTGCTGCTTTTGCAAATCTGCAGCTCAAAAATGCCTTGGGCACCATTTTCGGGGGCTTAGGACCCTTCTGAACAACATTCAAGCCCTTGGTGTGACACAGA
Organism: Herpailurus yagouaroundi; assembly: GCF_014898765.1. Taxonomy (NCBI): domain Eukaryota; kingdom Metazoa; phylum Chordata; class Mammalia; order Carnivora; family Felidae; genus Herpailurus; species Herpailurus yagouaroundi. The sequence continues at coordinate 11,855,959 of NW_024412391.1, read as the reverse complement.
CTTGAGTATGTGGCCCCTCCTGGGATGCTTGGCCTCCTGGCACCCCCTGTGCTCCACTCCATCTTTTTCTCAAGCTTTGCTGTGGTCTTCACCCTGAATGAAGGGCCCACATGACTTTCCTAGAGACCACCTGGTTCCCTCTTGGATACACTGGCTCCCCACGCATCCTGCCTTCCTCGGTAGAGCACCGTGAGTGAGGACGTCAGCAGAGTCTTCTCCCAAGCTGGCCATCACCTCGGGGACTATGTCCCACATTCACGAGGTGGTTGACTGGGCTTAGGGATGCCTCCCGGGGCCCCTGACCAGCAGGGTAACAAACTACAGGGGTCACTTTCTGCCAAGGTGGGGAAAGACAGGAAGAGCAAAACCCAGGAACATACTTTTAGGGGGAGAGGTAATAGCGAGTCAGGTCGGTGCGGGTCATTGTAAAGGGAATAAAAAACCCCTGCTAAACACACACCGTGATGCTGCTTAAAAAAATTATCTAATAGTCAACCCATGTACATAGTTTAAAACTTGAAAGTTACCAAAAGATATACAAAGAAAACTCAGTCTCCTACCAGCGTCCCTTGGCTATGCCCCCATTCCTTTCCCCAAAGGCAATCACCGTCACCAGTTTCTTGTGCAGCCATCCAGAGATACTCTACAGATATTTGTATATTCTTTCTCAAACACAAATGATAGTCTACTTTGCACACTGCCTTGTACTTCACTCTTTTCCTTTTAAATAGTATACCCCACAGAGAGAGAACCATCTCATTCCTTTAATTTCAAATAGCTGCATGGTATTCCCTTGGTGGGTGCACCATGGCATAACTCACTGTCCTCCATTGATGGGCATTTAGAGCAAGCTTTGATGCTGTCCAGCGGGCGGGGGCCCCCCCCCCCGCGCGAGCCTGGAAACCCCCAGGATGGAAAAGCAGCCAAGAAAACCCTTTCTGAAGATCATAGAGTGTGGAGTTGAGTGAAACGGAAAAGGGACCTGCCCCCTGCCCTCCCCCGTAGCCCCTACTTCCTGGCTAGAGAAGCTAGAGAAGATGCGGCAAGAGATGGGGTGGACTCTCGGGGAGACATGGGGGCCTTCTCATCTGCCTGGGGACTGGATTCCTTAAATAAAAACTGATCCTCTTCCACCCTGTGTTTTGCAGGAACCAGACCTCCCCGTGGATGATGAGATGATCATGTTGAGGTGCATGGAGACCTTCGATGATGAAGACCTGTGACGCACAAGGGCTGGGAAGGGAGGGGGTGAACGGAGGTGGGCAGCTTCCAAGTACTATGCCGACAGCCAAAGCCGTACCTGCCTCAGCCTTCCGGGACATTTTGGAGTGGCCGTCCCAGAGCATTTGGATGGTTTCCGTTTCTGATTGTTATAAAGTATTCGCAAAGTAGTATGGCCCTGTGTCAGTCCCTCAGGGTTGTTTGGTGTGAGGGGTTGGCCGGATGCCAAGGCACACACCTGCTCCTGCTGTGTTCCTCTTTACGGGGGTCCTGGGGGCAGCCTGGCTGAAGCCCGGGCCACGGGCCTTTCAAGAAAGGACAGGTGGGGTCTGTCCCCAGAGGTGCCATGACACTGGGTACTTTCAGCACACCTTGGAGTCACGACATAGTTCTGGTGGGTTCTAGAGAGTTCTGGAGGCCACTCACTCATTCTGCATGCCCTGGGAGCCCAGGAACGGTGCTGACCACTCGTGTGCTGTAGGAGCTACAGGACATCGGGGCAGAACCAGCTTCCTCTGCTGCTTCTGGTAATAAAGACTCCTAAATGGAGTTCAAGCCAGATCCCAGAGTGTTCTGAGTGCTTTCTGGTGAGGCTCCTGGCCGCACATACGGGATGTGATAGTTGATTCTATGTGTCAGCTTGACTGGGCCACGGAACCCAGGTATTTGGTTGAACATTATTCTAGATGTTTCTGTGAAGGTATTTTCAGATGAGATAAACATTTACAATAGTAGACTTTGAGTAAATACAGAATAATTACCCTCCTCAATGTGGGTCGGCCTCACCTAATCAGTTGAAGGATCGAATAGCCCTGAAGCCTGCGCTCGAGGAAGAGGGAAATCGCCAGTGACTGCCTTTGGACACAGACAGCAACTCTTCCCAGTCTGCCTGCCTACTCTGCAGATTTGGGACATTCCAGCGTCCACAATCACATGAGCCCATTCCTTAAAATCTCTATGCGTGTGTCTGCACACGTATGTAATATGTAGACGTGCTTGTGTGGACGTGCGTGTACACATGTGCGTGCACACACATCCTACATCCTATTGGCTCTGTTTCTCTGGAGACCCCTCACCAATACACCGAGCGTGCACAGAAAGGATTCCCTGGCTTTTTACCGTTTCCCATCATGACCACATAAGAAACTGAGGTGCAGGTTAAGGGTTAGGACCCAAGCGCAGTCCTGCCTGCCCTGAGCCCCAGTGCTGGCCCCTCACCTCATGTCCTGTCACGAGCCCACCCCCGAGGCCCCCCCATGGGGGATACGCGAGGACTGTCACTTCACTCTTTATCAACAACCAAAATGGGGGGGGGCAGGTAGGGGCTCTCCGCTGGGGGCTGTGCTGAGCAGAAAGAGGGGGGCTCAGCACCCGTGCTCACAACCACCCCCAGCCACTCCAGCAGCCAAGAACAAGGCAGCACGTGGGAAGGAAGAAAGAAATCTCTACAGAGATGCCGGCACATAGTAGGTCCTCAAGGAATGCGGGCCTAACCAGCTCTACCCAGCCCCCACCCCACTCCTGTTTAGTCTTCATTCCTGGAGCATCGCGTCCTACAGGGCCCCCGGCCTGCGTGGACCTCAGGGGAATACAGCATCCTTTCTCCCCACAGCCATGTGCGAGGAGCGCCCCTGCCTTCACACCTCAGCCCCAGCAGCCGTCTGCTCCCCACCCCACAGGGCTCACTGGATATGGCACAGCCCGGGATGGACATGTTGCTTTAAAATCCCCTCAGATGCTACTTATCCTCCCTTCCTCCCTACCTAGGACTCTTCCGACATCAGTCAGGTATCTACCTGTATCTTGACGATATCTTTTCCCTTGTTAGCCAGTCCTGTATCTGTCAGAGATACAGAACCAAGAGGATACGGATGGGGATGGGTATAGGTGCGGGTATAGGTTTAGGTATTTTGCTTTAAGGAACTGTTTCACACAATCGTGGAGACTGCAAATCTGAAATCTGCAGGGCGGACCAGCCAGCTGGAAACTCGGGCAGGAGTTAACGCTGCAGTCCTGACACCTATTAAAATAATGAAACTAGGAGGCCATCAGGTGGAGTGGGTTCTGATCCCTCGGCAGCCTACAGGAGCACGCTGAGGCTTACGCGGGAGTCCGTGCACTCGATTCCAAGAGAGTGAAATTTAGGAACAATCCATCACAAACAGCCTGAGCCGGACGCGGGCTGGAGCACCAGGAGCTCAGAGAAGGTGCTGGAGGAACAGAGGGTCGTCCTCCCGTCTCCTGAGGAGCCGGCCGACAGCCGGGTGCACGGAGGGGGAGGACTGGAGGGGCTGGGGCATCCTGGCTCTTTGAGGAGGAAGAGAACTGGCCCTGTCACCTTTCAGCAAACAGCCCCAACTCTGCCCCCTGCCCCACCCCAGGCCTTTTCCTCCCCCCAAGTCAGTATGTTGCCAAGCGCATATGCCCTAAGAGAGTTTCTGTGTGGACGCTGGATTACACTGGAGACTGGTTTTCACTGTGGTGACTAAGTGACTGTGTCAAAGCCCATGCTTCACAGTCTTAATCTAATACTTATCTGGCTGCCACAGCGTGCGGGGTGCCCACCCCTCCTCGCGTGGGGAGACGAGCACCCGAGGTGGGGGGCAAGGAGCACCCTGGGGCAGGCGTGAGGACAGCTCTTCTCATATCTTGGTTTCTACGGTGCCTTCCGAGAACTCTCCCGAGGAATTCTGGGAGAGGCAGGTGAGCAGGCTCACTCCCTGCTCACCTTTCCCAGCTTCCCCCGTGGGCCAGAAGGGGAGACGCTGGGCGCAGGAGGACGTGCAGGACGTGGAGCCAATCCCACAGGGGAGGCAGTACACCTCCAAGGCCCTCGCAGTCTCCTCAGACTCCTCCTGGATTTGATTCCACACCAGGAGGCCTCTCTCCTCCAGGCTTCCTAATGGGAAGACGGCAAACAGTCAGGACTGGGCACTGACCACGCGGCCCTTGGGCTGGGGGAGCCTCTGGTGCCCCCTGCAGGCACCCGGGAGGTCTCCCCTGCCGGCCCGCCAGCTGCCGACAGCGACAGAATTGTCTCCTCCTCCTCCTCCTCCTCCTCCTCCTCCGCTTGTCTGGAGCATTCCAGGAACTCCCACTGTGGCTGATGTGCAGCAGAGCTCCAGGGTACAATCCTAACTGCACCCTACCCTTTCCTCACCTTCAGGGGGTGGGCCTCTCCACCACTGTTTCTAGAATGCAGGCGCACTTTACACTTGGTAGAGAGAACAAATGTGGAAAACAGAGTGCCGTCAAGCAGGTGATAGATAGCCTAGAGGTCCTCTCAAGGGGCCATGGGAGGTTCGAGAAGGGAGCACTGAAAGCCACCCCTGATGGCCGCTCTGCACTGCTCACGGCGACATCCTCAGCTCCCAGAGACTCGGTTTGCTCATCACCACACTGGTTCCCCTCTATTCTCATTGTCTGTTCCCTTGTCTCTCTCCCCTGTTAGCCTGTGGGTTTCTGGAAGATGGGGGGCCTGTCTCTCTGCTCTTTGTATTCTCAGTCCAGAGCATCTGGAACACAGCAAGTGTTCGGTGGGTTTTCATTGAAAATGTGAGTGAATGAATGAATGAATGAATGAATACATGTGTTCTCTCCCTCGCCAACTGGACTTTGGACTGTAAGACAGCTGGGGCTGTGTCCTTTTCTTCTTGCATCTGGCGTATTTCTCACCTTACAGCTCTGTTACAGCGAAATTGTCTCCCTCCCCCACCCCCCAAAAAAATCATATGTTGAAGCCCTAACCCCCCTACCTCAGAATGTGACTGTATTTGGAGATAGGACGTTTAAAAGGGTGATCAGTTAAAGACGAGGTCTTTAGGGTGGGCCCTAATCTAATCTAACTGGTGTCATAACATGAAGAGAATAAGACACACAGAGAGACAGCAGGGAGGCACCCACATGGAGGAAAGGGCATGTGAGGTCGCAGCAAGAAGGCCGCCATCTGCAAGCCAAGGAGAGAGCCCTCCGGAAAAACCAACTCTGCCACCTCCTGGATTTCAATCTTCTAGCCTCCAGACTGTGAGAACACACAGTTGTTGTTTAAGCCAGTCTGTGGCATTTTGTTACAGCCGTCCTAGAAAGCTAATACCATCCTGTACATCCGGGGGGGGGGGGGCGCCCCGCCGCCAGACCCAGGGCCTGCTCGACATACGCTGTGGTCAGCCTGACATGGTAATTGGGCTCAGCGAAGCAATGTGGGTGGCCCAAATGCTGACCGCCTACCCGAACCGCTAGCTTACAGACAGAAGGTGAGCCCTACCGGGGATGGTGTTGTCCAGGAAAAAGCCCAGGAATCCACCGACAAACATGCCCGTGGTCAGCAGGACCTGGATGACCTGGTCCAGTTGGAGAATCCCTAGAATGGAGACAAAAACAACCAGGATTCCCAGGGGCCGAGGGCCCCCTGCCTCTGCCCCTGGAGAGGTCACAGTCTAGGAGACAGAGAATCACCTGTCTGGAGCTTCTCAGAGTTCTGGTTCACCCAGTTGGGAACGGCGAGACCACAGTAGATGGAGAAGCCAAAGATAAAGAGGTTCCTGGACGAGTTCATGTCCACGTACTGCAGGAGAGAAGCCCCCAGGGCAGCCCAGAGCCATCAGCACCCGTACTGCACAGCGATCTCTCTCTCCTCCAAATGCCCCCTCCCCTCCCACTGCCACCGGAGATGGGGGAGGGAGGCTGGACTCAGGGCATCACACGCAGCCGGCAAGCCAGGCCGGGGTTCCACTTGACCCTGGGAGCTCAGTGGTCGGGACCACCCGAGTCGAACTGCTGCAGTTTCTGTTTTCCAGAAGTCTGGGCGCATCCGGCTATTTCTTTCTTCCGTTCAGAGCCCACTGTGGTCTCTGGGGAACCAAGGATTCCTTCTCCTCCTCCCCTGCCCAGCCCTGTTCTCTTCATCCCAATCCTCACGGGCTCCTTTCAAGAGATGCACTGGCCGCGCTTCAAAGGGTGCCTCGCCTCACCTGCAGATTGGAAATCCCCACGGCAGTGATGACACCAAACATCACCAGGAACATGCCTCCGATCACAGGGGTTGGAATGGTGGCAAAGGCAGCCCCGATCTTTCCAAATACGCCCATCAGGAGAAGCACGCAGCCGGCAGCGACCATCACCGTCCGGCTCCCCACCTGCTCAGGGAGACGTGGGACAAGACGCTCAGCTCCAGCCAGGCCTCGGCCTTGCTCCAGGGGCACCACACATCACGATCCGGTGGACTTGAAAGAGCAGCCGCATGAGCCCAGATGGCCCCCCTCTGCTCCCACATGGGGGTTGGGAAAGGATGAGGGTGTGACCTTGGGTCTCGGCCTCTGCCCTCATCTCTTCGTGCACTGCTCTATCCCCATCTTAAAGTCCTGACTCAAATGCTCCTCTAAGAAGGCTTTCCAGTGAGGCCGAAGGTCTCTCTTGGGAGGCAGTTGACCCAATGCTTAGGAATGGGCGTTTGAGAGCCAACGCCAGCTCTGCCCCTAGCTGCCTGTATGACTTCGGGCACATGACTTAACCTCTCCAAATATCAGCTTCCAAAACTGCCAAAGGGAGTTAATTAATAATACTTACTTCACAGGGAGGGAGCCAAAACACAAGAGACTCTTAAAAACTGAGAACAAACTGAGGATTGATGGGGGGTGGGAGGGAGGGGAGGGTGGGTGATGGGTATTGAGGGGGGCACCTGTTGGGATGAGCACTGGGTGTTGTATGGAAACCATTTTGACAATAAATTTCATATTTAAAAAATAAAAATAAGAGAATACTTACTTCACAAACTCATTTTACAAGGCTAGCATTACTTTGATACCAAAGCCAGACAATAAAAGAAACTGCAGGCCCACATCCCTGATGAATACTGAGGTTAAAAGTCTCAATAAAATATTAGGAAACCGAATTCAACATCACCTTAAAAAGATCATACACCATGACCAAGTAGGATTTATCCCTGGGATGCAAGGATGTTTTAACATATACAAATGATAAATGTGATATGCCACATAAATAAAATGAAAGATAAAAACCATACAATCATCTCAAAAGATGCTGAAAAGCATGAGACAACATACAACATATTTTCATGATGAAAACTCTCAACATATTGGGTATAGAAGGAACACACCTCAACACAATGAAGGCATGAATATATGACAGTAGAGGTGATATGATCTTATATACAGAAAATGCTGAAGAGTCAACCAAGAAACTGTTAGACCCAATCAACAAATCAGTAGTCACAGAATACAAAAATCAACATATAGAAATCGTTGCATTCCTCTACAAACAACAAAATATAGGAAAAATAAATAAAGAAAACAATCCATTCATAATAACATCAAAAACAATAAACTACTTAAGAATGAATTTAACCAAGGAGGTGAAAGATCTGTACACTAAAAACTAAAAGACACTGATGAAAGAAATTGAAGAAGACACAAACAAATGGGAAGATACCCTGTGTTCATGGGTAAGAAGAATTAATGTTAAAATGTCCATACTATCCACGGGGCACCTGGGTGGCTCAGTCAGTTAAGCGTCTGACTTCGGCTCAGGTCATGATCTCATGGCTCGTGAGTTAGAGCCCTGCGTTGGGCTCTGTGCTGACAGCTTGGAGCCTGGAGCCTGCTTCGGATTCTGTGTCTCCCTCTCTCTCTGCCTCTCCCCTGCTCATGCTCTGTCTCTCTGTCTCTCTCTCTCACAAAAATTTTTAAGAAAAGACCATACTATCCAAAGCCATTTGTATAGTCAATGCAATCTCTAACAAAATCCCAATGGCATTTTTCACAGAAATAGGAAAAAAAATCCCAAAATGCATACGTAAATACAAAAGACCCCAAATAGCCAAAGGAATCCCGAGAAAGAAGAATAAACTGGTGGAATCACACTTCCTGATTTCAAATAACACTACAAAGCTATAGTAATTTAAACAGTATGGTACTGGCATAAAATCAGGCACATAGACCAATAGAACAGAACTGAGAGCCCACAAAAAAACCCCATGCAAACATGATCAACTAATATTTGACAAGGAAGCCAAGAATATTCAATGGGGCAAAGGACAGTCTTGTCAATAAAGAGGGCTGGGAAATCCAGAGAACCACATACAAGGAATAAAACTGGACCCCCTACGTTTCATCATTCAAAAAACTAAATGCAAAATGGATTAAACATTTATACGTAAGACCTGAAACCATGAATCTCCTAGAAGAAAACACAGGGAGAATCCCTTTGGAATGGATTTTTACAATTTTTTTGGATATGACACCAAAAGTGTAAGCAACAAAAGCACAAATCAAAAAATGGGACTAAACAAAACAAAAAGGCAACCTACAGAATGGAATAAAATATTTGCAATCCGTATATCCGATAAGGAGTTAATACCCAAAATATGTAAGAACCTATACAACTCAATAACAACAACAGTAACAACTTAAAAATGGGCAGAGGAACTGAATAGACATTTCTCCAAGAAGACATACAAATGGCCAACAGGTACATGAAAAGATGTTCAACATCACTAATCACCAGGGAAATTCAATCAAAACCACAATGAGAGATCACCTCAGGTCTATTAGATTCAGTTATCATTAAAAAGGTAAGAAATAACGGGTCTTGGTGGAGACGTGCAGAAAAGGGATCCTTTGTGTACCGTTATGTACTGTTTATTGGAACACAAACTGGCACAGCCACTATGGAAAACAGTATGGCTTTTCCTCAAACAATTAAAAATAGGATTACCATATGATCCAGCAATTCCTCTTGTGAGGATTTATGCACAGAAGCCAAAACACTAACTGGAAAAGATATCTGCAACTGTGTTCACTGCAGCATTATTTACCGCAGCCAAGATAGAGAAACAACCTAAACGTCTACTGATGGATGAATGGATAAAGAAAATGTGGTATACATACACAATGGCATATTACTCAGCCATAACAAATGAAATCTTTCCATTCTCAACAACATGGATAGACTTTGAAGGCTATGCTAAGTGAGCCATGCTAAGTGAACTATGTCAGAGAAAGACAAGTATCGTATGGTATCATTCACATGTGGAATCTAAAAAAAGCTAAATTCGCAGAAACAGAGAGGAGAGTGGTGGTTACCAGGGTGGAAAAAACAGGGAGAAAATGGGAAGATGTTTGTCAAACAGTATAAACTTCCAGTTAGAAGATGCATAAGTTCTGGGGATCTAAGTACAACATTGTGACTACAGTTAACAGCACTGTATTATATGTATACTTGAAAGTTGCTAAGAGAGTAGATCTTAAATGGTCACACTGTTAAAAAAAAAAAAAAAAGAAATGGTCAGTATATAACCTGATGGGAGGGTTAGCTAATGGTGGCCATCATGTTGCAATATGTTAGTGTATTTTCAAATAAATACACGGTAAAGATTAAATTTACACAACGTTACATGTCAAGTATGTCTCAGTAAAGCTGGGTGGGGGGAGGTGGGAAGGCAAATCTGGAGCACAGTGAGACACAGAGAGGCACCTGGGAGACGAGATGAAGAACACGCAACGGTTCCTCCATGAAGGTCAAGGGCCATAGGCATAAACAAAACAAGGCATAAACAAAATGTGGTGTGTGTGTGGGGGGGGTGTGTATTATACATGGGATGGAATATTACTGGGCTGTCTGTGGACAGTCCTGGAGATAAGCCAGTCACAAAAAGACAAATACTGCACGATTCCACTCCTGTGATGTAACTAGTCAAATTCACAGAGACAGAAAGTAGAATGGTGGTTGACAGGTGCTAGGGAGAGAGGGGGATAAGGCCTCGTTTAATTGATACAGATTTCAGGTTTTGTGTTATGTGCCCTTAACCACAGTGAAAAGTACTTTTTCAAGTATTTTTAAAAAGATACTCTAGTGCCGACTACTGAAGTCCATTAATGCTACGATAAGTAGCAGATTCTGCCTTTGCTTCTTTTTCTTTCCAGCCTAAGAGCTTACGTATTGAACTGTCTTCATTACAGGACGTGTGGCAAGAATTTAACCACATCAAAATGCATTTCTTTTTTTTTCCCGTTTTGTTTATGCTCCTAAAAAGGAACAACAAACAAAGGCTGGAATCAAAGCTAAAGGGAACACAGCTCCTGCCAGGGTTTTTATTTGGGCTCGCTGAGACCCGTGTTGGACTTCTGAACTCCAGATCAGTAAAAGAAGGAATCTGAGTCGTCTGAAACTGCGAAGTTTGTGATTAATTTGTTCCAGCATCGACAAGAGACTGAAGCACTGAGGACAGATTGGGGGGCACCCAGCCCACCCCATCAGTCACCGTCAGCAGACTTACCCTGGTGATACCCAGCGCCCCGACATTCTCGCTGTAGGACGTGGTCCCGTTCCCGGTCCCCCAGGCCCCTGCCAGCAGACAGCCAAGACCCTCGATGCCGATGCCTCGGTTGACCGCGTGCCTCGGAGGGGGTGGGGCCCCCACCAGCCGCGCGCAGGCGTAGTAATCGCCTACCGACTCCACCATGGAGGAGATGACCCCGGCAATGATCCCAAAGACCCCAGCCAGGCTGATGGTGGGGAGGCCCCACTGTCCTGAAAGAGCAGCACAGAGGGAATGTTAATCCAGAAGGCGGCAGGTTGCTGAACCCCAAATAACTTCTTTGCCGGGGGCGTCTTTGGAAAGCTTATAAAAATTCTTTTAACTTTTATTTACTTTTTGAGAGACAGAGAGAGACAGAACGTGAGCAGGGGAGGAGCAGAGAGAGAGAGAGAGGGAGATGCATAATCCGAAGCAGGCTCCAGGCTCCGAGCTGTCAGTGCGGAGCCTGATGCGGGGCTTGAACCCATGAACCGCAAGACCATGACCTGAGCCGAAGTTGGACGCCTAACCGACTGCGCCACCCAGGCGCCCCTGCAAGGCTTTCAAGACCAGGAAGTATGTCTTCCAACCCCACGACTGTCCAGAGGCTTTGGCCTGGACTCCTGCCCTCCCACTCCGTCCTGAGGGTAAGTCAGACACGCAGACCTGGAGGTCACTGTGCAAAAGAGCAAGCGACAGGGCTTCTTCCCAGGGCACATCTTGAAGCTTTTGGAAGCAGAGATTCTCACTCAGGGAGGCTCTGGGTCCACAGTCCGCGGGGCCAGGCCCTCCCTCCCTGGTACCTGGTTATTAATACACCCCGAGCCAAGAAGTGCTAGGAAAGACAACCAGAAGTGGGCTATGGGATGGCCGTGACCTCATCTTCCTGGAAACGTTCTCATTCAGCCCAGGGATCCCTTGGGTAGATGCAACTAATCCAGGAAGAGTCCCAAAGGTCTAGCCAGAAGGGTGAAATGTCTCTGATCTGCCCGCGCTCAGGCTGTGGGTTCTGGGTAACATGGAGGAGGGGTGGAGGGATGTAGACAGTCTTGGAGGAAGGTCCTGGAATGGGAGCCTTTGGTCTATCACCCTCAGAGGAATTTTTTTAATATATGAAATTTATTGTCAAATTGGTTTCCATACAACACCCAGTGCTCATCCCAAAAGGTGCCCTCCTCCATACCCATCACCCACCCTCCCCTCCCTCCCACCCCCCATCAGCCCTCAGTTTGTTCTCATTTTTTAACAGTCTCTTATGCTTTGGCTCTCTCCCACTCTAACCTCTCTCTCTCTCTTTCTTTTTTTTTTTTTTTCCTTCCACCCTCAGAGGATTTTTAGGACAATCTGAGGGTCTCCTTCTTCTCCTAGGGGTCTGACACAGACTCCCCAGAGCCTGCTCCTCCTTGTCAGATCTTTTGGAAGAGATCCATCCTTTGCCCCTATTCAGCTCTCCATCCAGTGCCCTGGTCCCCACGGACAGTCCTGGAAAACACATGTCCCAGTCATAAAGGGGCCCTATCTTCTCATTACCTGGGTAAGGGAAGCGAAACCAAGGAGCCCGGCTCAGGACATCGCCTTTGGTGTCGGTGCGGGCCAGGTGCCCGTAGGCCGTGGCGGCCGTGGGGAGGGTATTGGTGACTGTGAGCACGAAGCAGAGAAGCCACGAGATGCAGAGCGCCAGCAGCACCTGCCAGAGGGTGGGGCTTCACTACCCATCCCAGACCCCCCAGCCCCTGCCAAGGCCTCCCAGAGGTGCTGGGCCAGGGAGGCAGGTCAGGGAAGCTCTTTGAAATAAGCAAGTGCTGGGTTACTGGCCCTGGTGGTGACCACTACAATCTGCATCATAATTAGTGCATTAACGGAATGTAGAAAATAAACTCTGGAAAGGCCTTGTATCAAACAGAGGCAGAAATGTCTAGCAAAACAGGCACAGCCTGCGGCGGAAGGATTACCATCTGTCTTCCTTTCCACTGCCTGCTGGTCACATGACCTTGGATCAAACTCCCTGAGCCTCCGTTTCCTCGTCTGTGCGATGGCATTACAATCACTGCTCTGCAGGGCCTGAAGCAAGATTTCTTAGAGCAGGGTCTTCAGATATACTGATATTTCATCCCTGGTGGCAGAACCCCAGAAATGTGTATTTTGAGCGATGTCCCCAACTGATTCTTGCACAGTGAACTGTAGAACCACTGACCTGCAGGGTGGTGAAAGATGGACGAGACGTGGAAGTACCTTTGTACAATTTGAGACGTAGCTCACGGTGCAATTAAACCAGAAAACATACCGTGTGGTTGGTAGCCACACAGAGCTAACCCCGGTGCAAATCCAACAGCGGGGTGTCTGAAGAGGGGGCACCAGCATCGCTGTGAGGGATCTGGCTTGCCCACGGGCCGCTGAGGAGGAACGTGATCTGAGCGACAGAGTCCTTAGTTTTGTGGAGTCGGGCGTGAACCTTGCTGGGAGCACAGCCCCAGGAACGTGAGAAGGCTGTCCCGCACTGGTGCCCAAAGCAGTGGCCTGGGGCAGGGTTCTCTGCTCCTGGGGGAGCAGCTTTGTGGAATGAGGGGACCACATCGCACCAGCAGCCAGGGAGCACTCCCACGGACGGTCGGCGGGCCTCCTTCTACAGAGGATGAATGCAGGTGGGGGGGGGGGGGGGGGGGCCCCCCCCCGAGGAGGAGCATTTGCTTTGGGGACCTTCTGGGAGTGTGGGGGGAGGCCCCCACTCTCCGGGTGAGTCCACTAAGAACGGAAGAGGGCGGGGAGTGCTTCTTACCGGGAAGACCTGAAACAGGTAGAACTTAGACACGCGGCACTTCTTCTGTCCTCTGTAAATGGGCATGGGCACAGCGACATTTTTCAGGTACTGAGAAAACAGCACGATGAGGAAGATGGTCCTGAAACAGAAACATGCCATGCCCAGCCCGGCAAGCTGGGGCTTATCCTCAGCAAGCGTCCAGGAGGCTGAGCCACCGCTGTCTCGGGGACGGGGAGGCAGTGGCCGCACCGGGAGGGTCCCCATCGAGGCCCCTCTTGGCAGCGCGGGCAGCGTCCTGCCATCTCTGAAAAGGTGGGCTGTTCCCTTTCAGAGCCGCCGGTGGCTGGAGAGGAAGAGCGGGGAGGGGGGCTGTGATCCCCTGGGGGTGGGCAGCTGGATGGGTCCAGTGGTTGGAGCCGGTGAGGTGAGAGTCCAAGACTGTCCTCTCTCCTGGGTCGTTCTGCAAGTCCTTGTGGTCAGACTGCAGTGGCAGTGTGTCCGGTGCTGTCCCCAAGTCCCTTCGAAGCTCTGTTGAAACGCTTAAGGCCTCTTTTTCCATAAAGCCTTCCTGACCCTCCCAGTTGGCTTCCACCACCCCCTCCCCTGAACGTGCTTGGCATTCTGCGATTCTCGTCACTGTCTCCCGGTGTCACAGCTCCGTGGGTCCAAGGCTCATCTCTCTCCTACGCCGTAAGCTTACTGAGAGCTGGAGCCACGTCTTTGCACCCTTCTCTTTGCACGGACATTTGCAATAAAACCCAGCAGGCAGAGGACCAGCAGTATCGATTTTTTTTGTGAACACTAAGTATTCTTCTATGCTGCCTGTGATTACTTCATTGTTTTGAGTACTAAAAATGCAACAAATAGTATTAATAATAAATTGTGGCAGTTTCGCTGCTTTTTAAGGTATCGGAGTATTCATGAAAATATCCGTAAACCACAGGAGTTTGCCAATATCCAGAACACATTCTTCTTCCTGGGTAATCTTCCACCAGAAAGAACTTAGGTGCCACTCCGTTCCCAGAGAGTACTTACATGGCGGCAATGCCCCAGTGGATCCCAGCATTGTTGCCCGCAGAATCAAAGAGAGGCAAGGCCACCAGGGAGATGGTCGGAGCAATGGTCAAGGGGCCAATGTAGCGCATGAGAAACCCAATGAGGCCTGAGAATCCCACCAGCATCTGGACGCAGGAAGCGACCATGATAGCGCCCTGCAACTGAGGAGGGAAAGTACAGTTCATGTGCCTTGAAACTTGCAGAGGCCAGGGGCCACCATGGCAGACCCAGCTGTGGCAGTCCCCTTCCCAACCCGGGCCCCCTGGGTGGCGCACACAGAGGCAGTGCAGCGACAAGGCTGAACCCCAGAGGAACTGAGGCAAGGAGAACCCTGATCTCGCTCCTCTCTCCACTTCGGGATTTCCCACCACACGTTGGGCATCTTTACTTAATTTGAAAGTTTTCAGGAAATAGCCTTCAAAAGACCTTCACAGTCATAGTGATGATGCTGATGTCTGGGAATCCTAACATCACCCAGGAGTGTGTTGAACATCTTGTTTCTTTATTTTTCTGTTTTCCTACTATGTGTTGCAAGCATTGGCAATTTTTTTTTTCTGTAAAGGACCAGATAGTGAATATTTTAGGCTTGATCAGCCATATGGGCTCTGTCGAAACTTCTCCAGACAAGATGTGAACAAATGAGCCTAGCTGTGTTCCAATACGATTTCATGGGTAGATACTGAAATTAGAATTTCATATAATTTGGACACATCATGAAGTAGTATTCTTCTTTTTCAACCATTTAAAATATAAAACCATTCTCAGCTTGTGAGCTATATAAAAACAAGCAGCAGTCGAGATTTGGTTCATGGCCTGAAGTTTGCCAACCCCTACTTTGTAGGACTGATTGAATTTACTTTACTTCTCCTTTTTTACTCTTCCAGTTTGGATGTTCCACATTCCATTTTGGCCCTGATAACTCTCCCTGTTTTGAAGTCTGCTCTTTGTGAAAGTAATAGAATGACTCCTACTTTCTTTTGACTAGTGTTAGGGTGGTATATTTTTCTCCATCCACTTACTTTCAATCTCTGTGCACCTTTATATTTACAGTAGGTTTCTTACAGACAATATTTAGTAAGGTCACATTTTTAAAAATGTTTTCATTTATTTTTGAGAGAGAGAGAAAGAGAGAGAGAGAAAGAGCGTGAGCGGAGGAGGGGCAGAGAGAGAGGGAGACACAGAATCCAAAGCAGGCTCCAGGCTCTGAGCTGTCAGCACAAAACCTGATGTGGGGCCCGAGCTGTGAGATCATGACCTGAGCTGAAGTCGGACACTCAACTGACGGAGCCACCCAGGCACCCCGTTTTTTAAATGCACTCTGACAATCTCTGTCATTTAATTGGTACATTTAATCCATTGACATTCAAAGTGATTACTGATGTAGTTGGGTGGGTATCTACCCTATTTATTACTGTTTTCTATTTGTTGCCCTTCTTTGTTCCTATTTTTGTCTTCCACTGTGTGTGTGTGTGTGTGTGTGTGTGTGTGTGTGTGTGTTTTAGGTTTTGGTTTTTTTTTAGTTTATTTTATTTTGAGAGAAAGGCAGAGACAGAGACAGAGAGACAGTGAGTGGGAGAGGAGCAGGGGGGGCTGGGGGGACAGAATCCCAAGCAGGCTCCATGCTGTCAGCCCAGAGCCCAACGTGGGGCTCAAACTCACAAACCATGAGATGACGACCTGAGCTGAGATCAAGAGTTGGACGCTTAACCAGCTGAGCCACCCAGGCACCCCTCTTTTTGTGCTTTTAATGGAGCATTTTGTCTGACTCCATTTTTTCTCCTTTCTTAGCCTATCAGTTATCTTTCTTTCTTTCTTTCTTTCTTTCTTTCTTTCTTTCTTTCAAACTTTTTTGAATGGTCGCCCTCGAGTTTGCAACATACACTTACAACTAATCCAAGTCCGCTTTCAGATAACAAGATGCCAGTTCACGAGCAGGGTGAGCACATTAATAACAAAGTAACCCTAATCCGTCCTTATCATCGCTTGTATCACTGCTGGCACCTATTTTGTTTACATATGGGGACACATCAGTATATAAATAGAAACTACCATGATCCTGGAAGGGGAAGTTTGGATGGGTCTAATGTGTTGAAAACTGAACTTGCCTTCTCTTCCCAGTTATTTTTTTACTTTTTTCTGCTACCACCATGTTCTTAAAATAGAACCACTGTTCACTGTTATTTCTCCATTATTTATAGCCCAGCAAGTAATGCCCTTCCTATCGCTGGTACATTTGCACCACTTTCCCTGGTGGCTAGTATTGGGATATACAGCTGGTGTGCTGACCATCAGGGTTTTCAATCCTTGAGATGTGCGTGTAAACCTAACTCAGTTAAACATGGAATATCTACCTTAAATTCCCATAGGCTGGCTGGGTAGATTCAACCAATCCATCCTATTAATGAAACGAGGTTGAAACTTACAAGAACTTTCTCCTGCTTACAGCACTGGTGAAAAACACTGGACCAGCAGATGGAGCTAAACTATCACAGAAAAGGCTCTGGCTTTGGTTTACTGTGTGGGAGCCTTGGAAACCATGTGGGAGAAAATAGTGGAGACTATTGTCTTAGACCAGTCAAAAGGAATCCCTACCCCGGGCCCTGGGCTTTCGAGCAGCTGTTGGCAAACTTCTGTAAAAAGCTAGATGAAAAATAGTTTAGATTTTGGGGGCCATGTGTGGTTTCTCTCACATCCTCTTTTTTAAAACAACCTTTAAAAAATGTAAAAACCATTCTTACTTTGTGAACAGTTAGAAAACCAGACCTCAGGCTGGATTTGGTCCAAGAGCCATAGTTTTCTGATTCCTGCTCTAAGGACTCCATATATCATAAACACAATAAAGGTAGTAAGAAACTATAGGGTCTCTGCCACTTGGGATCCCATGTTCAATGCAGGCACAGCGTGACCCACATCCCTCAACATCTCCCTATTAATACTGTTCAAGCCCCAGGGAAATTATTTTCCAGAACTCTTGCCCAGCATCCTCAAAACACAAGGTCGCTGCTTCTGAATGCGGTAAAGCTTTGTGAGTCGTGCCACTGTAAAGCCAGAGTCAGATACTTCATGAGGACACAGGAAAGATCTGAGCCAGGAGTGCTTAGGTGGGAGAAGAGACAAATGAACTCATCACATCTTTCTTCTTGGAAGGTATAAAGGCAACAGATTCTTGCATAAGCAAGTCCAGTCCTGGGGCGCCTGGGAATGTCCGACTCTTGATTTGGGCTCAGGTCATGATCCCAGGGTCAAAGGATTGAGGCCCACATTGGGCTCTGTACTGAGTGTGGAGCCTGTTTAAGATTCTCTCACCCCCTGCTTGCTCCCTCCCTCTCTCTCTCTCTCAAAAAAAAAGGGGGGGGGGGATTCCGGCCCGCAATAGGTCTGAGCGAAAGGGAAATCTTGCCCCTGGCATCTAGCAGAGCAGGGTAAGGAAACTCTATTTCTTGTTTTCGCTTAGTTTCCATTTGGACTTAACGAAGCCAAATACAGACTCCCTGGGGGACAGAAGAAGCAAACAAACAAACACCCACAAACCACGTGTGTTCTGTGATTCATTCTGTTGGTGGTATCATAAAACTGGGCTTCGCTGAAGCATAGCCTAATTTGGAGAAGGCGGTACAACACACAGCCTTCTGAGATTCGCCAATCCACCGGGCAAAAATCCAGGGCCCCACTAGCTTGACAAGGGAAATTCTTAGGACTATCTTGGTCTAGAGCTATCTAGAACCGTTCTTTAAAGATGAAAGAACCTTGCTAACTCTGGATTCACTCTGAGATAAAAAGGAAGCACGAAGACTGGATGAGATTATGGAAGTACACATACTTTTGGCCTGTGTATCAGAGCGTAGGTGTGTGCACAAAAAGCTGCTTTTGCAAGGGAAGAAGAACAACCGAAGGTTCTGGCTGGAACTCGACAAGTGATGGCTCAGACTGATCTGCTGTGCCCTTATAAGCACAGTGCTTGCTGAGCTATCAAAAGTGTTGGTGGGAGAGCCCACGCTGAATGAGAACAGACCCTGCTAGAAGCCAGGTGGCCTTAGGGGAGTTTGTGGCCTGAAGCAGCTGCTCAACCCCCTCTCCCTTTGACAGACCATCACTAACTAGTCTGCATTGTTTGGAATTAGACCACAAGCAGATGGCACCAAATAATTTTAAGATCGGAGATTCCCGTCACATCCCGAGTGATGCCCCAAAGGCATCAAGTAAGGAAGGACGGATCCACAAAATCCGCTGATTAAAGGAAATAGTTATAGTCAGGTAAAGAGAAGGCACGTATACAGGGAGCGTTCGTAGGATTCATGAGCAAGTGACAGTCCTCTCCCACGGCCCCCATCGGGACAGACACTACCTCACAAGATAACCTGACTCCAGCAACAAAGACTTGGATTTCACTGTGTGAGTCTTTGAATTTGGAAAGCACTAGTTGGGGCCACGCTAAAGGTACTGCTCACCTAACTGAGAAATGGAGGCTAGAAGCATATAACATTTCAACAGAAGGACATTGGTGGGAGAAGTAAAGCAAGTCTAAGTGCAGCCAATGGACCGAGTGACAAGGCTGACTATGCGAACATATGGACCCGGGATTGCCCCCGTATAATTACATGGGGTCTTGGGCTGTGGTCAGTGACTAGCAGTTTGGGCTGGCAAGTGGCTCATACAGGGCTCCTTTTATGGCACACGAGTTTAAAGTTAAATCTCAAATATCGGTGGTTCATGGTGATGCCCCTGAGTCTTAAAAAGAGGAGTGAAGTATGACTTTGAATGTAGTCACTAGGGTCCACAAGATGATACCTTGGGCCACAATCCATGCACATGTGGGCTCATGAACAACATAATCCCTCTCTCCATCTGAAGTCACTTAGGTTGCCCAGGATGGTCCCCGTTGCCAATAGCAATGGGCGCATGTGCCTTTGGTGGGAGAATATGAGGGTATATGGCCCATGTCTCAGAGCTGGCAGTCTGCCTGTGCTGGACATTTCACAGAGTATGGGAGGTTTTAATATTTTTAAAAACTGGCATTGACAGTGTCTCTGGTTTGACCTTTGCCTATTTTGCAACTGAAGCCGTGGACCAGACTACTATAAAAAGTTGCCCACCAACATGAATGTCAACATATATGTGAAAAAGGTCAAGGACTTCCTGGCCTCCATAACCATAGGAGTCAATTCCTATAATAAATCTCCTCTTACGTGTATCTCTATGTATCCCGCTGGTTCTGTTTCTTTGGTCATCCCTGACTGGCACACATATCTTATGACAGCAATCCCACTCCTAGCTGTATATTCAGTGGAGATATGAATATACATTCACCTAAAAACAAGGACACAAACATTTATAGCAATACTATCTATAACTGGAATACCATCTATAACTATCAATAACTGGAAACTACCCATAAACACAGTCTGGGTAACAGCAGAATACATAAATAAATTGCTGTAGAGTTATATAATGGAACACTACTCAGTAAAGACAGTGAAAAATCTACCGCAACATATAACAATACGGAAGACTCTTGTAAAAATAATGTTGAGGGGGCGCATGGGTGGCTCAGTCAGTTAAGCATCTGACTTGGGCTCAGCTCACGATCTCACAGTTCATGGGTTGGAGCCCCGCGTCATGCTCTGTGCCGACAGCTCGGACCCTGGAGCCTTCTTCGGATTCTGTGTCTCCCTCTCTCTGCCCCTCCCCTGCTTGCACTGTCTCTGTTTCACTCAAAAACAAATAAACATTAAAAACATTTTTTTAATTATGCAATTGAGACATGGACTTTAGGTAAATCATCTATTTAGAAGTAAGTACTGATAGAGAGCTTTATCTTGACTTTCTGTAAATTTGGATATAAATAGTTTGAGCACTACAAATCAACTTGAAACAATTAAATGTATGTTTCCTTGAAAAAAAATAAATAATAAAAAAAATTTTTTAATAAAAAAAATAATGTTGAAGGAAGAAGACAGACACAAACTAATATGTACTGTGTAGTTCCGTATATAACGTTCAAAACCAGGGGGAACTAATCTATGGTATTGGAAATCAGGTCAGTGATTATCCCTGAAGGAGGAACAATGGGGCCTCTGGGATGTTGGTAATGTTCTGTTGCCTGATCCAGGTGCTGGTTACACGAGCAAGTTCAGCTTTTGGAAATTTATTGTGTTCTTTTCTATCTGTATTAAACTTAAGTTAAAAGTTCATTTACAAGGGTAGTGGTGCCTGGGTGACTCAGTCGGTTGAGCATCTGACTTCGGTTCGGGTCATGATCTCACAGTTCATGGCTTCGAGCCCCGTGTCGGGCTCTGTGCTGACAGCTCAGAGCCTGGCGCCTGCTTCGGATCCTGTGTCTCCCTTTCTCTCTGCCCCTTCCCGCTCATGCTCTGTCTCTCAAAAATGAATAAACATTAAAAAAAAAATTTAAAAAAAAGAAAAAAGAATAGAGGGGCGTCTGGTTGGCTTTGTCAATTAAGCATCCAACTTTGGCTCAGGTCATGATCTCATAGTTCATGGGTTTGAGCCCCATGTCAGGCTCTGCGCTGACAGCTCGGAGCCTGGAGCCTGCTTTGGATTCTGTGTCTCCCTCTCTCTCCCTGCCCCTCCCTGCTCATACTCTCTCTCTTTCTCTCTCTCAAAAAGAAAAAATAAACATTAAAAAACATTTTTTTTAAAAGTCCATCAACGAAGGTACAAGTTCTGACTTTGGAAGGAGGGGAAAAGAAATTGAACTAGAGCAATATTATCAAACACATGGTAGTAGTATACATTTCCCCTTCCACCCCCCCTTTGCCCCTTACCTCACGGATTCTCTTCTGCCATTCTTCAGTGAATTCAGGAGAGCTGGTGTTCACCAGGCTGGCATTGAGTGTCCACGGTGGGCACTTCCAAGTGGGGAGGGAGAGCATGGCCAGAGAGGGTGCCACAAAAGCAAATGTCCCTCCCTGGAGAATGGGCAGCCTGGAGGAGGGGGAAAAGGGTGCAGTTACTCAAAAGATCCATTAGCACTGGTCTGAAACTGGGCCCAATGGGGGATTTTTTAAAATCCCAAGCCCTAGCTTGATTTAGAGGCGATACATGACCTAGCGGGTAAGCTCCACATCAGACCCATGAACCCCGGCAAACTTTGGACAGGTGGGAGAGGTGAGTACGGGGAAGACAAGCAGACCTAACCCCAGTCTTGGAGATGCAAACTAAGGAGGAGAGTCGGGCACTGGGAAATCATTCGCAGACCAGCACAAAGCTCAGCGGCCATGTGCACTGGGTGCCATTGTCCACCCCGGTCTCAGAGAATCTTCCCCAGAGCCCAGGATAAAAGCACAGCTCCCATGCGGAGTTCTCCCTCCAAGAGATGCACAGCCTAAAATCTGGGTCGCCAGACTCCTTGGTGTCTTCCAAAATGATCGGCAATCCCAGACCTTTCCCTTCAAGCCTCCTTTTCATCATACGGACAGAACAGTTTTCAGGTCAATTATCAGGGTGCGTTTTTCCATCCAGGCCCTTCTCACTCCTGCCTGGACTCTCACTCCATCCTCTGTGAGAACTTCTGGAGGTGCCCACCTACCTTTCTTCCCTTTGAGGTAAACACAGCCTGGTAAGTCAACCTCCAACAATCTTCTCTTATCAGATCAGAGGCCACCAAGGCTAACCTAGTCTGCCCACCCATGACACTAAAATTTGGGGTAGGGTGGAACAGAGGCACCCCAGCATCTTGATTGCATTTGTCACTATGATGCACCCACTTTGTCTTAACAATCCCAGAAGGGTATTTTTGAACTCAGGATTTCATAAAGATATCTTAAAGGCTTATTCTCGAGAATGACTGAGCACATTCTATGTAATCAAAATGTAAAGTTTATGAGAGTTTTGTTGCCCGAGTGGCCTTTGTATTCTGGCTGAATATTAGAGTCAGTGACACTTGGGCATCACCCTCAGTGGGTGGGCATCACCTTAGCAGGCTCGTCTAGCAGTGCACTCAAGGTGATTCTAATGTGCAGCTGGGGTTGAGGGCAACTGATCTAGATCCATAAATCTAGGCCCACAAAAGACTCCAAAGTAGAATGGAATACATTGCCCACATAAGGCAGGAATCCACAAGCGGTGTATGGGTATGTGCGAACAATTTTTTTTTTTTATTTAAAAACTATGAATCTAAATATCTTGACACAGAAGGGAAGCATGCTCTATTTATCTTTACAAAATCTCCTTGAGGTTTTAAAACAAACATATAGGGCTCCTGGGTGGTGCAGTCGGTTAAGTGTCCAACTTCGGCCCCTGATTTTTGGTTCATGGGTTTGGGCCCCACGTCGGGCTCTGTGCTGACAGCTCAGAACCTGGAGCCTCCTTCGGATTCTGTGTCTCCATCTCTTCCTGCCCCTCCCCTGCTCCCTCTCTCTCTCTCTCTCTCTCAAAAATACAGCCCACCACGTCAGCCATTTCCATTGTGCTGGGCTCCATGAGGGCAGGGATTCATTATTTTTCACTGCCATTCCTCCAGCACTGAGCCTGGCGCCACAAAGAAAACCTACCAACACTGGGTTTATCGTTGTTTTTTTTAAGTTTAATAGGCGTGTAAGGAAGTCCTAACAAATGTTAATTTGCATCTCATTAAGCTATGAGCGATGTGCACTCATTCATGTGATTTAATGTCTGTTTTCTCCTTGTCTATAAACTGCCTGCTCATTACATAGAATTTGGATACTGTTAAAATAAATAACAATTCTTATGATCATGAGCTTTCTTTTCATTAAAAAAAAATGCTTTCTGTTACTGTATGCAGGAACTCACCCCCATTCAGAAATTATTTAAGAGAGCATTTCAAAATTTTCAAGTAGTTGAGCACATTTCTAATTCTGTTTGTGTCCATTTCTTTCAAGATGATTACATGTAGTTGGGGTAATATGATATATGGACTTTCTGCCTTTTTTGCATTTGCTAAATATCTTTTATGTTCAAGAACAAGGTGAATTTTTTCCATTTATTTGCTTCAGTGTATTATCATGCTTTATGTTTAGGTTCACACGGTGTATCAATAAATTTTTCCCTTATTATTTTATATTTAGACCTTGCAGTTCCATTTTCTATCCCTTCCTGCCGTTGTCCCCACCCCATTTTGTTAGGTAGAACTTCTTTTTTTTTTTTTTAACGTTCATTTATTTATTTTGAGAGAGTGTATGCACATGCACAAGGGAAGGGGGGCAGAGAGAGGGACAGAGAGAATCCCAAGCAGGCTCCGCACTGTCAGAGCAAAGCTGGATGCAGGGCTCGAACTCATGAACCATGAGATCATGACCTGAGATGAAATCAAGAGGCAGTTGCTTAACCTACTGAGGCATTAGGAGCCCCTGTTAAGTATAACTTCTTACCAAAAGTACCCTTTTGGTAAATAGATGTGAGCAATAGAAAGAGGGAAACAGAGAAAGATATATTGATCTACACACTCTCCTTTCACTGCTGCTAGTTCTTTTATGCACATCCCGGTACATGCATAGGGTACGTGCACTCAGTACTATCCTAGGCTTTCATTTTTCTATGTATGTTTTACCTTCTACGGTGACCTTGATGCATATCTCAGGGCTCTTTTTTAAAAAAAATATTTTTTTTAACGTTTATTTATTTTTGAGACAGAGAGAGACAGAGCATGAACAGGGGAGGGTCAGAGAGAGAGGGAGACACAGAATCTGAAACAGGCTCCAGGCTCTGAGCTGTCAGCACAGAGCCCGATGCGGGGCTCGAACCCACGGACCGTGAGATCATGACCTGAGCCGAAGTCGGACGTTTAACCGACCGAGCCACCCAGGCGCCCCTCAGTGCTCTTTTATTTTTTATTTTTTTATTTTTTATTTTTTTATTTTTTTTTTAATTTTTTTTTCAACATTTATTTATTTTTGGGACAGAGAGAGACAGAGCATGAACGGGGGAGGGGCAGAGAGAGAGGGAGACACAGAATCGGAAACAGGCTCCAGGCTCTGAGCCATCAGCCCAGAGCCTGACGCGGGGCTCGAACACACGGACCGTGAGATCATGACCTGGCTGAAGTCGGACGCTTAACCGACTGCGCCACCCAGGCGCCCCCTCAGTGCTCTTTTAAATTTTATAATTATCTACTACCGCCATGGCGACCCCTATATTTTTAAATCTGCCCACGAGTATGGTTCAGTATTATTCTACATGTGCCTCTGACATCAGTCTCTCTTATAAACTATAGACTATTGATTTGAAACCAACCCAACATTTTAGACCTAGAAGAGTCCCTTGAAATATATCCAGCTTGGCCTTGTCATTATTGTAGATAGGGGATCTGGGCCCAATGTCATAGAGGTAACCAGGACGAGTGCTCGGGTCTCCTCCCTTATCATCTGGGTTTCTCGCTGCTTTTTGACACCGATTGAGAGCAAGGCATCCACGAATGCCAAGTTTAAATCCAGCTCCGCTTCTCATCAGTTCTGTGACCTAGGTATGCTGCCCAACGGCTGCAAGCCTCAGCGTCCTCTTTGATAAAATAATATACTCTCCCCAGGGAGTAGCTGCAAAGATTAAATATGTATAAATGGGTAGCCCCATGCCTGGGGCATAGAAGAGCTCACCGAAGAGCCGTAACTGCCATTACTTTGTTATTCCCTCTGAAATGTGTGGGTACTTCCTGAGAAGGTGGTGTACATTAGGATATTTTCTCTCTTGTTTTCTCTAAATAACAGATGTTCTAGTGTGGGCTTTTTTTTTTTTTTTTTTTTTTAACTGTTTGGCATTCCCAACTCTTGCAGGTTGGTTCTCTAAGACTTGTTTTCTGCATCCCTTGTTTTCTTTCGTATTGTTGGAATCCATGTGTGTGGGCTGGTCCAAGGCTGTGTCTTCGTATTAATTACTCCCTTGTTCTCTCTGGCCAAGTGCTCAGCCCTGCAGGTAGTATGATATCACCTGCTCAGAGCTCCACAGCTTTTGCTTCACTCCCCCTCATTATTCCTCCTGTTCTAGTTCTTAAAGTGGACAGTATTTGTCTACCGTAAGGTTAATGTCTGAGGCACAGCTCTCTTCATGTGATGGCACGACACGTATCAGTTGGGATGGAGCTGCTTTTGTCGGATCCACTAATCGTCTGGAAGCTTACTGCTCTCGTAGTACTGTTGGATCTATTTTAGATGCTACCCTCCCCGGTTCTTTTTATTTGTTAGATTTGATTTGAAGGAGGTGCTCTGATAATGCCCCATAAGTTCCGACATGCTATGTCCTCACTCTAGAAGTGACACTTCACCTGGCTCCAAACAGGATTTAAGGGGGCTTATGATTATATTACGCTACAGTAATAAAGGACCTACCACGCTATCCTCAGACCCCCCAACTTCACTTTCCAGCTGTTTCTCACCCCTTCCCCAGCCCACTTGCCCACACCCAGCCTCACGAACCCTTACAGAAAGAGCCAGTCTGGGCTCAGACGGAGTGGGATCTGGGTGCAAACCTCCACTGCCGCCCTCACGACACCCCATAGAAAAGGTGGTCTGATTCTTCCTGTGCCTCCTACTCCTTCCACCCTTCCCCGTGTCACCTGTGTGCTCAAGCCTGAAAAAGGGAAGACGCCCGGCCATTTTCTTTACAACAATGACTTGCATGTTTTCTAAGAAGAGGTTAAATGTCAAAACCTGTAGTCACAGGAATGCATCTTAAGAATCTCATAGGATAAGTATTTTGGAGGCATGTGTCCCCGGGGCGACTCCTAACATCTAAGTTTACACGGAATTTTAAAAAGCACTCGGCATTTTTATCCAGTTATCGCAACAGCCCTCCAGGGCAGTCGGTCCACACTGCTTTGCCTGCACAGGAGGAGACTGCCTCTGGTGGGCAGTGCCAGTGGGAGGGCCTGGCTCGGATGTGGGGAAGCCGTGATCAGAAAGTCCGACTCGCCAGGTTGAATTGCAACGGCACGTTTGTCATAAAAACAACTGCTAACAAGACGTGAAGTAAGAACAAACTAGAGTTTATGTTAATGATTAGAGAAAACATTTTTCTCCTGTCTTCATAGTCCCACTCTAACCCACAAAACAGAAACATCTACCCTTTTGGAAGCATTGAGAAGTTAAGGCTCCCCCCGTTCCCTCTGAGCTCTCAGGTACTTCTGTTAAGGAAAAGTTATTCATGACACCAGTTAATGATGTGAAGGTGACTTTATTCCAGGGTGGGACTACAATGGGATTTTGTAGTAGGGGAGAGCATCGGGCTCAACTCTGAATATAACAAGGAAAGATGGGAATTTATAGCCCAGGAGCGGGGTTGGGTCAGGGGCTGGAAAGTTACTAAGAGGAAACATAAGGGATAGGGCAGGGGGGGATCCTGCTGAAGGCAGGCCAGGGTGATCAGACATCATCTGAGTGATGGTAGAGAACTGACGAACCCAATCAGATATGGAGGGCAGGGATTCTGACTACACTGAATTAGTAAGATTCTTGCTAAAATTGGAAAATGCAGAGACCAATATGAAAGCTCAAAAGTCAAACCTAGTTGAATAGTTGTCTGCTGGGCTGGCTGAGCAACAGAATGGCCATAGTTGATCCTGTCCATTAGACACTATGACTACATAGACCTCTTATCCAGATAAGTGATGAATAGGCAGAAAATCCAGTGTGACTTGGGCCTGAAAAAGATCCTGCCTGTTTTCCTGCTCTGAAAACTTAAAGGAAAAAATTTCCTTGAAGAAACAAGTGAAAATTGTTGAGTATGTTCAAAAAATGTAAGAGGATACAGCTGCATGATAAAATAACTTGAGATAATATTTTTAAACAAAATGCTAATAGAAGACGTATAATGACTTGAATAAATGAGACATATACTATGTTCCCTGAAAGGAAAACTCAATATTACAAAGGTCCACTTATTCCAAGTTAATCTATAAATGTAATGCAATTGCACCCAAAATCCCAATGAGAATATTTTATTTCATATAATGATTTAAAAATTCATCGGGAAGAATTTAAAAATTAGAATTACTTAGAAAGACTTTTAATTTTTTTTTAATATTTCTTCTTTTTTTAATGTTTATTTATTATTTTTGAGAGAGAGAGACAGAGCATGAGCAGGAGAGTGGCAGAGAGAGAGAGGGAGACACAGAATCTGAAGCAGGCTCCAGGCTCCCAGCTGGCAGCACAGAGCCTGATGTGGGGCTCAAATTCATGGACCATGAGATCATGACCTGAGCCGGAGTCGGGCGCCTAACCGACTGAGTCACCCGAGCGCCCTAATATTTATTCATTTTTTGAGAGAGATAGAGAGACAGAGTGCGAGTAGGGGAGGGGCAGAGAGAGAGAGGGAGACAAAGAATCTGAAGCAGGCTCCAGGCTCTGAGCTATCAGCACAGAGCCCGATGCAAGGCTCAAACCCATGAACCACAAGATCATGACCTGAGCGGAAGTCGGATGCTTAACTGACTGAGCCACCCAGCTGCCCCAGAATAAATTAGAAAGACTTTTAAAGTAAAGAATAATGAGGAAAAGCTTGCCTAACTAGATAAAGTCACTACAAAGTTATTAATTTTAAAATAGGGCAGTAATGGTTGAAGACTTAAAGAAATCAATGGCAGAGAACAGTAGCCTGAACAGATTGATCCTAGGATATATAAGAACTTAATATGTGATGAATAAAGTCTTGATTCCCAATGAGGAACAGATGGTTTATTCAATAAATGATACTGAGAAAATTGGCTTTTACAGAGAAGAAAATCAATTTGAGGACTTACTTCATACAATGCACCTAAATGAATCCTAAATAAATTCAAGAGTTAAATTAAAAGAATCTAAACAACACACAGACAAGATACTTTTTTAAAAGGTGATTACTTATCTATTGGATATAGAAAGGATTTCTAAGTTAAAAGTAGATCAAGAAATAGCAAAGGAAAAAAGTAATACATTTTACCATAGAAACATAAAAGCTTTATTATGGCAAAAATATCTTAATCAAAATTAAAGCACACTAAAAATGTTTATGGCAATTAATAAACACAAAAATTTAATAGTCTTTTTTAAATTAATTTAAAAAAATTTTTAATGTTTATCTATTTTTGAGAGAGAGAGAGAGAGAGAGCATGAGCAGGGGAGGGGCAGAGAGAGAGGGAGACACAGAATCTGAAGCAGGCTCCAGGCTCTGAGCTGTCAGCACAGAGCCCAATGTGGGGCTTGAACTCACAAACCATGAGATCTTGACTTGAGCTGAAGTTGGAAGCATAACCGACTGAGCCACCCAGGTGCCCCAATATTCTTAATATGTGTTGACTTTTTTACAAAATAATAAAAATGACTTCTGATTAAGAATGCCAGATTATACACTTGCCCTCTCTTGAAACTTCAATAAAATGATTAAAATATATTTTAGAAGAATAAATTACAAGGATAAAAAGACCTGAGCAGGAGACAGTTGCAACAAACTGCAAGCTAAAGAGCAGATGAACAGTGGTAACTGATTTAACCTCCTGGGGAATCAGTATCCTATGGAAGCAATCGGGAAATGACAATATACTGAAAAACTCACCACGTGTCAGGAGTTCGTTCTTGAAGTAGGGTTAAACGTGGAGCTAAAACAGGTTAAAAATCTTTCTCAGAACACCAGTCAGGTAACTATCCTTCCCCCATCTTGGCAGAAGACTTTAAGTTTATTCCGTGAAAAAGGCAAACTGCAGACTGCAGTGACACGGGCACAGTTGAAGTGGAGATACCGTACTGAACACTGGGATGATTCATTTAATATATGTACACTGAACACGAAAACTTCCAGCTCACTTTCCCACTGAGCTTCTAGCACACTTCCAGCCAGGTCTTTACCCTCTGGGCAAGAGACTGGAAGGTCCTTTTCTGGAGGATAGGACAACCTGAGAGGAAAGCATAAAGATGCTGAAATTCAGGCTTCCCCAGCTATGCTAGGAAAAACACAAAGATGCTGAAAATCATGACACCATATTAAGACTACAATGTGAATTGTGACCCTTGCAGTTGGGACATGTGTCATTCCTGCATGTCATGCTATGATGAGGCCCAAAGTGAACGAGACACACTCTCAGGTTCAGAACATCTAGTCAAGCTTCTGAGGCCCTACCTTAAAATATGAGCAGATATACAAAGATCACCAGACAACCACAGGACTATCAATGACAGAGACCCAAATAAAGAAACAGATGAAAGTTATTTGTCTTGGGGCGCCTGGGTGGCTCAGTTGGTTAAGCGTCCAACTTCACCTCAGGTCATAATCTCACAATTTGTGAGTTCAAGCCCCACATCGGGCTCTATGCTGACAGTTAAGAGCCTGGAGCCTGCTTTGGATTCTGTGTCTCCTCTGTCTGCCCCTCCCCCATTCATACTGTCTCTCTCTCTCCCTCTCTCTCTCTCTCTCAAAATTAAACGTTAAAAACATTTTTTTAATTAAAAAAATAAAAGAAAGTAACCTGTCCTTCAAGGGGATGATACTTTTAAAACACACTCTCATTTGTATCTTTAGCAAGTAAGAGATCTTGCATTCATAGAACAAGAATAGGATGCAAAAACAAGAATATTCAGACAACAGAAAAATATCTTTTAAAACATTATAGTATAAATAAATTAAGCAGAAGAGTTGGAAGATAAAATTGATGAAATTTCCTCCCCCCAAAAGAGCAAAAATACAAAGAGATGTAAATAAGGATGGAAAAGGTAAGAAAATTAGAGAACCAGTCCAGGAAATCCAGCATGTGAATCAAAGGAGTTTGAGAAAAAAATTCAAAGAAACTGAAGGACGAGTATTTGCATATTAAAAGGACCTATGGAGTACACAGTATAATGGATAAAAATAAACTCAGGCCATGACACATAACTAAAAATTTATAACACAGGGTTGTAAAGCAGTTCTTTCCATCTTCTGGGGCGGGGTAAGGGGTAAAGATTACATAAAGGTTTGGCCTCTTAAAATCGCATTGGAAGTTATAAGACAATGGAACAGTACTTTCAAATTCTGAAAGAAAAGTATTCCCAACCTACATTTGTATACCCAGCTAAGCTATCAATGAAGCATGAGAGTAGGATCAAGATACTTTCACATATATGAAGTCTTACAAAATTTATCTATGATGCATTCTTTCTCTCTCAGGAAGCTACTGGACTCTTGTGTTTCTCCAAAAAGGATACTACTGTGGGAATAAGAGACCTAGACTGAGAACTGACATGAAGGGGATTCTCAGGATAGGGATGAAGGGTCATCTCAGGATGACATATATAATGGATACCAGGCATATAGAGCAGCCACTCCAAACTGCAGCAAGCAGAGAGCTCTAGGAGATAGTTCATCAAGAAGATTAAGCTGATGTGAATGAAATTATTAGGAAGAAATTTAGACAATAAACAAAGAGTATATAACTGAATTAGAAATAACTACATATAAAATGAAGTATAGAAACAAGAAAGGTGTTAACTCCAGGGAAAACAAAAATCTGGGCAGGAAAAGCATGTTGTGATTCAGCTCCAAATAGCATTCTAGTCATTAATTATAATGTAAATATGGAATATTGATCTATGTTGAGAGCATGGGAGAATAAGAGGATGGGAAATATGCTTGTATGCAGTGAGAGGGAGTGGGCTGTGAAAGAAAAGGAGATCATAATCATTCATATTGGCACATCAATTAGTAATACCTAAAATGGAAGTGTGTTAATTAGAGATATGGAGCTAAATAATCAGCTTAAAGGGATGAAATGTTTGACTTTGCCTAGGGGGAAAAAATAGGAGGAAGATGTGAAATCGGAAGGGGAAGCCTATTTGTCTATCTTCTTTAAACCCATCACTGCTTACTACTCTTTGACCACCCCCTACACCTCCTCCCTCCCCCACCACCCAAAATCCGTGCCAGATTGGGAGCCATTGCTCCAGCCCTCCCTTCTGTTCTGCCCCAAAGACAAACACACGTGTCCTTTTTTATTTTTAGGGCTTCAATGCTAATCATGGAGAAATGACTTAGGGAAACGAAGATGAAAGCAGGTGAAGTGGAAAAGGTTGCAGGATCTCAGAATTTGTCTCAAGGTTGGGGCATAACTCCCAGTCCCAGTCCCTCCTCCAATACAGTAATAGGCAGCTTACTGGACTTTTGTTCTCAGGCACAGACTCAAAGGCTGTGGCTCATGAAACATACCCTGGTACTTTTCTAAAAATACCTTTTAAATGGTTTTTATTTTTCCCAGTTATAAAGTAATACATGAACACTGAAGAAAAATAAATGGCAAATCAAGACAAATATAAAGAATAAATTTAAATTACCCTAATTCTATAACCCAGAAATGGTTATTAACATTTTGCTCCAGTCTTTTTTTTAATCTTTAACCAGATAAGCTTTATCAGCATACATATAATATATACCTTTTATATATATGTGAAAAATATAATCTTAAACATTTCTATCAGCCTTTCTTCTGTCTTTAACTAGATAATTGATTGTCAGTACACATATAATTTCTACTTCTCATACTTAACAAATCACGTTGGTTGCTATTGCAATAGTGAAAAACCTGAAACAACTTAAGTCTCCTTTAATAGTAAATAGTTAAATAAATTAGAATATAATTATATTTTCTAGAATATGAAATACTAAGTGATCATTTTTTAAAAAGAACTATTGCAGAAATGTGTTTGTTGGAAATGGAAAAATATTATGGTGCATTGTATATGTTTAAAAAGGGGGAGGAGGACTGTTTCTTACAATCAAATGTTTTTAATTATTAAAAAAGGGAGGGAGGGTGCAAAATTTTGTGTATAGTACAATCCTTTTCCTGGTGTGAAAAATAAATTTTTTGTACCTGGCACTAAGCTAACCTCTTTGTATGCATTATCTAATTTAATTCTCACGGCTTTGGAAAAATTCAAAAACAGTTCCTCTTCACAGAAACAAGAGGACTCTAAGAGAAAATAATGCAAATATTGTCCAGGGAAGAAAGGAGAAGGAGCATTAAGTCTCCACTAGGTAGGGCCTTAAGCACCTGGGAACCTGGAAGGAATGATCCCCCTGAGGAGTTCTGGGGTTGGGACATGTGGAATTTGAGAAGCCTGTGGGTAAGGAGGGGAAGAACACGGGTAAATGGGGAGGTGGTCAACAGCGGGGGACAGATGCATCTGGAGGGTGATCTGCTGGAATCCAGCCTCACCACGTCATCATGGTGATGTTCCTTCTTGAGTCAGTCCCTGAGTGGGCAAAGGATGATGTCACATGGACTTTTCTTTGAAACAGACCAGAATGGGGAGCAGAGTCTCAAGAACGTAAGATGGAACTGATGAATTTGCCTTGAATTTAAGAGGGTCACTGTGTTGTAAGAAATCCTGAGCACTCTGAGTCTCAACTACTTCACCAGTGGACAAAGAACACTCTGTTCATGTTTTTCCTGAGTTCCCTCCACCAAGCAGGTACATTGTAGGAAATACCACTGGTGCCTTCCCTATGGGTAACTACTCAACTTCAACCTAGAGGAAGCACACCAGCCCCCTCCTTAGGACTCCTCTGATGTGATGAATTGTCAGATCACTCTTCTATCCCAACAGCCACCACTGTTCCTGCTCCTATCAGAGCCCCAGTGGCACATCTGGTGACCTGGCTGTCAAGAGGGCAGGAGCAAAGTGGCTGCATACCTCTGATGATGGCCATGGCCTTTCTGCATAACCAATGACAGGCGCAGAGCTAGGGCAGGGCTGGGCTCAGCCACAGGAAGTCATTGGATGCAAAGGATCAAGGCCAGGGCTGACTCAGGAAAAACTGTATGCGAGTAAGTGTAAGAGAAGCGGATGGACTTTGCCAGAAGTACGTGTTCCACACTTGAGCTATTCCCAGGAAAATGGAGAGACGTGTTACCTGGAACCACTCCAGAAAAAGAAATTACCAGTACAAACTATGAATAATTCCAGAGATGGCATTAAGGCCTAGAATCACATGTAGTCAATATCTGATTTCTTCTAGTGATTTCCTTTCAAACTTAATGTCTTATTTTGAAATGAATGATAGAAGTATGCCCTTCCGTGAGTTGCAGAAGTGAACACCTAAGTGAAGAAGGCTCTTAGGGGATGCACCCAAGACCCTTAAAGCCGTACCAGGGAGACAGCTGTCCATGTCGCCAAGGATTACAGCCGCCTGCCCCACACTGGGCACAGTGCTTGTGAACTCCTATATCAAGAGAAGCAGTTATCATCTCTTATCATTCCCTTTTGATTATTATTTTTTTATATATGAAATTTATTGTCAAATTGGTTTCCATACAACACCCAGTGCTCATCCCAAAAGGTGCCCTCCTCAATACCCATCACCCACCCTCTCCTCCCTCCCACCCCCCATCAACCCTTAGTTTGTTCTCAGTTCTCAACAGTCTCTTATGCTTTGGCTCTCTCCCACTCTAACCTCTTTTTTTTTTTTTCCCTTCCCCTCCCCCATGGGTTCCTGTTAAGTTTCTCAGGATCCACATAAGAGTGAAACCATATGGTATCTGTCTTTCTCTGTATGGCTTATTTCACTTAGCATCACACTCTCCAGTTCCATCCACGTTGCTACAAAAGGCCATATTTCATTTTTTCTCATTGCCACGTAGTATTCCATAGTGTATATAAACCACAATTTCTTTATCCATTCATCAGTTGATGGACATTTAGGCTCTTTCCATAATTTGGCTATTGTTGAGAGTGCTGCTATGAACATTGGGGTACAAGTGCCCCTATGCATCAGTACTCCTGTGTCCCTTGGATAAATTCCTAGTAGTGCTATTGCGGGGTCATAGGGTAGGTCTATTTTTAATTTTCTGAGGAACCTCCACACTGCTTTCCAGAGCGGCTGCACCAGTTTGCATTCCCACCAACAGTGCAAGAGGGTTCCCGTTTCTCCACATCCTCTCCAGCATCTATAGTCTCCTGATTTGTTCATTTTGGCCACTCTGACTGGTGTGAGGTGATACCTGAGTGTGGTTTTGATTTGTATTTCCCTGATAAGGAGTGACGCTGAACATCTTTTCATGTGCCTGTTGGCCATCTGGATGTCTTCTTGAGAGAAGTGTCTATTCATGTTTTCTGCCCATTTCTTCACTGGGTTATTTGTTCCTCGGGTGTGGAGTTTGGTGAGAGCTCTTTATAGATTTTGGATACTAGCCCTTTGTCTGATATGTCATTTGCAAATATCTTTTCCCATTCCGTTGGTTGCCTTTTAGTTTTGTTGGTTGTTTCCTTTGCTGTGCAGAAGCTTTTTATCTTCATAAGGTCCCAGTAATTCACTTTTGCTTTTAATTCCCTTGCCTTTGGGGATGTGTCGAGTAAGAGATTGCTACGGCTGAGGTTAGAGAGGTCTTTTCCTGCTTTCTCCTCTAAGGTTTTGATGGTTTCCTGTCTCACATTCAGGTCCTTGATCCATTTTGAGTTTATTTTTGTGAATGGTGTGAGAAAGTGGTCTAGTTTCAACCTTCTGCATGTTGCTGTCCAGTTCTCCCAGCACCATTTGTTAAAGAGACTGTCTTTTTTCCATTGGATGTTCTTTCCTGCTTTGTCAAAGATGAGTTGGCCATACGTTTGTGGGTCTAGTTCTGGGGTTTCTATTCTATTCCATTGGTCTATGTGTCTGTTTTTGTGCCAATACCATGCTGTCTTGATGATGACAGCTTTGTAGTAGAGGCTAAAGTCTGGGATTGTGATGCCTCCTGCTTTGGTCTTCTTCTTCAAAATTACTTTGGCTATTCGGGGCCTTTTGTGGTTCCATATGAATTTTAGGATTGCTTGTTCTAGTTTCGAGAAGAATGCTGGTGCAATTTTGATTGGGATTGCATTGAATGTGTAGATAGCTTTGGGTAGTATTGACATTTTGACAATATTTATTCTTCCAATCCATGAGCAGGGAATGTCTTTCCATTTCTTTAAATCTTCTTCAATTACCTTCATAAGCTTTCTATAGTTTTCAGCATACAGATCCTTTACATCTTTGGTTAGATTTATTCCTAGGTATTTTATGCTTCTTGGTGCAATTGTGAATGGGATCAGTTTCTTTATTTGTCTTTCTGTTGCTTCATTGTTAGTGTATAAGAATGCAACTGATTTCTGTACATTGATTTTGTATCCTGCAACTTTGCTGAATTCATGGATCAGTTCTAGCAGACTTTTGGTGGAGTCTATCGGATTTTCCATGTATAATATCAAGTCATCTGCAAAAAGCGAAAGCTTGACTTCATCTTTGCCAATTTGGATGCCTTTGATTTCCTTTTGTTGTCTGATTGCTGATGCTAGCACTTCCAGCACTATGTTAAACAACAGTGGTGACAGTGGGCATCCCTGTCGTGTTCCTGATCTCAGGGAAAAAGCTCTCAGTTTTTCCCCGTTGAGGATGATGTTAGCTGTGGGCTTTTCATAAATGGCTTTTATGATCTTTAAGTATGTTCCTTCTATCCCGACTTTCTCAAGGGTTTTTATTAAGAAAGGGTGCTGGATTTTGTCAAAGGCCTTTTCTGCATCGATTGACAGGATCATATGGTTTTTCTCTTTTTTTTTGTTAATGTGATGTATCACGTTGATTGATTTGCGAATGTTGAACCAGCCCTGCATCCCAGGAATGAATCCCACTTGATCATGGTGAATAATTCTTTTTATATGCCGTTGAATTCGATTTGCTAGTATCTTATTGAGAATTTTTGCATCCATATTCATCAGGGATATTGGCCTGTAGTTCTCTTTTTTTACTGGGTCTCTGTCTGGTTTAGGAATCAAAGTAATACTGGCTTCATAGAATGAGTCTGGAAGTTTTCCTTCCCTTTCTATTTCTTGGAATAGCTTGAGAAGGATAGGTATTATCTCTGCTTTAAACGTCTGGTAGAACTCCCCTGGGAAGCCATCTGGTCCTGGACTCTTATTTGCTGGGAGATTTTTGATAACCGATTCAATTTCTTCGCTGGTGATGGGTCTGTTCAAGCTTTCTATTTCCTCCTGATTGAGTTTTGGAAGAGTGTGGGTGTTCAGGAATTTGTCCATTTCTTCCAGGTTGTCCAATTTGTTGGCATATAATTTTTCATAGTATTCCCTGATAATTGTTTGTATCTCTGAGGGATTGGTTGTAATCATTCCATTTTCATTCATGAGTTTATCTATTTGGGTCATCTCCCGTTTCTTTTTGAGAAGCCTGGCTAGAGGTTTGTCAATTTTGTTTATTTTTTCAAAAAACCAACTCTTGGTTTCGTTGATCTGCTCTACAGTTTTTTTAGATTCTATATTGTTTATTTCTGCTCTGATCTTTATTATTTCTCTTCTTCTGCTGGGTTTAGGCTGCCTTTGCTGTTCTGCTTCTATTTCCTTTAGGTGTGCTGTTAGATTTTGTATTTGGGATTTTTCTTGTTTCTTGAGATAGGCCTGGATTGCAATGTATTTTCCTCTCAGGACTGCCTTCGCTGCGTCCCAAAGCGTTTGGATTGTTGTATTTTCATTTTCGTTTGTTTCCATATATTTTTTAATTTCTTCTCTAATTGCCTGGTTGACCCACTCATTCGTTAGTAGGGTGTTCTTTAACCTCCATGCTTTTGGAGGTTTTCCAGACTTTTTTCTGTGGTTGATTTCAAGCTTCATAGCATTGTGGTCTGAAAGTATGCATGGTATGATTTCAATTCTTGTAAACTTATGAAGGGCTGTTTTGTGACCCAGTATATGATCTATCTTGGAGAATGTTCCATGTGCACTCGAGAAGAAAGTATATTCTGTTGCTTTGGGATGCAGAGTTCTAAATATATCTGTCAAGTCCATCTGATCCAATGTCTCATTCAGGGCCCTTGTTTCTTTATTGACCGTGTGTCTAGATGATCTATCCATTTCTTGTAAGTGGGGTGTTAAAGTCCCCTGCAATTACCACATTCTTCTCAATAAGGTTGCTTATGTTTATGAGTAATTGTTTTATATATTTGGGCGCTCCGGTATTCGGCGCATAGACATTTATAATTGTTAGCTCTTCCTGATGGATAGACCCTGTCACTATTATATAATGTCCTTCTTCATCTCTTGTTACAGCCTTTAATTGAAAGTCTAGTTTGTCTGATATAAGTATGGCTGCTCCAGCTTTCTTTTGGCTTCCAGTAGCATGATAAATAGTTCTCCATCCCCTCACTCTCAATCTAAAGGTGTCCTCAGGTCTAAAATGAGTCTCTTGTAGACAGCAAATAGATGGGTCTTGTTTTTTTATCCATTCTGATACCCTATGTCTTTTGGTTGGCGCATTTAATCCATTTACATTCAGTGTTATTATAGAAAGATATGGGTTTAGAGTCATTGTGATGTCTGTATGTTTTATGCTTGTAGTGATGTCTCTGGTACATTGTCTCACAGGGTCCCCCTTAGGATCTCTTGTAGGGCTGGTTTAGTGGTGACAAATTCCTTCAGTTTTTGTTTGTTTGGGAAGACCTTTATCTCTCCTTCTATTCTAAATGACAGACTTGCTGGATAAAGGATTCTCGGCTGCATATTTTTTCTGTCTAGCACACTGAAAATCTCATGCCAACTCTTTCTGGCCTGCCAAGTTTCAAAAGAGAGATCAGTCACGAGTCTTATAGGTCTCCCTTTATATGTGAGGGCACGTTTACCCCTTGCTGCTTTCAGAATTTTCTCTTTATCCTTGTATTTTGCCAGTTTCACTATGATGTGTCGTGCAGAAGATCGATTCAAGTTACGTCTGAAGGGAGTTCTCTGTGCCTCTTGGATTTCAATGCCTTTTTCCTTCCCCACTTCAGGGAAGTTCTCAGCTATTATTTCTTCAAGTACCCCTTCAGCACCTTTCCCTCTCTCTTCCTCCTCTGGGATACCAATGATGCGTATATTATTTCTTTTTAGTGTATCACTTAGTTCTCTAATTTTCCCCTCATACTCCTGGATTTTTTTATCTCTCTTTTTCTCAGCTTCCTCTTTTTCCATAACTTTATCTTCTAGTTCACCTATTCTCTCCTCTGCCTCTTCAATCCGAGCCGTGGTGGTTTCCATTTTGTTATGCATTTCATTTAAAGCGTTTTTCAGCTCCTCGTGACTGTTCCTTAGTCCCTTGATCTCTGTAGCAAGAGATTCTCTGCTGTCAGCTATACTGTTTTCAAGCCCAGCGAATAATTTTATGACTATTATTCTAAATTCACTTTCTGTTATATTATTTAAATCCTTTTTGATCAGCTCATTAGCTGTTGTTATTTCCTGGAGATTCTTCTGAGGGGAATTCTTCCGCTTGGTCATTTTGGATAGTCCCTGGCGTGGTGAGGACCTGCAGGGCACTTCCCCTGTGCTGTGGTGTATAACTGGAGTTGGTGGGCGGAGCCGCAGTCAGACCTGATGCCTGCCCCCAGCCCACCGCCGTGGCCACAGTCAGACTGGTGCGTGCCTTCTCTTCCCCTCTCCTAGGGGCGGGATTCACTGTGGGGTGGGGTGGCCTGTCTGGGCTACTTGCACACTGCCAGGCTTGTGATGCTGGGGATCTGGCGTCTAAGCTGGGGTGGGTAGGCAAGGTGCACAGGGGCAGGAGGGGCAGGCTTAGCTTGCTTCTCCTTAGGTGATCCACTTCAGGAGGGGCCCTGTGGCTGCAGGAGGGAGTCAGATCCGCTGCCGGAGGTTTGGCTCCGCAGAAGCGCAGAGTTGGGTGTTTGCGCGGGGCGAGCAAGTTCCCTGGCAGGAACTGGTTCTCTTTGGGATTTTGGCTGGGGGATGGGCGGGGGAGATGGCGCTGGCGAGCGCCTTTGTTCCCCCCCAAACTGAGCTCTGTCGTCAGGGGGCTCAGCAGCTCTCCTTCCCTTTGTCCTCCAGCCTTCCCACTTTCCGAGCAGAGCTGTTAACTTATGACCTCCCAGACGCTAAGTCGCGCTTGCTGTCGGAACACAGTCCGTCAGGCCCCTCCGCTTTTTGCAAGCCAGACTCGGGGGCTCTGCTTGGCCGGCGAGCC
Organism: Herpailurus yagouaroundi; assembly: GCF_014898765.1. NCBI lineage: Eukaryota > Metazoa > Chordata > Mammalia > Carnivora > Felidae > Herpailurus > Herpailurus yagouaroundi. The sequence continues at coordinate 11,816,726 of NW_024412391.1, read as the reverse complement.
GCCCCTCCGCCCCGGCTTCCTCCCGCCAGTCCGTGGAGCGCGCACCGCCTCGCCGCCCTTCCTACCCTCTTCCGTGGGCCTCTCGTCTGCGCTTGGCTCCGGCGACTCCGTTCTGCTAATCCTCTGGCGGTTTTCTGGGTTATTTAGGCAGGTGTAGGTGGAATCTAAGTGATCAGCAGGACGCGCGGTGAGCCCAGCATCCTCCTACGCCGCCATCTTTCCTCTCCATCCTCCCTTTTGATTATTTAATGTGGTTTTAATCACGATGACCTTGTTGCAACATCAGCATTTTTGGTTACCAGCAAATAACCAGAAGCCAGATCTACTTGGCCTTTGAGTCATCAACTATCAGCTACGTTTCACAATCTATAATGTCTTAGGGAGTTGCTCATCAGCATCTGAGACAGAAGCTTATTTCCTAGAACCAAACTCATGTTTATTCCTGACCCCACCCTAATGGCATTAACATTATTTCATTTCCCAATTTTATTTACCTCTTTCTCTGCATGTTGAATTAAGGTGTAAGTTCAAGTTCTTTGGGCCCTAAGTGCTGATTAGTTTGTGTTTCTTATGGAGCCTACCAGAAGGCTAGGCCCAGAGGCACTTTTACTACTGATTATCCCATTGAAACCCGGGGCTTCATCATCTTCTCTGTCAACATCATAGCTGTCCACAACAGAGACAGAAGGGACTTTCAGACATCGTATAGTTGAATTCCTTCATTTTGTTGACGAGAAACTGAGCCTTAAAGAGGGCAGATGATTTGTCTAAGTTCCCATGGTACAGAAGCCAAGACTGGAGTTCTGTCCTCCAGTTTCCAAACTCAGTACTCTTCCATAATTATAATTAATGCCATCTCAGGTTTATGGGCGGGACTCCCCCATCCAGAAGCGCTTTGTGTTTGTAACTCTCCACGGGGCGGGGTGTTCTGGGACCCAGGCAGGTTACCACAAGCTGTCCCTAATCCCACCGCACCATCCCACATTCCCAGAGCCGATCCTAGAAAATAGGGGGGTCTGCTAGATAGACCAGAGCAAACCCTGCACCTCTCTGAGTCCTTGGTCGGGGATTTGGAAGAAGTCTTAGCTCACCGAGATGGTGACAGAAGAAGAGAGAGCAGGGAAATAACCCTCCAAAGCCGTGGGCACTGGTCTCCACTCCTCAATAGAGGTTGCAAGAACTTAAGCCTTGGCGTCTCGCCTGGAAATGACTTGCAAAGGAAGCACTTTGGAAAGTGCCTTTGATTTGATTCAGGCAAAAAGGCCATGCCAGCAGTGAATATACTCCTCTGAATGTTGTCTGCAGTCAGTCTATCCTGGAAACAACCGGCCAGCCCCATATCCATCTATACCTGTGTGGTTTGATTCAGATAATTGACACTGAATAGATGGATATTAATTTTTCCTGTCATGTCACCTTCTATCAATATAGGTCAGCAGAAGCACATTGTAGGAAATGTTTTCCATTTCCCTTCGCGACTCCAGGGTGGGACACAGGCCTGGCACAGATTAGGTCAAAAGGAGATTTAGGGTAAAGGGACCCTCACTTGCCGGGCTCCTTCTCAAGTCCCAGGGGTCCTGCAACGTGTGCTCTAGCCATAGGCCTTTGTCAACTTTGTAAAAGTAAATGGTTTCAGCCACATTTGGCCAGCTACTGCCTCTTTGTGCTGCCTCCTCACGGACTCTAAATCTTGCATCAGATGGCATTTGAAAGGTCATAAGCACTCTTAGGATTTGGCCAGGGGAAGCTGAGTCAGGATCAATTTAGTTTGAATGTGGCAGGATAGATTTATGTGGGTTGAGACCACTAAACCACCCATGTTTGTTTGTTTGTTTATTTTTAATTTTTTTTAATGTTTCTTCATTTTTGAGAGACAGAGAGAGACAGAGCATGAGTGGGGGAGTGGCAGAGAGAGAGGGGGACACAGATCCGAAGCAGACTCCAGGCTCCGAGCTGTCAGCACAGAGCCCGACGCGGGGCTCGAACCCACCGACCGCGAGATCGTGACCTGAGCTGAAGTCGGACGCTCAACCGACTGAGCCGCCCAGGCATCCCCACCCATGTATATTTAATTTCCTGCTAGCCACCTCAGGGTCATGATTGGGTCTCGCAATACTCCTACCTCCCCTTGTGCCAGCTCACTCTACTTCGTGAAGTTGCACAAACCCGAGGTCACGTTATGTTATGAATGTGTCCTATGGCACCTGACGTACGTGGGCGTTGGAGGAGAAACAAAGGTTGAAATGTAGGGTGCCGGAAGCAAGTCTGTGGAAAACCTGAAAACCATCAGATACGCAAAATCGCCAGAGAAGACGTGAGTCTCACTGATATGCAGGCAAGATGAAAGTTTTCTCCTATCAAGAATATAGTTGATAGTGTACCACTTACACTTTTAAATGCAGCATGCATTTTAGACATTTCTGATGGAAATCACGGACAAGAGAATGTCTGTGTTTGTAGGGCACAAATCTATAGTGGTGTTACAGTTTTGTGTGAAAGGATGACCACGCATCTTAACTAGCAGTAGTAACAAACAAATTTGGACCGACCCACGGAAGCGGAATGACTGAATTATCTTTCCTTCTTTTCAGAAAATGTTGATCAAAGAGTACACCACTTTCAATTCAACAAGAAAGGAGTAGGGGCTCCTGGGTGGCTCAGCCGGTTAAGTATGTGACTCCTGTTATTCAGCTCAGGTCTTGTTCTCGTGGTTTGTGAATTCGAGCCCCACGTCAGGCTCTGCACTGACAGGGCGGAGCCTGCTTGGGTTTCTCTCTTTCTCCCTCTCTCTCCGCCCCTTCCCTGTTCGTGCTCTTTCTCTCGCAAAATAAATAAATAAATAACTTTAAAATAAAATTTAAAAAAGATTGGAAAAATTTGGAATTTGTGACAATTTGTGGTGTTAATCTGCTTTTTAAATGTCGTAATTTGGGGCGCCTGGGTGGCTCAGTCGGCTAAGCGTCCGACTTCAGCTCAGGTCATGATCTCACGTTCGGTGAGTTCGAGCCCCACGTCGGGCTCTGTGCTGACTGCTCAGAGCCTGGAGCCTGTTTTGGATTCTGTGTCTCCCTCTCTCTCTGACCCTCCCCCGTTCATGCTCTGTCTCTGTCTCAAAAATAAATAAATGTTAAAAAAATTTTTTTTAAATGTCGTAATTTATCATGATTTTTTTTTCAATGTAATAATATTATCTCTCATGCAGGATTTTGTACTCATACTTTTGTGTCCTTCTTAAAGGGGACACCGAAAACTGGACATCCTTCAGGCTGAACAAAACTTGGATATGTCCTTGGACTCGATGTTAAATAAATGATAAAGGAAGAAGGCCCACGACTAACAGATCTGGGGTGAGCAGGAGAGGTCTGGAGGACCCGCAGAGAGGGATGTCCTGATCCCTCCTGATAACCTAGAAGGGAGCCACGGTGCAGAGTTCTTTCTGGGAGACAAGCTGGGGCGGGGGTGGTGGTGGAGAATATGAAGAGAGGATGTGTCGAAATGAGGAGGGAAAAGTTCCGAAGACACATTTTCCAGGCCTTGCAATTTTGTCCAGGCCAGCTCCAGAGCCACAGAACCCCATTTTACTCAGGCTAATTTTTGGAACCTACATATGAACATAAAGGACTTGATGGTGTTTGTTTTTATGTATGTATGTATGTATGTATGTATGTATGTATGTATTTATTTATTTATAAAGGTGATTCCACTGATTATAACGATTTTGCTCATCTGAATCTTACTGTCAGGGAGAAAAGGCCATACTATCATCGGCCTTGTTTTCCGGGTACCAAACCACATACACAGTTCAGCGAATCCCTGCTGTCTCGTCTGTTCAGAACAGAACTCTCCTTCCCTGACTCTTTAGGAAGTTTTCCTGAACGAGAGCTGCCATATGTGTTGCCCGGATGGGTGAGAGCTGGGCATCTGGCTTAAGTCGCACCCATCAGAGCTCTTCCCTGGAATTTTAAAATGCGAGGCCAGCCAGAGCAGTCCTCAGCTGCTCTGGGAGACAAGCGTGGGGACTGCCAGCAGCCTGCCTCCGGTCCTGTGCGGGAAGCGTGACCGCGACAATGAAGCACAGGCACTGACGGTGTGAGGAAGAGACAGCCCTGCATCCAGACGAGGAATGGAGAGCCCCCTGTACTTAGCCTGCTGTCCCAGGGGGCTCCACTCTCCCTCCTCCGGGAGGCATCTGCGGGGCCAAGGGATTCTGTCCACCTCATGTCTGTGTGCCTCTCCCCTTTGAGACTCAAGAATTCCTCTGCCCAAATGGCCCCGAGCCTCTTCCAGAACCTGCTTGGGCCTCTTCCCCAGGTCTGCCCTGCTGAAGGCAGACCATGATGCAGGTGTACATACCCCTAGGCCTATGGAGGGTGGCCAAGCGTCAGCTATTTGGAGAATCTGGTGTATGTGTGTATGTGCATGTGCATGTGTGTGTTGGGGGTGGGTATGCAGCCCACATTCACGAGTGTAAGGACATTTATGATCTGGAGCAAAACTTGACATAAGAAGACAAGGGGGAAGGCCACAGGCTGGGGGTTGGCCCTCCCCATGTGACTAGGTCCCAAAGCAGAACTTAGAGCAGTGAAAAAATTTTAAATTCAAACCTGGCCTTCCAGGTAGAATGACCAGAACATATCTTATTTAAGAGTTTGTAAGTTTGGTTTTAGACATGCAGCGTGTGGGGCTCCATTTGTATCCTTGCCCTGCATCTCGCAAATACCAGGGGCAGGCCTTTGTAGAGACAAGAGGAGAAGAAAAAGTCCCAGTGGCACTTGAGCCCCTGGTTCAATGTGCTCCTGATGCATGGTGTAACCTTGCCTTTCTCTTCCCTTGACCTTATACACCGATAAAGAACAATTTTTTGCCTAAGCCAATCTGGACTTACGGAACTTTCATCAAGAATCCTGGCTAATATGGAAAGTAAGTGTTGGAGCCAGGACCTGAACCCAGGCTCTGATTCCCAGTCCCATGTTCCCTCCATCGTGTCCACCTAAACACCTCTGCAGCTGTAAGCCAAGCAAATCTTGCTGATACCCCAGCAGGTAAAAGTCAGAATCCCGGGAAAAGAGTTTTACCTACCTGACTCCAAAAAACACTTGCAGGAGAGTGCAGAAGCCAGAGACGAAGAAAATTGTGCTAATGAGGTAGCTCTGAGTCAGGGGGTCATGCTGCAGACACAGGTCCTTGGCCAGGATGAGTGGCACTGACACGAGCCCCCCCAGGGCCGTGAGGAAGTGCTGTGGGCGGAGCAGAGAGAGTGGACGGTTAAGCAGATGCCACGGGTTACCTGATCCCACCCTCATTCATTCTTCCGCCAGAGGAAAGAGCGCTACTCAAGCCGGACCATGAGTGACAGGCAGAGATCCAGAGAAGCAGTAGGAAGTAGGAAGACCAGACAGCAACTAACAGGGACCTAACCAGAGGGTCTGGGGTTCAAGGGCAGAACCCTGGCACTGGGAACCGATATCCTCCATGAGAAACCAAGGCAGGGACACAAAATAGCAGGACATAACAGGAACCAAGGAAGTGGCCTTAAGAATAAGAAGAAGGCAAGAGGCTCATAAATTAAAACAAGGTACAAGGTGAGGGCAAGACTAATGAGCAGGAAGCCCTGAACACATTCTCCAGATAGATCATATATTAAGTCACAAAAAGTCTTAGCAAATTTCATGAATGAAATCATACCATGGGTCTGAATGGCATGAAACAGGAGGAAAACTGGAAAATTCACACATTTGTGGAGATTAAGCAATACCCTTCTGAACAACCAACGGGAATAAGAAGAAATCAAAAGAAATCAAAAAATGTCTTGAGACAAACAAAAATGGAAACGCAACATATCAAAACTTATGCAATGTGGCAAAAGCAGTTTGAAGAGCTTATAGCGATAAACACCTAGAAGAAAAATCTCGAACGACTTTATACCTCAAGGAACTAGAACAAGAAGAATAAACTAAGCAGAAAATTAGCAGGAGGGAGGAAGAATTAACGCTATTAAAATTTCCATACTATCCAAAGCCACGTATCGATTCAATGAAATTTGTATCAAAATTTTAATGACATTCCTCACAGAAATAGAAAAAACAATGTCATAATTTGTGTGGAACAACAAAAGACTTCAAACGGCCAAAGTAATCCTTAAAAAGAAGAACAAGGCTGGAGCCATCCGAATTCCTCATTTCAAACTTTTTTTTTTTCTTTTTAGTTTCTTTATTTTGAGAGAGAGAGAGAGAAAGCAGGGGAGAGGAAGAGAGAGAATCGCAAGCAGGCTCTATGCTCAGTGTGGAGCTAGACACGGGGCTCGAACTTACAAACTGTGAGATCATGACCTGAGCTGATATCAAGAGTCAGACGCTCAACCGACTGAGCCACTCAGGCAACCCCCTCATTTCAAATTTTTATTACAAAGCTATAGTAATCAAACAGTATGGTACTTGAGAACTGGTTGATATTTTGATATTTTCCTTAGTTTAAAAAGTGAGACAAAAAGGAAATAACAAAAACATACCAGATTTTCATTTTTCAATGACATAAATAAGCAGCCTCTTTGCTAAATTTTATGGCAGTTTTTGAAAACTGGAGGAACGTTATTTAAAAAAAAAAAAAAAAACCCACAGGGGCGCCTGGGTGGCTCAGTCGGTAAGCGTCTGACTTTGGCTCAGGTCATGATCTCGCGGTTCGTGAGTTCAAGCCCTGCGTTGGGCTCTGTGCTGACAGCTCAGAGCCTGGAGTCTGTTTCAGATTCTGTGTCTCCCTCTCTCTCTCTGACCCTCTCCCGTTCATGCTCTGTCTCTCCCTGTCTCAAAAATAAATAAACGTTAAAAAAAAAATAAAAATAAATAAAAAATAAAAAAATAAATAAACGTTAAAAAAATTTTTTTTAATAAAAAATAATAAAAAACCCACAAAAAATCAGTATGGTACTGTCATAATTTTTTTCTTAATGTTTATTTATTTTTGAGACAGAGACAGAGCATGAACAGGAGAGGGGCAGAGAGAGAGGGAGGCACAGAAGCTGAAGCAGGCTCCAGGCTCCAAGCTGTCAGAACAGAGCCCGACACGGGGCTTGAACTCACAGACTGTGAGATCATGACCTGAGCCGAAGTCGGACGCTTAACTGACTGAGCCAGCCAGGCGCCCCAGTATGGTACTGTTATAAAAGTAGACAAACCAGTAGAACAGAACTGAGAGCCCAGAAATAACCCCACGCATATATGGTCAACTAATATTTGACAAGCAAGCCAAAAAGGCTCAAGGGGAAAGGATAGTCTCTTCAATAAATGATATTGCGAAATCTGGATAACCACATACAGAAGAATGAAAATGGACTCCTGTCTTGCACCATTCACAAAAAGTAACTCAAAAGTGGATTAAGGACTTAAATATAAGGCCTGAAACTGTAAAACTCCTGGAAGAAAACACAATGGAAAAGCTCCTTAACATCGGTCTGGACAAAGATTATTAGCCATGACAACAAAAGCTCAAACAACAGAAGCAAAAATAAACAAGTGGGACTACATCAGACTAAAAAGCTTCTGCGCAGCAAAAGGAACCATCAGCAAAATAAAAAGGCATCCGAAGAATAGGAGAAAATACTTGCAGTTTGCAAACCATCTATCTGATAAGGGGGTTAACATCCAAAAAATGTTAACTCATCCAAGAAAGGAACTCAGAGAGCTCAATAGCAAAAACCAAACCATCAGATTTAAAGACGGGCAGGAGACTTGGAACTTGGGAAGATGGCTTAGTAGGAGGAGCTCACCCCCTCCCACGCTTACAAGTAGGTATCATCCACATCCAAGTCAATAAACCGGACAGCGATCCAAAGACTGGCAGAACAAACTCCATGACTAAATATGGAGAAGCTGCATCTGAAAGTTTAGGAAGGTCAGAAAGGTGGAGGGAGGCTGCCCACGGGAGGGAGAGAGCCGCGCACACATACAGGGCAGAGAAATGGGCCCTCGCACCAGGGAGCTCACACAGGGAAGACTAATCCCTATAACGTTTGGCTTTAAAAGCCAGAGGGGCTGAATTCGGTGAGTTTGTAAAACCAGGGGGACTTGGAGCCTGGAGCTTTAAAAGTCAGCTGACTCAGCACTGGGCCAGCTGGAAAGGCAGGTGATAGTCGGGTCACTGCCCTTAAAGAGCCAGCAGCCTGCATGGAGAGGCAAGGTAAAAATGGCAGTTTACACAACCTCTGGGGCAAACAGGAGACAGATCTGCTCAAAGTGATTTTGTAGTGTGCCGGGGGACCTTGAAAAGGAGAGAGCTGGCAGGTGCCATTTGCCTCCCCCTCCCCCTCCCCCCAGCATGAACACAGAGCCACCTGCCAGAGGTGGGCTGCACAGACACTTGTAGCCTCAGCTCGGGGCCCAGGACAAATTTTGTTAAAGCCCCGCCCAGTGGTGTTTGCCCCACCCAGTCACAGGTCCCCCCAAACCACCCCCACCCCCCCGCCCCATTCCCACATGCCTAGAACTCAGCCTCACACCCCTTGCCGCCCTGACATGCAGCCCCCAGCCAACAACCACCTCAGCGCTTTGGGGGATCTGGCAAAGGACTAGTGGCCCGATGCAAATTTTCCTAACACCACTGCCCCGTTCCCCAATTCCCTGGCAGGTATGCCCCCTCGGAGCCGGCCTGCCTGGGTCCCACTAACACCACATAGAGGAACTACCGCCCACAACAGGCAGAGAGTCCGTGCAGACGACTGTACTGAAAGGAAAGATGATTCAGATACAACAGCAGGGCGTAAGCAGCACATGCAGGATACTTTCCTGAAGTGCCAGGTTCTGGTGAAGAGGGACACTGCACTGCAGGGCACTCCAGGACCTCCTCTTCGTAAAGTCACTACTTTGAAGAGCACAAGTCATAGCTGACTTTCTTGACACAGAGAAACAGACACAGAGAGGGCAGAAAAATGGGGAGACAGAGAAATTTACCCCAAATGAGAGAACGGGACAGGGCCATGGCCAGAGACCTAAAGAAATGGAAATATAAGCAAATATAAATAACCTGCCTGATAGAGAATTTAAAGCAATGATCACAAAGACACTCACCGGACTTAACAACAACAACAAAAAAAGAGTGGAAGACAGGAGTGAGACCCTTAACACAGAGATAAGGAATAACACAGCAGAGATAAAGGGCTCGATAAACCAAATGAAAAACACGCTTGATGGAATGAATAACAGGATGGCAGAAGCAGAGTAACAAGTTAGTAACCTAGAAGAAAGTAATGGAAAGTAATCAAGCTGAACAAAAGAGAGAAAAAAAAAATTGCACAAAATGAGAATACACTTAGGGAACTCAGTGACTCCATCAAACATAATAACAGATATCCAGATCCAGGAGGCACAGAGAACTCCCAACAAAATCAACAAAAGCAGACCCACACCAAGACATATTGTAATTAAACTTGCAAAATATAGTGATAAAGGAAATATCTTAAAAGCAGCAAGACGAAGCAGCAAAAGAAGTCATTAACTTACAAGGGAAAACCCATAAGGCTAGCAGGAGATTTTTCAACAGAAATTTTGCAAACCAGAAGGAAGTGGCATGATATATTTAAAGTGCTGAATGGGAAAAATCTGAAGCCCAGAATACTCTGTCCAGCAAGGCTATCATTCAGAATAGAAGGAGAGATAAAAAGTTTCCCGGACAAACAAAAACTAAAGGAGTTTGTAAATCACTAAACCAGCCCTGCAAGAAATATTAAAGGAGACTCTCTGAGTGGAAAGGAGAGATCAAAGTGACAGTATAGGGGCGCCTGGGTGGCGCAGTCCGTTAAGCATCCGACTTCAGCTCAGGTCACGATCTTGCGGTCTGTGAGTTCGAGCCCCGCGTCGGGCTCTGGGCTGATGGCTCGGAGCCTGGAGCCTGTTTCCGATTCTGTGTCTCCCTCTCTCTCTGCCCCTCCCCCGTTCATGCTCTGTCTCTCTCTGTCTCAAAAATAAATAAACGTTAAAAAAAATTTTTTTTTAAAGTGACAGTATAAAGGTAGGAAACACAAAAGCAGTAAAAATGAATATTTCTGTAAAAAATCAGTTAAGGAACCCCCACCCACAAAAATATAAAGTATAATAACATACACTTAAAATGTGGGAGAGGAGAGGAGAAAAGAATGGGTTCAAACTTAACTATCAACTTAATAGAGACTGCTATATGCAGAAGTTATTTACAAACCTAATGGCAACCATATATCAAAAGCCATTAATAAACATGAAAAGAATAAAGAGAAATAAGTCCAAATATACCACTAAAGAAAATCAGCAAAAGATGACAGAGAGAAAGACAAGAAAGGATCAGAGAAAACTTTCAGAAACAACCACAAAACAAGTGATAAAATGTCAATAAACACATATGTATCAATAATTACTTTGAAGCTTCTGCACAGCGAAGGAAACAATCAGCAAAACTAAAAGGCAACTGACAGAATGGGAGAAGATATTTGCAAAGGACATATCAGATAAAGCGTTAGTATCCAAAATCTGTAAAGAACTTATGAAATTCAACACCTAAAAAATAAATAATCCAGTGAAGAAATGGGCAAAAGACATGAATACACACTTCTCCAAAGAAGACATCAGATGGCCAACCGACACATGAAAAAATGCTCAACATCATTCATCATCAGGGAAATACAAATCAAAACCACAATGAGATACCACCTCACACCTGTGAGAATGGCTAACATGAACAACTCGGGCAACAACCGATGTTGGCGAGGATGCAGAGAAAGAGGATTTCTTTGGCACTGCTGGTGGGAATGCAAACTGGTGCAGCCACTCTGGAAAACAGTATGGAGGTTCTTCAAAAAATTAAAAATAGAACTACCCTAGGACCCAGCAATTGCACTACTAGGTATTTATCCTAGGGATACATGCCACTGTTTCGAAGGGGCACATACACCCCAATGTTTATAGCAGCACTATCGACAATAGTGAAAATGTGAAAAGAGCCCAAATGTCCATCGACAGATGAATGGATAAAGAAGATGTGGTATATATAGCTAATGGAGTATTACTTGGCAATCAAAAAGAATGCAATCTTGTTATTTGCAACCATGTGGATGGAACTAGAGGGTATTATGCTAAGCCAAATTAGTCAGGCAGAGAAAGACAAATAGCATGTGACTTCACTCATATGTGGAATTTAAGATACAAAACAGATGAACATAAGGGAAGGGAAGCAAAAATAATACAAAAACAGGGAAGGGGATAAAACATAAGAGACTCTTAAATATAGAGAACAAACAGGGTTGCTGGAGGGGTTGTCAGTGGGGGATGGGCTAAATGGGTACGGGGCATTAAGGAGGACACTTGTTGGGATGAACACTGGGTGTTATACACAGGGGATGAATCACTGGAATCTATACTGAAATCATTATTGCACTATACACTAACTAACTTGGATGTAAATTAAAAAATAAAAAAATATAAACAAACAAACAAACAAACATTATAAAATTTAAAAAAAAATTACTTTGAATGCAAATGGACTAAATAGTTCAATCAAAAGGCCTAGGGCAACAGAATGAATTAAAAAACAAGACCCATCTATATGTTACCTATAAGAGACTCATTTTAGACCTAAAGACACTTGCAGATTGAAAGTGAGGGGATGGAGAAATAGCTATCATGCAAATGGATGTCAAAAGAAGCTCAGAGTATCAATACTTATTTCAGACAAAATCGACTTTAAAACAAAGACTGTAGCAAGACACAAAGAAGGACACTATATAATAATAAAGGGGACAATCCAACAAGGAGTTGCAACAATTGTAAATATTTATGCACCCAACATAGAAACTCCCAAATAAATAAAAACAGTTAATAGCAAATATAAAGGAACTAATCAGTAATTATACAATAATAGTAAGGGACTTTTACACCCCACTTATATCAATAAACAGATCATCTAAACCGAAAATCCACAAGGAAACAATGGCTTTCAATGACACGCTGGAACAGATGGATTTAACAGATATATTCAGAACATTCCATCCTAAAACAGCAGAATATACATTTTTTCAAGTGCACACAGAACATTTTCCAGAATAGATCAGACATCAGCCCACACAGCAAGCCTCAAATTCAAGAAGATCCAAGTCTTACTATTCATGTTTTCTGATCACAATGCTATGAAACTAGAAGTCAGCCACAAGAAAAAATCTGGAAAGATCACAAATACATGGAAGTTAAATAACATGCTACTAAACAGTGAATGGGACAACCAGGAAATAAAAGAAACAAGTGAAAATAAAAACAACAATCCAAAACCTTTGGGATTCAGCAAAAACGGTTCTAAGAGGAAAGTATATAGCAATACAAGCCTGCCTTAAGTAGCAAGAAAAATCTCAAATGGATAACCTAAACTAACCCCTAAAGGAGCTAGAAAAAGAACAACAAACAAAACCTAAAACCAGCAGAAAAAAGGTAATAATAAAGATTAGAGCAGAAATAAATGACAAACTAAAAAACAAAAACAAAAACAAAAAACAATAGAAAAGATCAACGAAACCAGCAGCTGGTTCTTTGGAAAAAAAAAATCAATAAAATTGATAAACTTCAGGCCAGGTTGATCAAAAAGAAAAGAGAAAGGTCTCAAATAAATAAAATCACAGATGAGAGAGGAGAAATAACAGCCAACATTACAGAAATACAAATAATTGTAACAGAATATTATGAAAAACTATGTGCCAACAAATTGGACAACCTGGAAGAAATGGATAGATTCCTAGAAACATATAAAATACCAAAACTGAAACTGGGAAGAAATAGAAAATTTGAACAGGCTGATAACCAGAAAAGAGATTGAATTAGTAACCAAAAAACTTCCAACAAACAAGTCTAGGGCCAGATGGCTTCACAGGTAAATGCCATCAAACATAAAAAGAGGAGTTAATAGCTGTTATTCTTTAACTCTTCCAAAATTAGAAAAGGAAGGAAAACCTCCAAATTCATTCTATGAGGCCAGCATTATCCTGACACCAAAACCTGATAAAGACACCACTAAAAAAGAGAACTGCAGGCCAATATGAATATAGATGCAAAAATCTTCAATAAAATACTAGGAAACCAAATTCAACAATGCATTTAAAAAATCATTCAGCACGCTCAAAGTGGGATTTATTCCTGGGTTGCAATGGTGTGGTTCAATACTCTCAAATCAATCAATGCAATATATCGCATCAGTAAAATAAAGGATGAGAACTATATGATCATTTCAGTAGATGCAGAAAAAGCATTTGACAAAGTACAACATCCATTCATGATAAAAACCCTCAACAAAGTAGGTTTGGAGGCAATATATACATCTCAACATAACAAAGGCCACATAAGAAAAACCCACAGCTAACATCATCCTCAATGGAGAAAAAGTGGAGAGCTCTCCCCCTAAGGTCAGGAACAAGACAAGGATGTCCACTGTCATCAGTTTTATTCAACATACTACTGGAAGTCCTAGCCTCAGCAATCCCACAGCAAAAAGAAATAAAAGGCATCCAAATTGGCAAGGAAGAGATAAAACTTTCACGATCTGCAGATGACATGATACTATATAAAGAAAATCTGAAAGACTCCATCAAAAAACTGCTAGAATTGATATATGAATTCAGTGAAGTCACAGGATACAAAACCAATGTACAGAAATCTGTTGCGTTTCTATACACCAATAATGAAGGAGCAGAAAGAGAAATTAAGAAGACAATCCCATTTACAATTGCACCCAAAGTAGTAAGATACCTAGGAATAAATCTAACCAAAGAGGTGAAAGACCTGTACCCTGGAAACTATAAAACACGGAAACATGGAAAGACGTTCCATGCTCATGGACTGGAAGAACAGGCATTTGTTAAAATGTCCATGCCACCCAAAGCAATCTAAACATTCAGCGAGATCCCCATCAAAATAGCAGTCGCATTTTCACAGAGCTAGAACAAACAATCCTAAAATTTGCACGGAACCACAAAAGCCGCGCCCCCCCCCCCCCGCCAAATAACCAAAGCAATTTTGAAAAAACAAAGCAAAGCTGGAGGCATCACAATTCCAGACTTCATGTTATGTTGCAAAGTTGTAGTGATCAAAACAGTATGGTAATGGCACAAAAACAGACACACAGATCAATAGAACAGAATTGAAAATCCAGAAATGGGGGCGCCTGGGTGGCGCAGTCGGTTAAGCGTCCGACTTCAGCCAGGTCACGATCTCACGGTCTGTGAGTTCGAGCCCCGTGTCGGGCTCTGGGCTGATGGCTCAGAGCCTGGAGCCTGTTTCCGATTCTGTGTCTCCCTCTCTCTCTGCCCCTCCCCCATTCATGCTCTGTTTCTCTCTGTCCCAAAAATAAATAAACGTTGAAAAAAAAAATTAAAAAAAAAAAAAGAAAATCCAGAAATGGACCCACAACTATATGATCAATTAATCTTTGACAAAGCTGGAAAGACCATCCAATGGGAAAAAGACAGTCTCTTCAACGAATGGTGTTGGGGAAACTGGACGGCAGCCTTTGGCTTTCTTAAATTCCTTACAGTTTTCTGAGTCAGGGAATATAGATCTACATTATCTATATTATCTATTTCATTGGCTCATAATAATGTTTTTAAAACAGTATGGTATTTACTTTTCTTATTTTGTAGAAAAGCATAAATATGTAAAGAAGTGTAACCCATCTCTAATATTCCACATTGAACAGTTTGTAAAATTAAAAGAGACACATCCATGTCACAAAAAGCTACAAAATAAAAGGTGACAGGGGAAAGCCACCTCCCCTTTCCTAGCTCTTCTTCCCAAAGCTAAATCCCTTTATGAGTTTCTTATGAGTCCTTCAAACCCCCAAGTCACTGCATATACTTATTTCTGTCTTTCCACCTCTTTGTTTTTAACACACACACACACACACACACACACACACACACACACACACTCTAACACTCTATACAGTGTTACTTTGATTTTTTCACTTACTATATATTGGGGCACATTCTCTAACTGCAAGATAAATATATATCTTTCTCTTTTCTCTTCTCTGCGTAAAAAAGTCATTTGCTAAGATGTGTCACAATTTGTTAACCAGTCTTTTTGAAGGATATTTTGGCGTTGTTTCTAGGGTTTTGTTTATTTGTTTGTTGTGTGGTGTGAAGTTACTATTACCAATAATGCTACGAGAACATCTTTGCATTTATCTTAGCAAGTCCTGCCAATATATCCAGAGAAATTCTTCAGCACTGAGGACTGGGTTAAAGGGTATATCATCTATACCGGATTGTCATCCAGAAAGGCTGCATCAAATAATATTCCAACGGAAGGGTTTGAGAGTACCGGTTTCCCCAAATTTGCCAAGCATTGGTTATCAAATTTTTTAGCTGTTGCAAATGAAATAAACTGGAATTGGTATCTTGAAGAGAAAAATGACACAGCGTCCTTGATGGGACCTCTCAGCTTAGCACGAGGGAGAATCTTCCCCTAATTCCTCACCCCCATCCCCAACACCTGAGAGAAAGAGACCCGAGGAGTTCTGGGTTCCCCTGGAGGTCACCTGCGTGGAAGACAAGGACACCAGCGCCTGAAGTTGTGGATCTTGACTGATTTGACCGGGGCGTGTACTGATGTCGCTTTGGAGGCAGAGCCTCTTCGGACGCAGTGCCTGCTGGGTGGCGTTACCTGGATTCCTATGAGGATGCAGAGATACCATGGTGGGACCTCCAAGATGCTATAGACCAGGTTGTTGCTGCTGGGGCTCCTGGACTGCCCCCCCTTCTTCCTGTTTGGGCCCTCAGTGTGACAGTTGAGCACATTGTCTTCTCTCTGCTGGGAACATGAGAAGGGCACAGAAAGGCATTTTTTTTAGAGCGAGAGAGAGATAGGGAAGGAGGGAGGGAGGGAGGATCTTAAGCAGGCTTCATGTCAGCACAGAGCCCGACATGGGGCTCGATCTCACAACCATGAGATCATGACCTGAGCCCAAATCAAGAGTCGGATGCCTAACTGCCCCAGCCACCCAGGTGTCCCACATCAGGGCATTTTAGGAGGAATCAGTGGACTTCCTGATTTCAAGTGGAGAGCTGGACGGCCTGCAGGAGGCACTGGGACAGCGATAACGGTGGGCCTGCTTGGGATTTCTAGGTCCAGACTCAAAAGACCAGTGATTTTCTACATTATACATCTTCAGTAGGGCTTGCATGTGAAGTCTGGGACCACGCGAGGGGAGTGGGCGCGTTGCCTGAAGCCCCGGCAGAGAAGCAGCTTTGTGGAGGAGAGGTGGGGGTTCAACTCCAAGGTCAGAAAATGGGCAGATTTCCCTCCCAGACAGGGAAATGGGGATCCTGACCCCGAATGGTGTCGCTGCCCTCATAGGTGCTGTGTTTACATCTGCCGAAGCTCTCATCTCAGCCTGTTTCTATAATAGTCAGTTAACCTGATCCATCCCTTCTGCTGGGCTGTGAGTTCCTAGAATGCACCAACTGTGCCTTACCCTTCTGTGGCGTCCCCGCTTCGAGAGCAGCCAGCGCTCGTGTTCAGTATAGACCCAATGAACGGACGGAAGGTGCAAATGTGAGAGAGTGCAATGCCACCTCCTGCAGCTGCCGGGACTCCGGTGCAGGGACAGCAAGAGCGGGAGGTGGAGTCCCCGGGGGGGTGGGGTGGGGGGGCAGATGGATCCCTTGCCCCTCCGGCTCCACTCATACCCCCCACAGCTTCCGTTCCCCCACCTGGCCCTCCCGGTGTGTTTCCTAACACTCCCGATTTACGCGGCTCCGACCAATGGGGTTGTCCAGGTGTCTCCGAATGTGGCCTCCGTTATCCTGCATCAGTGCCTTAGCTTACCCTGTGCCCCCAACTTGAGCCCCTGCTTCTCCTACCCACTCCCTGATGGCAAGAGCTCCATGCCTCCTCCCCTCCACGTCTCCCGACCTCCTCCACCCATATGATTTTTTTCTCCCGGGAACTCCCAGAGCGCTGCACCTCTCTGTTACATAATGTACCATTTTCTCTCTAGTTCTAGAAACATTTCTGTACACCCTGCCTTCCCCTAGCTGGGCCACAAGCTTCTCCCTGTTAACATGCCTAGAAGTTTCTAGCAGAGCAACCTGCAATGTGAAACCAAAAACATCCTAGAAAAATGGGTGCTGATAAAGAAGGGAAGACAGGCCACTGAAGAGAGGGGTGGGTACATGCCCAGACCGGCCGCTCCCCAGAGACCCTCCAGGAAGCCAAAATGTGGGAGTCTTCGGTTTCTTTCCCAAGGTGTTTGTTTTGTTTGCCTGACGTAGGGGCAGAAAGAACTCTGAAGAGAAATGAAGAGAGTTCTCTCAGGTGCCTCCCATGATTTTCCAGAAGAGACGGCCAGGGCCTCTTCCCCAGAAGGCTGAGCAGCGGCGGGCAGGGGTCTGGCAGCTCTCAGAGCCCAGCCGAGGTTCACGGGGGACACCCGTCCCACAGGCACCCTGGGCTGCAGCCCTAGCGGGGCACAGAGGGGCTCTCTCCGCCTGTGGTGGCCACTGGCGAGGTCAGAGCGTCTCCACTGGGTTCACCCTGTTATTTTTAGGTGGTCAAAAATCGGTCAGAAGGGTGGTGGGGTCAGGGCTCGAGGCCCTGCCAGAGAAGCCTCCGGAGGCTTCTCTCTGCTTCTCTGGGCCTCGGGTTCCTCACCTGGGAACAGAAGCGCCTGCATCATTGGCTCCGAAGGAAGGAAATAAAGCACGTTAAATGCCGGGGGGCGGGGGGCGGGGGTGCGTATCGGTTGTTTGGTAAATATTAGTTCTCTCTCTCTGCTGACCTCTCTCTTTCCCTTGCTTTGGAGAAAGTCCTTCTGTCCAAAGAAATTGTAACACTGAGAAACCTTAAAAAACAAAAACATTTAGATCCAGCAGAGACCAACCCGTGAATAAAGGTAAAACCTCCTCCACCTCCTCCTCGTGGCTTTCGAATTTATTCACAGAGTTTAGCCCTCAGGCAGGAATCTTTGCCGCACAATGGCCAGGCTGGGAGCGGCACACCTGTCTAGTAATCTAAACTCTGGTCTAGGACGTGAGCCACCGTCCTGGGCAGGCGGCATAATGATTGAGGACACTGGGACTCCCCCTGGACACCCCCTCCAGGCCTCCTTCTTCCTTTCTGCCCCTCCCCCTTAGCTTGCCCCCTCTCTTTTTGGGGCACTCACCAAGGCTTGCGAAGGCTCACAGCTGGTGATGGCAGAGGTCATGGCAACCTGGGGTCGGCTCCTTTTGGCCTCCTCTCGGGATGAAAACAGAGTGAAGCTGCTCCAGTTGGAAGAGATTAACGTCTCGCTGCTCGCCAAAATAGCAAGGGAGGGAGAAAGACAGGGATCCTGGGCCGGCTCCGGGCAGGGTGGGGCTTCCAGACTTTCCCTCCTGCCACCTCCAATCGCCACAGGAGATCAAGGTGTATTCAAGTGCAGCCAATGTTTCATAATTAAGTTTGAGTAAGTGCAGAGAAGTTAATGATCCTCTATGGCACTACAGGAGACAAACTGGGCACGGCCTCTCGGGGAGCAGCATGACCACATTTTCTGGAAGTCTGATTCTAGGAGGTGGGGGCGGGGGGGGGTTGGTGAGGGTGAGGCTCTGGGCTGAACACAACGGCTTTGCAGTTTTTGAATATTGGTTCTTGGTGACTAGTTGAACCGGAATGGAGAGCATTTGAAAAGATAAGTTCAACCAGCCTGGCCTCTGATGATATCATCACAAAACAAAGGGCATTACTGTGGATCCAGGAGAAACTGCTAAGGTGCGTTGGGGGAGCAAAGCCCTTGGGTGAGAACCTGAGAAATGTGCTTCTAATCCTTAGGTGTTTGTCTTCCCCACACCGGGAAATGTCTAATAACCCACCTTGTAGAGAGAGAAGTCCGGGAGGGTGTACTCTTGCTCTTATTCTGCACAGGGCCCTCCTCAAAAACTCCGAATAAAGCCCCCTCCATGAAGTCCAAAGTACGCCGGCTACTCTCATGATGGTAGAATGTTCTGGAATGGGTGGCACTGGGTCCTAAGGTTCGGGAAACACATGGTGGGATGCACATAGATGTCAGTGGGCATTGGTCCAAGAGGAAGCCCTGAAAAAATGCAACAATGAGGTGTTTGACAAGAGAGGGGACAGACCCGCTTTGGGCTGTGACAGAAAAGCCAGCGGTAAGTAGCTGACCTTACTGAATACTTGGCTATGTACACTGTGCTACGCCTTTTTGGTATTACCTTGCTTAACATTCACAACAAACTAGCGTTCCCATTCCTTTTTTACAGATTAAGAAAGTAAGATGTTGATGGGCCCGTTAAGCTCCCTGCCTAAGGTTCATAACAAATGTAGAAGGTGAGATTCAAAACCCAGACAGTCTTGCTCCACAGGCTGTGGAGGCCAGGGAGGTCCTAGTGGAGACAGGCCCTCCGGGTCTGAAGATGTAAAGGATGAGGCTCCAGGGACATGGCCGCAGAGCAGGCTTCCCCCCACTATCCCTGAAGGGAAATGTGGATCCTCTACAAATGGCACCCCGGGGCCATGAGTTCACCTCAGAAGTGAAAGTGAGACTACTTAGCTTCGGGAAGGTGTGGATTCCGGCCTCTGTTGGGTTTCCCTGAACACACTAAATGTGCAGTTCTGAGCTGGGCAAGTTATGAGGTGAACACAGAGAGCAGGTGCCACCGTTCAAGTGGATCTCTGTCCTGAGCAGCACAGGTCTCCTTGCTCCAGGAAGACCCGGCAGGTGTGAGGCAGAGTGGGGGGCTGCCTCTACTGCCTACCACAACCCCTACCCTCACAGACCTGGGGGGCACGGGCAA